>NC_050574.1:161024857-161328857 GCF_011100635.1 Trichosurus vulpecula | reverse complement strand
ACTTTCTGTTGCCGCTGCATTATATAATTTCCTTTCTCATCCTCCCAGATCAAAGCTCTAAGAATTTCTCAAAGCAGGATGGGAGGGAGAAGAAGAGCTACAAAACAAAGGATATTACATATCAGCACCATGAAATCATGAATGGTTTAAAGTAGAAAGACAAGAATAACATAGAGGAAAGAACCTTGAATTTGGAGTCAGGAGACTCCAGGTTCAAATCATGTCTCTTCTATGCCGGGTATATTAGATGTAATCTTGCGCAAGTTACTTAACTCAGTTTGGAGGGGGATTAGGTGCTCTTCAAGGTCCCTCTCAGACCTTGACATAAATCTTTTTTTTAGGTTGGTATTATAACATTTATTAAAATAATGCTGTGGGTTAATGGAAACAGAAAAGAACCGAAGAATCAAAATGCAAGCTATGTAACATCCCAACTAAACCCCGATTGTGTCTAATGTATTCAGTAGCTAACCAAAAGCCCAAGAAAGACAACACTCTCAATATAATAAAGTACTACAAAACAATTGGCAATTTTCAGTTATCAAAATCATGGGTTTTGCATTTTGTATCCTTTTCTCAACCTTGACATAAATCTTCATAATACTGCCTCCTCTCTGAGATATTATACCACTGCCACCAAAAACCAATAATTTATTTTGCCAGGTAGAACAGCAGCTACCAAATAAAAGGCAGCATGGGACAATGGAAAGAGTATTGAACTGAGATTCAGGAAATGTGGGTCCAAATCCTAATTCTGGAATGTACGAACTATGTAACTATTGGCATGAAGCTTAACCTTTCTGGGCCCCAGTTTCCTTATTTGTCAAATGAGTCTAATACAATTCAAACCCCACAGGTTTGTTTTGAGAAAAGTACTTCATAAATTGTAAAGGGCTATATGAATTTGAGTTCTTATTACCATTGTGTCATGGAGGGAACAGAGTCACAGAAGAGCCTGTGAAGATGCCCTTGTGAACCTAACTGCAAATCCTTACATGTACTCTCATTAAATTGTATAATAGCTATTATTAGAGTTGTTGGATATTTTTAAAAATTGCTAAATATTTGAAAAATAGAAGAGCAGAAATCCATGCTAAACAGCTGCCTGTGAATCAAGAGAAATTCAATCAACCAAATCAACATTTTAAAAGGCTACAGAGAATACACCCATGGAGACCTCTATTGAAATCCCTGTGTACTTTCTCTGGGGTTGCTTGGGTTCCCCCAGAACAAGCACTTTTCCCGGTTGGGTAGCTACAATGCAACTGAACTCTCCAGAAAATTTCCGCATGGTATTTAGAGACATTCAACTCAGCAATGGAACTCATCCTCACATTTCCATTCTAAAATTTAAGAGATAACTCTCTTAAGTCTCCCCCTGAAAACTTGCTTCTGCCTGGAAGCTTTCCTTGAATTTACTAAGATTATGGGAGGTTGCAACAGACACTCCAAAGACCCTTATGTGGCACAATTTTTCTTTGCATGTCCTTTGTATTTTCATAGTCCAATTTGACTGTGCACCCCCCTAGAACTGTTTCAGTTTCTGTTCCTTTGTTCTCCACGGTGCTGAGAATTTTGTTGGTAGTAATTAGGTGTACAATAATCACCATTATCATCCTGGTTGACGCTTAGTTTAACTGTTGTCAAATGGTACAGTAGCCAGTTTAATTGATGGATATTATTTCTTTCAGGCTGAAGCAAATTAAATGCAGAGAGACTTACTTAAAAGCAGACCACCCACAGTCCCTGAGAAAAGTGATCATTTGGAGAGATAGTCTTCAAATGTTGGTTCTTGATAGAACTGAGAACCCCTAAGGTTCCTCAGAAAAGTGATCTTTTTTTAAATTTTCATATGGCTTTTTCATATAGGTGGTCTCTGAGGATGTTTTTGTTGTATTTGAACAATCTTATTAAGAAAAATTAAATCTTGAATATAAATAGCTGTGATTTAAAGCATGTGTGGCTATTAGAATGAGAAAAATGTAGAAGTTAAATAGTTTAAATAAAAGACAGAGAGATAGAAACTACCTAGAGTGGTAAGTAACCATATCCAATCCCATCTAGTGTCCATTATTCAAACAGCGTTATTAGCCCCTAAAGAGCTCTTGTGTTCTGGAAGGTTTTTGTCACTAACTGTTGCCAAAAACTCTCTGTGGCTCATGGCAGAGAGGAGATTATGATTATATTCAAGTACAGGAACTCTTGAAAATTGGTACCAATACATATGCAAATCTGTTTGTATGTGGTAAAAAACGGTCTATACATTTCCAAATTTGCTCTGCAGCATGAGTTTTGTTTTTGTTTTTTAAGGGGAGAAGGCAGGGCAATTGAACATTAGTTTTTAAAAGTAGCTGCTCTCAATTATGTCAGTTCCAATAGAAGGTTAACACCGAGGGTTGAGGCTGGCTTCAGAATTCTTTACAGAATCTTACTTTTAGATATAAATGTTACACTAAATACCAAAATGCATTCAAGAAAGTTTGAATGATCTGGATTTCAAACAAATCCGAAATGTTGCTGGAAAAATGATAATGTGTATATTAACAACAGAAGACGTGTTATTGACAAATGGGAAATACTGTGCTTAACAAGAATACCACTTTTGATTGCACATAACATTTTGATTTTGTGTGTTAAATATATAACTGCAAAGCATGGAACTTTATAGTTGCTGAAAAAATACATTACTATTTCAGGTCACCCAAAGAACACACAGTGGGTATCTTGCAACCCCTTAGTCCCAACCTCATTTTCTTTGATACAGGGGAATCTGGTCTCCTGACTGTTTAACAAACAAGATATTCCATTTCTTAGCTCTGGAAATTTTCTCTGCCTGTCCCTCATGCACACAATGCTCACCTTCTTTATCTCTGCATTTTGCCTTTTCTGGCTTTTTTCAGGTCTCAACTAAAATCCCACTTTCTACAGGAATATTTTTTCAACCCCTTTTAATTCTAGTGCCTTCTCTCTATTAATTATTTCCTTTTTTCCCATATGTAGCTTGTTTGTACATATTTATTTGCTTGTTGTCTCCTCCATTAGATTGTGAGCTCCTTCGGGGAAGCAATTGTCTTTTGCTTCTTTTCATATCCCCAGCACTTAACTCAGTGACTGGCACATAGCAGAAACTTAATAAATGTTTATTTAGTAGGTGCTTTAATAAATGTTTATTGGTAGATTGATTGACTCATAGTATATTTCCAATGAGGAACTGTGACCCTGAAGACAAAAGACATCGCTAAAGAAATATACAGCTAGAAAACTAGTAGAGCTAGCCATGTTCTGGGAACAAAAGAAAGCAGATAAACAGTCCACATATCCACCGGGTTGTTACTACTGTTGTTGCTGCTGCTATCGTTTGTCCTTTGTTTTCTAAGATGAGCAATGACATCATGGGATGATGTCACTTGGCATGTGAATTGGATTTAGGTGAAGCATCATTGCGAATGAGGCATCAAGTCATCAGCCTCTCTCTTCCACAGTCAACAGAGTTCAGTGACAACACAAAAGTCAGGACAACTGGTGATGGCCCAGGCTGTATTGGATGACCTTGATGTCTTCAATATATGACCAAGCTCTAAATGCCCCCAGTGCCCGCTTCAGCTGCCTTTGTGGCCCTTTGGAACAAACTGTTCTCATCTCCTCATTCTACCAGAGGAAGTCTTCAAATGCTTGGGTTAGACATCTCCCTAACTTGTTACCTTCAACCTGGTTTAGCCCATCTGGTGAGACAGTTTACCAGTATGTGGCCACTGTGCATGCTACAAGTTCTTGGAGCCACAGGTGAGAGTTGAATGACAGGTGGACACCAAAAGTGGATAAGCAGCCCTGAAAAGGGCTCATCAAGCCCGCATATCAGAGGTGCTAGTCCTCTCTTAACACTCAATACACCCATACATATGAACACCCATATTCCACTGGTACTGACATAATATCAAGAGTGTGGTCCTTTAGAATGCAGAACATTTATGGAAATTTTGGAGATAAGAGTTTTACAAGATGAGAAGACATGGATTGGCTATGATATACTTTGTTGCATGGAGAATAATAGTAATTACATCATATATAGATCCAGAAATATGTTGAAGTTTATGTAAAAAAGCAATCAGGCACATTTGTCCTCATCAAGTCATAGCTTGATCGAAGAATATATAATCCAGGACTTTTGATTCAATGATCTCAACAGGAAAACTATTCTCTTTTCCTGTTTGGATAGGTGTTTAGAATTCCCCCAAAAGATTATATAAAAAAGTTAAATAGGAAAGAGAATCAAGACTTGTAATCTGACTGTTGAGAAGAGCTCTGATGCTCACTCACAGAAAAGAGCTTAGTCTGTTGGGAAGATTTTTCATCTCATTGAAATTGAATTTGTTGGCTATTGAAATGAAAAGTTATAACCTCTCCCTGAACCTGGCACTAAAATCTCAGTCAACCTCCATTTTTAATTGCTAACAAAATTTAGTATGGCTCATTCACCATAGACTAAAGTTGTCTATTCTTTACCTAGAAATGATTAAAGAAAGCTACAAAACAAAGGCCAGCAATCTGCTCTGGGCAGATGGTGTGAAACAGGTGCAGTGCAGTTGTGCCCAACTTTAGCTATTTGCACATTTGATCACTGAAGTTTAGATTTTTGACTTATTAGATCTTGGTTTCTGTCCATATCTAACTGCCAAATTAAACTACTCATGTGAGGGGAAAAATATTGCCTACCAACAAGCTTTCTCAATATTTAGCATTTAAATATTGAAGATACAAAGAGACCTAGCCTCCTCTGGCTATGGGTTAGGCTACCTAGTGACAATCTTGTGAGTGCTATTGCTGGTATGAAGAGCTATATAGTGCAATGATAAGAGCCTTGCACTTGGAATCACCAGATCTGAGTTCAAATCCTAACTCTGCCACTTTCTACTTATTGACCTTAGGCAAATTACTTGACCTATCTAGGTTTCATTTGTTAAAGGAACACTGGACTCAATGACCTATTGGTTTTTTATAGCTTTAGGTCCATGATTCTGTGACTAATGCTTTCCCATTCCTTCAATAAATATTTGGTGGACTGATAGTCACAGAGGTGAAAAGAACTATAGTGGTTGAGAGGTAGCTGTGGTGTGATGGAAATAACATAGCATTTCAAATCAGGCGACTTACATTTCAATCCTACTGCTGATACTTCCTGTGCAACACTGGGCAAGTCATGAAATATTCTTGGCCTTATTTTTCTCATCTGTAGAGTGAATAAGTCGGACTAGATTATCTCTAATTTAAGTCCCTTTAGTTTAAGACTCATGACCCTTAATTATTATGATATTATTTCTGCCTGAAAGATGGATCTCCTCTACAGTAGTAAGTAACTGCCTATCATATTCCATTGGGCCAGGAGGAAAGGAATAAGGCAGAACCAAGACAGCAGGACTTAGTTCCTGCCCTCATTCTATAAGTCTGTTAGGCAGATAGAAATCCAAAGACTATCTTAGGCAGTCCCTCAGGTTATCCTATCTTTTATTGTGGATGGTTAGCACCAATAGATGCCGAGGATGGCAAAGAGGAGGAGAAGTTGATATATGTAAGGCAGTAACACCCCAGCTGTGTCCTGTGGCTAGAATGGGGATAGTAGGGAGTAGTACTATTTTAGAAAGATGGTGAATTAGTTGAAAGACATTGCAGACACTTGTGGTAGCAGTAATATCAGATATAGTCATGTCAAAGGATAGTCTTACGACATCCTTTGTAGAATAACTTTCTCTGCCAATGTCAATTTCTACCATTTCCTATTTGGGTGGAGTACGGTATCAACCATTAAACTCACTAACAAATTGCATTTATATACTTGTACTGTTATCACAAAGCACTTTGCATACTCCAACGCACTTAATCTTCACAACAACCATATGATAAAACTGTTATTAATATTATTATTCCCATTTTATCAATGAAAAAATGAATCTTAGGAAGGGAAATTAATAGGTTAAGTAGTAAGGTATAACAGCAATGTTGCTAGCAGCTGCTGTGGGGTAAAAAGACCAGCAACAAGAGCATACAGGAGGGCTGCTAGCACAGGTTCTTTGATCTGCTTTTCAAAGGAAAACAACTTTAAGGGGTTTACAGTCTCACTTTAATCAAAGATACATATATCATTCACTTAATTCAGGGGGAAAAGCCAGCATACTGAACTTCAGAGCAAATACAAAAAGAAATTATGAACACAGAAAAAATATAAACAGAGCAAATAGCAAACCAGTAGACAGGCTTCTAGCTGTCTGTCCAACATCTGGGTTTTCAAAGCCGGGCAGGGGGGCTTATTTGGCTAACCAGAGTCTCGTCACCAACACTCTTCAATGAGCGTGCCCCCAAGGGCAAAACACTAACCTCTGAGTTTATAGACGCTTCTTCAGGGTGAATGGGCATCACAACCATGTGACTCAAACCCACATGAATTAGGCTTTCTTGTGACTTAAATGCTTGCTCAGGGTCAGAGGGTGGAACTAGGCCTTCCTTTGACACAAGCAGGCCATCAAAGACTCCCCATTCAATCAAAGATTCCTTAGTGCTGAGAAGTACTTCAAAATAAAGACAACAAAAAGTCCACTTTGCTTGCCATTACATTTGAAAAGCAAAACTCATCGAAGGTACTTGATTACCTTAGTATGCTAAAGGAGAAAATAGTAAAAAAAAAAAAAAAGTCCCACTCTAATTACCATAACATAGGGTTTAAATGAAAACAAGATCTTCTGACTCTATTCAGTGCTCTTTATACCATCACCTTGCCATTCATTACATCTTTTATTTGGGGTGTATGGGTGTTTAAAAGGAGGACTAGCACCTCTGCTTTGAGGGCTTGCTGAGCCCTTTTTAGGGCTGCTCATCTACCTTTGATGTCCACCTGTCACTCAATTCTTGCCTGTGGCTCCAAGAAGCCATAGCATGCACGGCAGCCACACCTCATTAAACCTTGTAAACCTAGTAAACCAGATGGGCTAAACCAGGTTGAGGATAACTGATGGGCCACAAACTGGTTGGTGAGTTAGGGGGTATCTATCCCAAGCAAGTGAAAACTTCCCCTGGTGGATTGAGCAGATGAGAACAATTTGTTCTAACATCCATGAAGGTGGCTGAAACAGACACTGTAGGACACTTAGAGCCTGGTCACACATCAGATACATCAAGGTCATCCAATGCATCCTAAGCCATTGCCAGTCATCTTGACTTTTGTCTTGTCACTGGACTCTGATGACCCTGGAAGAGAGAATGAGACTGACAATCTGTGCAATTCTACCTCACTTAAATCCAAATCACACAAGTTAAGACATCACCCTGTGATATCACTGGTCCTCTTTGAAAATGAAGGATAAACAACGTTTTTTCTTTCTCCATTCTTCTCCTACCCAAGCCATCACTTTGACCTTCCCTGCCATTAAAGGTACTGTTATAACACTGGAAAGAAGCAATACAATGGAAATGTGATGTGATTTTCCATTTATTCTGTAAGGAAAGAAAAGTTGAGCAAGTTGGTGGACCAACACAGTTGTTTGTAGCTTTCACTTAGAGATCTTTATGGGAAGATGAGGCAACACCCACAGTGCCTTCTAGACCTCATCAAAGACATTCTGCTGAATCCAGTCTTGGAGCTTGCCTCATCGTATTTGTGATTTTTCTTCCTGAAATAACCCAAGTGGATGGGTGTGGGCTAATCAGTCAGTTGTTTCACCATGGCAAAGCAAATATTGTTTTCTGTATATGAGACTTGCACATCTTAGATGATCAATATTTCATTTGCCTTTTTGTTTCTTGTGTATAAGAAATAGCAGTAACAGACTATTGAAATAGTGGAAAGGGCATTGGGTTTGGAGTCATAGATGTGAAGCTTTTCCAGTTCCCCTTTAATACTAGTGGCTCCCCTCTATTGATTATTTCTAATTTATCCTGTATATAGCCTGTGTCTACATAATTGTTTATGTATTTTCTCCCCCATTAGACTGTGAGCTCCTTGAGACCTTGGACTTTTACTTTTCTTTGTATCCCCAACCTTTACCACAGTGTCTGACACATAGTAGGTGATATATTAACTGATTGTCCATTTGTAACTGTGTGACTTTGACAAATCGTTTAACTTCTCCAGCTAGGCCTTGGTTTCACATCTGTAAAATGGGATACCCACTTTAATTCCCTCATGGGATTTTTGTGAGGATCATATGAAATAATGGCTGTAAACATGTTTTGTAAACTATAAAATTATACATGCTGTCAGACATTTTATTGATTTACATCTTGATCTCATGCCCATGGCAATGTCCACTTTTGTTAATAATTGCTCTATCACATTCTTTTTTTTTTGGAGGCAATCAGGGTTAAGTGATTTGCCCAGGATCACGTAGCTAGTCACATTTGGTTTTGCCTAATTATTTCATTGTCTTATTTTTCTTTTAGAATTATTAATTACTTCTTTTGATTTTGTAGTAAGAACTTAGGAAAAAATATTTTTAGCTGTTTCACCAGTCTCTGCCCTCAGAGTATTTAGTCTTTTTTAAAAGTTAAATAAGTTTTTATTGATAATTTGTTTCTTATATTATTATGGCATTCCATGTATCCCTCTACCTCTGCCCTCCCAGAGAGTTATTTCATATGACAAATATTATTTTTGGAGAGAAAAAAAGTCAACACAACTAATTCATACACTGCAAAAGTCCAGGAACGCTTTCAATGTGTAACACCTATGGCCTCCCACTTCCATGAAAGCATAGGTTGGGGATATCTTATCACATCTCTTCATTTGAGTCTCACTTCATCCTTATAATTCTGTTATGTTTATTTTTGATCTTTTGGTTCTTTTAATTTACATTGTTGTAGTTACTGTGAATATTCTTTTCTTAACTGTTTACTCTACATCAGTTTATATAGCTCTTACCATGCTTCTCTCCATTCAGCACACACATATCATTTTTCACAACTGAATAATGTTCCATTTTATTCATATACCACAACTTGTTTAGGCATTCCATAATTAATGGGCATCTACTTTGTTTCTAATTCTTAGTATTCAAAAGTAGTGATGCTCTTTCTCTCTCTGTATGTATGTATGTATTTTTTTCTTATCAATGGCATATATATGTATACAGATATACACATGTGTGTGTATACATACATATACATATATATTTGTGTATATATATGTGTATGTATATATATATATATATATATATATATATATAGAGAGAGAGAGAGAGAGAGAGAGAGAGAGAGAGGGATTTTTTTTTTCTTATCAATGGCTTCCTTATTGATTTAATTCAGAAATGGAGCCTTTGATTCAAAGGGTATGGGCATTTGAGGCTTTTTATTTGCAAATTGTTTAACAAACTGCTTTACAAAATGACTGTTCCATTAATAGATCCACCAGCAATGTATCACTGGGCCTATTTTTCCACACCTTCTCCAATTAAGTATTGACTTTTTTGGTCAATTTTGTCATTTTTCAGGATGGGAGATGAAACTTTGGGATTGTTATGTAGCATTTTTCTTATTTTCAGAATTTTGTACACTTTTAAAATGTGATTGTGACCATTTTGCAGTTCTAACAAGAACTGTTTGTTCATATCCTTTAACCATTTATTTATTGGGGAATGGCTACTGGTCTTATTTTATTAATTGTTGCTATACCTTGGCTACCAATGCCTTATCAGAGAAATTTGATACAAATTTTTTTTCTCATTTGATTACTTCCTTTCTTAACGTAGATGCATTAATTGTGTTGGTGAGGCAGCTTTTCAGTTTTGTTTCCTCTTTTGCTCTAGACTTATATTCCCTCAGTTACTTTATTCTTTTTTAAGGTTACCAGTTCCCACTGATTGTCTTCCTTTCAATGCTGGAGTATTTCAACAAGATTCATTTTATGAACAAAAAAACTATAGCTTTACCAGCTCTTATTAGAGAGATTTGCCATGAAAGAAAGAAGCAGGGACATGGTTATAACAATGTCAGCATTGGTCTTCCAGGCTTAACCCCAAGGGCAAAGAATAAATAAAGCATCGTTGGTTCTGTTTGCTTTCAGGTAAGAGTCCTGTTTACTATTTGCAACAGACAATCATAAAATAAAGTTCCACATCATTAATAGGGCTTTCTATCCAGATTGAGGATGAGCCAGGTGGGAAACGTTTCCATTTGGAAAGGAAAAAGTACAAGAGAGAAATCAAGTCAAGGGAATCCTACCTCAGTCCATGTCAAGGTCATCCCCTCAACCTTTTCTAGACACAGACATGTATATGTAGTAGTTGTCAAGCTAGACTCTCTTGAGGTGCTAGTTACATTTCCCTTAAATGGCAGATAACTGTCTTAATGATCAGACAATTAATTATACCTGAATTCAAGACTTAAAATAGTATCAGATTAAAATCCCATGAGATGTCACCTGAAATAGCAAAGTTTCACTAATTATAGCTTAGTTCTGAGTATAGTTACTATTGCTCTCATGTTGTTGCAATAACTTACGGATAATAGTTTAGCAGGCCTTCAAAAATATCATTCATCCCTTTCTTCTCTTTCTTTTTATTTCCCAGTTTAAACTCAATCTTGTGTAAAAATCAATCACTAGAAATCAAGAAAATAACTACAATTTGCAATTCTACATAGATAGTGAATATGTGATCAGTATACTTAACCCCACCAAAGAAAAAAATACTGGTTAATAATGGTAAATTTCCAGACTAACCAATATTAGTCTCTTAAGGCATTGTATATTAATCCCTTATGCACAATTAAATCTTTAAGACTGGAGCCTGTTAAGATTAAGTTGATTCAAGATGCAACTTCATCATATACTATTCCAGGTATAATTTCAGAATTTTCATAATCACAAATCATCACATAAATAACTGTTATACTATAAACAAACTTGTAAATCCTCCCCCCACCCCTGCCTTTGCCAAGGAGTGTTTGTAATGGAAGAGGGATCCTGTTTTCTCTGTAAACCAAATCATAGGTTATTTCACAGGGTTTATAAGATTTTATGACCTTGTCCAAGAAGATGATCTCAAGAAATTTTGCAATTTTACCAATAAGGGATTTTACAACATCTCTCTTTTTTTGCATTTCTACAATGTAGGTAATTATTATTCCTCCCTTTTAAAATATATACCATTAATATTTGATACGTTTTAACATCATACCAATAGCTTCTAATAACTTAATTAATTTCACAGTATCTGGATTAAATGAGTGAAATTTTCTAATGATACAATTAACTTCTTAACAGTATTTCTCAGACAATGATTTCCCAAAAATCATAATACAAGAAAATTTAGAAACACAATAACATTCACAATATAATGAAACAAAACTTATTACCAGTTAGATGACATCAATTCAGTTGAATGCATTTCCAAATTATCTAAAATAAAAATCATTCATTTTTATCATCTTTAGCATTTTATTCTAATCACATTTAAAACACAATATAGAGTTACCAAGTATGGGGAAATTATATTCAATTATAGAACTAGTAGTAATAGTAATAACAATTGTTAACCCTTATATAGTGTTTAACATATGATAGGCACTCCATTAAATATTTCACAGTCATTACATCATTCTGATCCTTGCAACAACCCCAGGAGGTAGGTGCTATGATTTATCTCCTTTACAGAGTAGAAAACTGAGGTAAACAGAGGTAAGGGGACAGTCAAGTGTCAGATGCAATCCTCTGCAAAGAAACCCCCACATGAAAATACCACCAGAGAACTCTGGCGGGGCCTCCAAAGTGTTGTTTCAATGACCAGCCTCCCACTGTTAGTCCCTTCATGGTTGCCAAGTTGTTACAGTAGAAATCAAGGCAAACAGGATTAAAATTCTGAGTACCATGAATTTATTATTTGGTCCAGCAGTAACCAATAAATTGGGTCAATGGCCCTTCTCAATGACCAAAGACCTTGAGTGAGGCCTAATAAGGTCTTGAGCATCATAGGTGAGGCTGTGTCTCCTTCTGATTGACTATGGATGACACAGTCAGAATTGAGATTATATCATTTGGACCTCCCTTTCTGAATTCTCCTTAACCACAGCCAAGACATGTGATTTAGTTGCAAGACAAAGGTGATGGTAGTTGCTATGATAGTTTAAATTAATGAGATTTGGCCTGTTGGGGTTAGGGAATATTAAATCTAGTTTGTTTTCCCTTGAACAAAATAGAATTAAAATAATTTTGACCCTTATTGCTAGCCCTTGATTTGTCCCAGCACAACATTCATCTCTGTCTATCCCCCTCTTTCATGTACCATCCAATTTTGTAATGCAGTTCCATAAAAGGAGCATTTACCTGTAGGCAGGATGTCCCTAGGTTCTCTCCATACCCGCTGTTGGCCTCTTCACCATTACCTCCATCTGATTTCTACATTTATACTTGTCTCCTTTGGTACATTTAGGAAAATTTTACTTGTCTCTTTGCTGTTACTCTGTTTCTGTCCTTGTTAGATTTTTTTACTCAGTACAGATATTGGCAGAAGGAAAGGGGTTGGGGGGAATAAAACAATTGATTTCTTTACATCTTAAGGGACTGAGAGAGGGCATACTATTGAGAAAGGGAGAAGGCAGACTGAGTCAACAGGGGGAAACTTCTTGCCTATTGAGAGGTAATATCAATACATTTTCTAGGGCTATTTAGAAATCCATTATGTGAAAGATCTATAATTTTGTCATTATAGGGAATTTTACATTCGGGAACTTCTTTTGCCAACACAGATTATAACCCATCTGTGTCTTAGTAGATAAGTTCTAGAGAACTGCCTGAGGCACATAGTTGTTAAATGACCAGACCAGAGTAATTCATTTAGTAAAAATCAAAGGCAAGATTTAAACTCAGGTCTTTCCAACTTCAAGTTCATCACTTTTCTCACCACACCATATTGGATTTATTAATGCAATGAAAGTTTTGTGTTGCTGCTTCCTCAGAAGGATCCTGAAATAAGGATGATGCATCTTAACTGGGTTACTGCAAAGAAAGGGCCTTATTCCCCAGTGGAACAGCTGGGCATAATATAGAAAGATTAGCAAGCATCCTCTAAAGTCACCAAAGAAGCCACATCCTACTCTGCCTAAGAAGAAAGTAGATGATGATTTGGAAAGAGAATGGACCAGCTTTACTCAGCTTTATGAATACTGAAATGCTGGGAATGTCTTTTTAAACAGCTTCTAAGCTTATACACGACCTGAAAGCCAGACATGGGGAAATAAATACTATCAACTTCCCCATTCTCATTGTCAGACAGGCTAAAGATTTGGCAACAACTTCATCTGATACACATTTCCTGCATATTTATTAGGTTGCTGCTCAAATTCCTTCCCCTCTAACAACAATTACACATATAATAAAAGTGATAATCACAGTGAGGAGAGATAGAATTTCCTTTCCTCTTAAAAGAAAGGGCAGTGTTATAAAAAAAAAATAAATGGAGCTAATTAGTTGGATATAATTACAAATTCCTTAGAGTTAAAATGTTCCCTATACCGGCAGAAAACACAGTTTACCATATGGTATTGGAAATATTCAAGAAACGATTTTCCTGTGCTATTTTTTGGAGACCGAGTTTGGGCTTGGATTATTTGTGGGTTTCCAAATATTTGAATTATGCAAGGTGGTTGAGTGAGTGACCTGCAGCATTGAGGAAACTAGCATTTTTAAACTCATAATAAAAAAATGATTTTCTCTGCAGACTTTTATTGAAGTCTGCAGTTTCAATTTTCAGCAAGTTATAGAGAATTTAAGAAACTTTTGCAGTTTAAATTTATATATTTAGGACTACTTAGTATGGAGATTGCCTAAAGCCCCAAAAGAAAAATGTGAAGATAAGAATATTTCTTTAGCATGGTCTTCAGTTTAAAACACATACATGCATACATACATATACATGAGTAAAAAGAAAAATGTTATATGAGCATAGCTCTGTACTCATCTTATTTTTTAAAGCACCTGTTTTCAAGCAATTACCTAAGACTATCAATGAACAAATCAGTAAAAACTGAAAAAAATATGTCTTGAAAACAGAGCTCTTAGTCAAGTTTGTGAATTGAAGTAGTGGTTTTAAAGGTGGAGGAATTGGGGATTGGAAAACAAGTACGTATTTCTTCTTCCTTCTTGATGTATTTTCAGTGTTCATACTTAAGATCTATATCCCTACTCTTGCTTTGAAACAGTAATTTGGGTCTCTAAGCTGTATATCTCTCTGTTCTAACTCTCTTCAAGCTCCTAAATTCCTCATTCCTTTTGCAGACAGAATTTAGGCTCATATACTTTGTTGGTTTCAAAACATCAGTAATTTCTACACACCTACATTTCCAACCAGGGTTTTTAGAACTTCAATCAAAAAGAAGAAAAAAATTCTCTCAAATCATAACACTAGTTCATAAATTTGGCTTAGCAAAATCATCTTAAATACAGTTGAAGAAACAAGCTTGAAAAATTGAGAGTTAGGATTGCTTTAGATCTTTACTATCATTATGTGGAATCTAGTCAGCCAAGGTAAACAACTGATGATGTATCTTTCCAAGTCTCATTGATTAGAAAGAATAATAGCTTTGAGGTATAGACTTCTCTTGATTAAAAGAAAATATTCTGAATAGGCTATTACCAATATGATTGTTTTCTGTCCTTAGCAATGATTTTCCTTCTCTTATTTTCTGAGATGGAGGATTAAAGTACTGACCTTGCATCGGAGTAGCAAACAGTGAAGGAAGCCATTGTCTCTGACAAGTGTGCACAGTTAGAAGGCTTCCCAATTTAATTGGTTTAATTTCAAGAGTGAGAAACCATTTTTAGTGGAATAGTCATCCGTCTGTTTTCTATCCTAACCAAAACTAACCTATTAGATGATAACACAAAGTGGTATCACTTTTAATTCTTCAATTTTTTCTTTCACTTTCCTCTTCTTCTGCACTTTTGCATTTTGGTTAGGAGTGGAAAGCAGAGAATCAGGTTACATGATGGTGGTTATTTTCATAGGGGCTTTGGTTTTATATTTTGGGCTTAACAATTTAATTTTTCTTAGGTAGCTCTGGAATAAGAATCCATCTATTCACTGTAAGTCTTATCTGGTAGAGAACTTCTGAGCTTTCTCATTTGCCAGATCTCTCAGTATATAATACTGTCTCAGTAAATAATAAGGGATTTTATATGAAAAATACAAAGAAAAACAAATTTGCTAAATAGTATTCTACTCTGAAATCTTACTGGGGTGTGAAAGTGATTTTAAATTCTTAAAGATTATGCAACTATATGGCTATTAAAGATCATCCTATTTAAATTTGGAGAGGTTCATCATGAATTGGCATATAAAATGATGAATTTTCAGGCCACAGAAAGTCTTGAAGACCATTTATCAACCTGTAGAGAGGCTGTCATCTGAGTCTACAAAAGAGGTATTCTCTGAAGAAAAGTGAATTTAAAATATTGACATTTGTTTTTCTGTTACTTAACTTTCCAACATAGCCTCCCTTCCTTTCCAAGGATATTATTTATTGTTACAATGATTTTTTTTAAAAAGAAATTTGACAATATATGCCATGTCCCATACCCATGGTCCACTCCAGCTACAAAAAGAGGGTGAAATATTTTTCACTTCTTTTTCTGGGCCAAATTTGATCATTTCTATTACACAAGATTTAGTTTCAGTTTTGTTTTTGTTGTTATTAGTGTTCTTTT
This sequence comes from Trichosurus vulpecula, assembly GCF_011100635.1. NCBI lineage: Eukaryota > Metazoa > Chordata > Mammalia > Diprotodontia > Phalangeridae > Trichosurus > Trichosurus vulpecula. The sequence continues at coordinate 161,313,175 of NC_050574.1, read as the reverse complement.
CATTTATACTGCTGTAGACATTGTGTATATTATAGTCTCTGTGCTCACAATCCAAACTCCCACTCTCAGTAGAAGGTTGACTCCTCAAGGCTCAGTGGACTAAATCTTTCCCTCAGCATTCTAAGTGTAACTCAAAGAAGATCAGGTCTCTTCTCTAAATCTATAGGTCACAAGTCTACATCTGTTTTATCTCCCCCCAAATCAATTGTGGTTAATATTTTCCTGATGCCATCTAACCATTAGTTAGCACCCCAATATCATTTTGACTAGTTTGTATCTTTATGATATCAGTGATAACAATCAATTAACTTTTATGAAGGAATATTTACTGACAAAATATATCAAGAAGCAAAATGCAAAAACACTTTCTCCAAACCTTAGTACTCTTTCCTCTACCATCTCTACCATGAGTTAAAAAATAAAGTAGGCGTTACAACACATTCCTCCCAGCAAGTTCATTTTTGGGTATAGCATAGCCAAAGGACAAATAGTTGCCTTGTTTTCATGACATGGCAACTCTACTTCTGGATTAATCCACTGTTGGGCTGGGTCATGAAGGTTGCTCCTCAGGGCTGGACCCACTTACTTACTTTGTTTCTGTAGCTATAGCAGACCCTACTCTGGACTTTGATTAATGGCTCATTGGTCGCTGGTCTATTGAAGTACCAGAATTGTTTGTTCTCTAATACTCATTTGTCTAGAATCAGAGAAGAATAAACCCAACAGAGACAAAAAATAGAGTCATGTAGAAAGGCCTCATGGCAACCAAATAGGGGACAATCTCTTCCTCTTGGAAACTTATAGAATTTCTTCTTGATCGCTCAAATGCTGTCAGGAAGAGTAGTTGAGTGTTTCCTTTGAAGTCTTTTTATGGCTTAGCAGCTAGTTAAAAGGCTTTCCTTCACTACATAGTTAGCTGAAAGGAAAAAGTTAGAGAATACTTGTGCATGATCGGCACTGAAAAACAATATCCTCCGTTACATATACCTGGAAGCAAACTGTGGAAATCCCCAGGGGCAGCAGGTGGAGCATAGTGGACTTGCTGCAATAACTGGCTCCCTTTTCATAATTTTCATGTATATCTGTATTCTTCATATTGATTAGTAGCTAGGTTGTGCAGTGGATAGAACACCAGGCCTAGAGGCAACAGGACCTGAGTTCAAATGCAGCTTCAGACACTTACTAACTGTATGACTATCGGCAAAACACTTAAATCACTATTTATCTCAGTTTCCTCATTTGCAAGATGGAGATAATGATAGTATTAACCTCTCAGGGTTATTGTGAGGGTTAAGTAAAATAATAATTTTAAAGTGCTTAAACACAGTGCCTGGCATATAGTCAGTGCTATATAAATATTAGCTGTTATGAATTTTAAGATTACAATAATATTCCATTATTATTTGTGTACCACAATTTGTTTAGCTATTCCCCAATTTATTGATATCTATTTTGCTTCCAATATTGTCCCACCACAAACAAGGTGCTATTACAAATATTTTCATGCATATGGGAGTATTTCTATCTTTGGTATCGTTGGGACATAGCAGTTGCATCTCTCTGGTGAAAGGTGTAGGTGTTTCAGTAACTTTCTTACCGCAATTTCAAAAGATTTGGACCAGTTCACAGTTACTCCAACACCAAATAAGCATATCTGTCTTTTCCATAGGTCCTTCAACATTGACTAATATTTACTCTCTTTTGTCATCTTCGTCTATTTTGGGGTGTGGTGTGAAGCCACAGAATTATTTTGATCGGCATTTATCTTAGTAGTTATCTGGAACAATCTCTCAAGTATGTTAATTGTTTGCAGTTCTTTCAAGAATTGTTGGTTCATATACTTTAACAGTGTATGCACTGAGTAATGGAAGAAACCAAAAGCATGAAAGGAAGCATCATTCTTATTGTCTCCCATGAGAAATTAACTCTGACCTTAACTTGAGCCCACTCAGTGTCATGGCAATCTGTTTATTAACTTGTGATTGATTCCCTATCACACTCCTCATGTAAACTATTTCCATTTTCCTCATCATCTTTATCCCCATCTACCTTCTTCTTAGCAGATACCATGTTGTCCTACCTGATTGAGAAAACCAGGCCTTCTATAACTAGCTTCCTCATCTCTGTCATGGTATTGTGAAAAGCACTGTGGGATTCAAGTCAGGGGATAAGGGTTCAAATGTTTATGAGCAAAACACCTAGATCCTTTCAACTGAATTCATTAATTCAATAATCATTTATTGAGTGACTTCTATGTGCAAAGCACAATGGTAGGCATTAGAAATGCAGACAAAATGAAACAAGGATTTTACATTCTATTTAAAAAATAACAGCATAAAATGTAAGAGTCTTTCATAAGCGCTAAATGAATGGTGTATAGGATAGAGAGCCTGTCTTGGAGTAAGGAAAACCTGTGTTCAAGTACTCCCTCAGAAACACATTGGCTATGTGATAATTGTACCATTTAATGCCCCACACAACTAAGCATTAGTAAAGATATTTTCTTTACTGGGAATTCCCTATAAAAAGTGAAAATGGAATTCTGTTACCAAAAAACAAGACAAAACAAAAACAAAATAAAAAATGCCCTCCCATGGAATTTGCTCTGGGAAATTGCAGAATATAACTTTTTATCGTACTAGTTTTTTGACTAGTTGCCCTGTTTCCACTCTTTCTCTACTCTACGGTCAATTTTTTTATATGACTGCCAAAATAATCTTCCTAACACATAGACCCTGTCATGTCAATCCCTTTGTCAAAAAACCTATTGCCAATAGAAAATATAAACTTCTTCGTTTATGACTGAAGATCTTTTTTTTATACATAAACATATATATATGAGTATTCCGTTCAGCTACCCTAATACTGAGATCTCATGAATCATACACATCACCTTTCCATGTAGGAATGTAAACAAAACATTTCAACTTTAATAAGTCCCTTGCAATTTCTTTTTCTTGATTACCTTTTCATGCTTCTCTTGATTCTTGTGTTTGAAAGTCAAATTTTCTATTCAGTTCTGGTCTTTTCACTGAGAAAGCTTGAAAGTCCTCTATTTTATTGAAAATCCATATTTTGCCTTGGAGCATGATACTCAGTTTTGCTGGGTAGGTGATTCTTGGTTTTAATTCTAGATCTATTGACCTCCAGAATATCATATTCTAAACCCTTCAATCTCTTAATGTAGAAGCTGCTAGATCTTGGATTATTCTGATTGGGTTTCCACAATCCTCAAATTGTTTCTTTCTGGATGCTTGCAATATTTTCTCCTTGATCTGGGAGCTCTGGAATTTGGTGACAATATTTCTAGGGGATTTCTTTTTGGGATCTATTTGAGGAGGCAATCGGTGGATTCTTTCAATTTCTAGTTTGCCCTGTGGCTCTAGAATATCAGGACAGTTCTCCTTGATAATTTCTTGAAAGATGATATCTAGGCTATTTTTTTGATCATGGCTTTCAGGTAGTCCAATAATTTTTAAATTATCTCTCCTGGATCTATTTTCCAGGTCAGTGGTTTTTCCAATGAGATATTTCACATTGTCTTCCATTTTTTCATTCCTTTGGTTCTGTTTTATAATATCTTGATTTCTCATCAAGTCACTAGCTTCCACTTGCTCCAATCTAATTTTTAAGGTAGTATTTTCTTCAGTGGTGTTTTGGACCTCCTTCTCCATTTGACTAATTCTGTCTTTCAAGGCATTCTTCTCCTCATTGGCTTTTTGGAGCTCTTTTGCCATTTGAGTTAGTCTATTTTTTAAGGTGCCATTTTCTTCAGTGTATTTTTCAGCATTTTTTTGGGTCTCCTTTAGCAAGTCATTGACTTGTTTTTCATGGTTTTCTCGCATCCTTCTCATTTCTCTTCCCAAGTTTTCCTCTACTTCTCTAACTTGCTTTTCCAAATCCTTTGAGCTCTTGACCTCTTGAGCCTGAGACCAGTTCATGTTTTTCTTGGAGGCTTTTGTTGTAGGCTCTTTGAGTTTGTTGACTTCTTCTGGCTGTATGTTTTGGTCTTCTTTGTCACCAAAGTGAGATTCCAAAGTCTGAGACTGAATCTCGGTGCGTTTTCACTGCCTGGCCATATTCCCAGCCAACTAACTTGACCCTTGAGTTTTTCAGTGGGGTATGACTGCTTGTAGACTAAAGAGTTCTATGTTCCAAGCTTGGGGTGATGTGCCAGCTCTGCCACACCAGCACTCCTCCTTCCCCAAGAACCCCCAACCTGGACTGCACTTAGATCTTCAGCAGGCTCTGCACTCCTGCTCTGATCTGCCACTTAATTCCTCCCACCAGGTGGGCCTGGGGCCAGAAGCAACTGCAGCTGTACTTCTGTAGCTGCCCCACCTCTGCTGCCCCCAGGGCAATAGCCAAACCTCGAACTCCTTCAACTCCCGCAGCTTTTCCCACTAACCTTCTCTGTTGTCTTTGGTGTTTGTGGGTTGAGAAGTCTGGTAACTGCTGCTGCAGCTCACGAATTCAGGGCACTAGGGCACGCTCCACCCGGCCCCTGGTCTGGTTGGTCTCCACCGCCCACACTGGTCTCTGCTCTGCTCTGCTCTGCTCCCAGCTCTGTGCAGGACAGACCTCACCCAGAGACCATCCAGGCTGTCCTGGGCTGTAGCCTTGCTTCCCTCTGCTGTTTTGTGGGTTCTGCAGTTCTAGAATTTGTTCAGATCCATTTTTTATAGGTTTTTGGAGGGACTCAGCGGAGAGCTCATGCTAGTTCTTGCTTTTCAGCTGCCATCTTGGCTCTGCCCCCCTGAAGATCTTAATATGGCTCCAATATACTTTTCTAATTTTATTTCATCAAGCTATTCCTCCCCACCCATGCTTTTCATGTTTCACCTACATAGTATTGCTGACTGGTCCGCTGCTTCATCCTGCATTCTGTTACCTCTGTGAATTCCCATCTAATATCTTCCAGTCTTAGAATGGACTCCTTCTTCATATCTACATAATGAAATCCTTTATTTCATTTGAGGGTCCAACTTGCATATCACCTTTTTCATCACCTTTCCTTAAATGTCATATTTGGGAGAAATCCCTCCTTTCTCATATTTTCCTGAAGCATTTTGATTGATTATCTGCTCTGTCTCTGCCACATTCTATTTTCCGTTAGTGCTACACATCCCTGAACATAGCATATACCCTAAGGAGATTGTACATGGATAGGTCTGGGTCATTTTTTATTTTCCTCGCTCCAGTGCTTAGTCTTTCAAATAGCAGGCAGTTAACAGAATTTTATAATTGAATTTAGTATTGACTGATGACATAAAATAACCTTATGCCTTAAATGGCACAGTCTTTTCCTCTTGATATCATTGAGCATTACGCAACAATAATATGCCCCCTCCCCACAAGTTAACTCCTCACATGTACAAACCAGGAAATAAATTCCAAATTTTTGTAGGATTTAATGAAATGATCGTGGACTAGAGGAACAGTCTCCAGAATCCTGGTTTCTTGGTGCTTAATAAATACTTGTTGACTTCCTTGGAAGCTCCCAGAGAGACAGAAACAGAGATAGAGACAGACAGGCAGCCACACACACACACACACACACACACACACACGCACACACACACACAGGGCGCAGTGGAGAGAGAGAATGAGTGTGAGTGAGAGCTTGAGCGCCTGGATTATTACCTGTAAAATAAGTTTGCCAAGAAAGATATTTCCCTGAAAGTAACTGACATAAAGAAACAAATATAGTTCCCACTTGTCTGGCACATGGATTCCAATGAAAGATGCAGTAATCACATGATTAGTAAAATGAATGCTTTAAGGAAAGTCTAGATTTAAAAAAAATCATATGGTGTATGTATATAAATCTGGCTAAGTAAAAAGAATAAAGAATTTTCTGTTAGCAAAATGATCGGCTGCTAAGACAGGTGAGCTTCCAGAATCTGCATGGGACTGATAGAAGAATGTATTTAGTAATACTGGGCACTGGAAATCAATAGCCAATGAGAAACTTTTGATAAAACTTGCCAATTCTGGATTTTTGTATAGACTGTAATGTTTGATGTTAATTTTTAGCTGTATTTGACATTGGGCAGCACAATTTAGAAGAGATTATTTTTCAATGTTATTATTTTATTCCCTATCTTTAATTTTTGTTTGGATTCACAATAAAGATTTAGGACCAGGCCCAGCAATATAGGCAACAATTTCTGCAAGTGACAATTCTTAGCAGCACTCCTATTTTTCCTGTTGCATGCATCTCTCCCTCCCTCTCTTCCATTGGTCCTAGTTTTGCCCTTAGTAGTCAAGTAGAACGACTCTCAATCCCCTTCTATATAATGACCTTCAAGTAAAGATAGGCATCATGTGATCATGTGTTACCCCACTACCTCCACTCCTCTTCTCCAGTTCATTTGACAATTCCTCACATTATATATCTTTAAGTTCCCTCAGTTAGACAAATTGCCCTCTTCTATATGTGTTTCAGTTTGTCAAAGTCCATCTTAAAATGTAGCATGTAGAAGGCTCTATAATAGTCAGGCCATGGCATCTTATTTTTCTTTTTGTATTAACAAAATAATTTTTTAGTTGTCATGTTACAATATTGATTCATATTCAATTTGCATTTCCCTAAATCTCCTAGGTCTTTTTCACTTGAAAATATATATATATTCTTATAGCTTCCACTCCATGCTTCCTGCTTCCTTCTTTACTCATATATCCTAATTTGTCTGAGATTTATATAAGGAATATGGTGACATACTTAGGTCTGTTGCTGGTAGGACTTGATTCTGAAAAGATAGCAACTCTTGCTCTAGAATAACCCTTGCTCCAGAGTGCCAGAGGCATACTGGGAGGAAAGGTGTAGAAGTAGACTTCTCTCTGCTTCTGTCTTCTCCTGGGGTTAAGATTAGAAGAATAGGACTTTGCAGAGGCATAGGGAAACTTACCTGCTTTCTGTCACTAAATGCCTAAGTTTATGGGAGAGAATGCCAAACCAAAAACTCAAGTGCTAATCTTTCTCTATATGGAGCAACAGGGTTGGCCAAACTGACTTTGTTATATAGACAACATGGTCCTGAATCATATGAAAATTGTGACACCTTTTTAGGATTTTTTCAGTTTCATGACATCTTTTGTTGTTGTTGTTTTTAGTTGTTTCAGTCTTGTTTAACTCTTCCTGACCCCATTTGGGGTTTTCTTTGCAGAGATCCTGGAGTGGTTTGCCATTTCCTTCTCCAGTTCAATTTTACAGATGAGGAACTGAGGCAAATGGGTTTAAATGACTACATAGGTAGTAAGTATCTGAGACTGGATTTAAATTCAGATCCTTTTGATTCCAGGCCATGCACTCTATTCACTGGACCACCTATCCTACCACCTTTCTAATAGTTCCACATGACACATGCTTACTTTTTTCTTAAAATTAAACTACATGAGTTGTTTTTATATTTTAATGGCAATTTTGTGAGCCTGAGATAACCAAAGACAACTTAGGAGACTGAAAATTAAGAAGATAGGATCACATGAAAGGAAACTGGGACCTATAAGCCCAATACGAGTCATTAGTTCAACAGGGTTGCTAAAGATACATCATCTATAGAATCACAGTATGCACACAACATACCTATCAGATTTGCTAACATGACAAAACAGAAAAATGGTAAATGTTGGAGAAGATGTGGGAAAATTGGAACACTAATGCATTGTTGGTGGAGTTGTGAATTGATCCAACTATTCTGCAGAGCCATTTGGAGCTATGCCCAAAGGACTATAAAACTGCACATACCCTTTGACCCAGAAATAGCATAATAGATCTGTATCCCAAAGAGATCATAAAAAGGGAAAGAGAGCCACATGTACAAAAATATTTATAGCAGCTCTTTTTGTGGTGGCAAAGAAATTGGAAATTGAAGGGATACCCGTTAATTGGGAAACAGTTGAACAAGCTATGGTATATGAATGTAAGGGAATACTATTCTTCCATAAGAAATTATGAGCAGGTGGATTTCAGAAAAACCTGGAAAGACTTACATGAAATGATGCTTAGTGAAGTGAGCAGAACCAGGAGAACATTATACATAGTAACGACAACATTGTGTGATGACCAACTTTGATAGACTTAACTTCTCAACAATGCAATGACGCAACACAATTCCAAAAGACTTATGGAAAATTCTATCCACACCCAAAGAAAGAACTATGGAGTCTGAATGCAGATCAAAACATACTATTTTCTCTATTTTTTCTTTGTTTTTTTTATTTCTCATGGTTTTTCCCTTTTATTCCGATTCTTCTTTCACAACGTGACTAATGTGGAAATATGTTTAATATGATTATACATGTATAGCCTGTATCAGGTTGCATTGCTATCTTGGGGAGGGGGAAGGAGAAGGAGGGAGAAAATTTAGAACACAAAATCATAAAAAAAGTTGAAACTAAAAAAATATATGAATTAATTAATCTTTAAACAATTTTAAAAAGAATCACAGTGGGTAGAGGAGGAAAATTGTGGTATTCATAAGATTAAACTCTAGAAAGAGCCTTAGAGATCATCTAGTCTAACTCCTACTTGGTAAAGGAATTCTTTCTCCAACACTTTTGACAAGTGGGTGCTTAACCTTTGCTTAAGTACTTTGAGTGATGAGAAACTTACTACCTTCAAAGGCAGACCATTCTTTTGTTGAACAGATCTTATTGTTATAGCTTCTTTCTGGAAAAGGAATTTATTTACTTGTAACTTCTAACTCATATATATATATATACATATATATATACTCATATATATACTAACTCATGTATATATATACAGAAATAGGAATTTATTTACTTGTAACTTCTAACTCATATATATATATACATATATATATACTCATATATATACTAACTCATGTATATATATACAGAAATAGGAATTTATTTACTTGTAACTTCTAACTCATATATATATATATACATATATATACTCATATATATACTAACTCATGTATATATATACAGAAGCTAAAACTCAAATAAGGAAAACTATTTTGCCCAGGTTATACAGGAAGTAAACATCAGAGCAGGGATTCAAACCCAAGTCCTTTGACAATAAATCCAGTTTTCTTTTCATTATATAAGACTGCCCTTTATTTCTAGTAAACCAATATTGCAATAGTGTTGTCCTTGGAGAGTTTTTATTTAGGAGTTTTGGGGAACTCCAAAGCAATAAGAACACAGCAGCAAAAGGATCTTTATTAAGATGATGGAAAAACTTAGTTGTGGAGCATATGCTTCTAACAGCAGGGCATTCCCAAAATACAATCCTGCAGAGCAGGCAAGCTGTATGGGGAGCTCCCAGACTCATTGAATAGAAGCCACATTGAGATTACAAAAGCAGGACTTTTTATAAGACATGAAATTATTTGTCTCGGAAATAGATCAGCAATCGGGTATTGTACCAAGGTTTTAAGCACTGAATGCTATACAAGTCATAAGGACAAATGAGGGAATTGAACTGGCCATTTTCAGAGGTCTCTATACATCTGAAATGGAAAGAGAGTTTTTGATCAGTGTCTCCATATAAATAAACAGATTTTTAAATTCCCTCACTATTACAAAAGATCAAACCACATTTAGAGTATTGTGTTCAGTTTTGAACACTGCATTTCAGAGAAACCATTGTCAAACTGGAGCCTATTCAGAAGAAGATGATCAAGATGGTGAATGATCAAAATGTAGATCATGCCATTTGAAGATCATTGAAGGAAGTGGAAATATCATGCCAGGAGAAAAGAAGACTTAAGCAGGATATGATAATTGTCTTGAAGTAATGGAAAGGATGCCATATAAAAGAGGAATTAGACTTGTCTCAGAAGTGGAAAGTAGGAGCAATGCGTGGACTTCAGAAAGACTTGGTGTAAGGAAAAAACTTCTTTAACATTTAGATCTGTCTCAAAGTGGAATGTACTGCCTTGGGAAGTGATGGGTTTCTCTTCACTGGAGGTATTTAATTAGAGACCCAATGACCTCTTCAATTGGATTGGATTAGATGACCTCTAAGTTCTCTCCCAAGTTTGGGATTCCGTCTCCATTGACACTAGTGTGCCTGTGAAGTTACTGGACTTACTAAGTGCTTATTATATTTGAGATAGTGCTTACTGTGTGTTACGCACTGTGCTTAATGTTAGAGATGCAATACAAAAATGAGACAGTCTCTGCCTTCAACAAACTTATATTCTGATAATGAGAGACAACATTTATATGTGAGTGGGGCGAGGGAGAAGAGTGCCTAGGGCAGGGGTGGTGAACCTGTGACCTCAGCCACATATGACCCTCTAGGTCCTGAAGTGGGGACCTTTGACTATACCCTTACTAAAAGCGTGTTCTGTAAAACTTGGACTCAATCAAAAGGCCACACCCAAGGACCTAGAAGGCCACATGCGGCCTTAAGGCCACAGGTTACCCATCCCTGGTCTTGGGTATCACAGGGATGGTGAGTTGATCCTTAAACCATTTATATACCCTTTTTAATATGTTTGTACATGTGTGTATCTGTGTGTGAACAGGTGCTTGCGGTGGTGCTATGCTAGGGTTGGCATATCTTGAGATGACCAGAATAGACTTATGGATAGAATGTGAAGTATAGCCTGCTTTGTCTTCTGTGACCAGCTAGATATAGAGGGCTAGTGGAATTTATACCTACTTATTTACATTAATCTGTGAGAGAGAGAAAAAGAGAGGCAGAGACAGAGAGAGACAGAGAGTCCTCTTCAATTTGCACTTTGCCTAGGGATCCTCTGGATTTTCACTGTCATCAAGGATGAATCTATGGCACTGTGTTTTCTGACCTCATCAATCATCTGAAATTCCTTACTCTAAAGCAGGACTGTCCAAACTTAGGTTTTTATTGAAACGGTAGACAATATATTTTGATTTGCCATTTTAGTGAGAGCTCTGCAGTAGCTCGGCTTTGTTTACTAAAGCATTTATGTAAATTTTTATTCTTGTAGGAGGGCTGCATGCCACCTGCAGGCCACATTTCAGACAGCCCTGCTCTAAAGTAACCAGTGATTTCTTCATATCCAAATATAGTGGATTTCACTTAAACATCATGGTTCTTGATCTCTCTGAAGCATTGGTGATCTTAATTACTGTCTCCTTCTGGTTTTGAGTGATACTGATCTCTCTTGGTTTTCATTCTATCGGTCTGATCACTCATTCTGTCTTCAGTTTTCTTCCCTATTCTATGACATGCCCCTCAACTGTAAATATCTCCTAACGTTCTGCCCTCTTCTGTTCTTCCCCTTTACTCTCCTTCTTGGTGACTTCATCGTTTCCCATAATTTTAATTAACATGTCTATTATCATGACTCCCAGAGTTATATCTCTAGCCCTAATATCTCTCCTGAACACCATATGTTTCACTATCTACCTTCTAGACATTTTGAACTGGGCAGCAAGGTGGTGTAGTGAAGAGAGCACTAGGGCAAAGATTTGAATTTTAATTCAGTCTCAGTTATCTACTGGTGTGTGAGTAATTAGCAGTTATTTAACTCTGTTTGTTTCAGTTTTCTCTTCTGTAAAATGGGGATAATAAGAGCACCTACTTTGCAGGGTTGTTGTGAGGATCAAATGAGATAATAATTTTAAAGCACTTAGCACAGCGCCTGGCACATAATAAGTGCTATATAAATGTTAACTACTACTACTACTACTACTACTACTACTACTACTACTACTACTACTACTAATTATTGATTTGAACTAGATGCCTTTTAAATATCTTAAATCAAACATATCTAAAACAGAGTTGATTATCTTTCTCCTAAAACTAACTTTCCTTATTTCTATTATGGGTACCATTATCCTTCTAGTCACGCAGGTTTGCTATTCTGGTGCTCTTCCCTATTTTCTCACTTTCTTTCAATTCACATATACACTCAGTTGCTAAATCTTATTTCTACTTCCATGACTTGTCTTGAATCCATCCCCATGTCTTCACTCATGGAGCCTTCATTCTGGTTCACCCTATGTCCAAGATATGTTTTTCTATTCTTCTCTTTGTCCACCCTCACAGTGAAGTAAGCACTTAACAAAGTAGATACTAACTTGACCTATATTTCTTGTCTGTTTTCCCCAATCGTCTCTTAATTGCTTTCACTGCTTCAAGTCTCACTCCTCTATAATCTAACCTTCACAAAGTCTCTAGATTTATTTTTTTTGAGAAAGAGAAAGTGCAAATCCTATTCGCTAAACTGCAATGGCTACCTATTACCTCTGAGATAAAATAAAATTTCTTGTTTAAAACCCATCACAATCTATTTGCAACCTGCCTTTCTGGCTTTATTTCTCATTACTTTTCTTATACATGCATTGTCATATTAGTCTTCTTAATTTTCCTTAAACATAGCAAATCCATAGCAATTCATATAATAGATACTTTCAGCTTTGCAAATTTGTACTGACTGTTCTTCATTCCTGGAAGTAGTATCTCACCACCTTCATTTCTCAGAATCCCTACTTTCCTTCAAAGCTCACCTCAAGTACCACCTTCTACAGAAGAATTTTATTGTGCTCTCATAGCTGCAAGTGCTATCTTACAGAAATTACCTTGTATCTCTTTTGTGTATAATGTTTTATGTAATGCAGTCTTTCTCAATCAAACTGTAAGCTCCTTGATGAGAGGAACTGTTTTCAAATATATTTTTGTATTCCCAGCCCCTAATACAGTGTTTCGCACATAGTAAGTGCTTAATTAGTGCTTGTTGATTAATTATGTCTCATTTTATATTGATACAAAGAGTTTTCATTTTTAAAATAAATATTATACCCATTGTTGTCCTTACCAAGAAGTCTTATATGATCTTAATATTTTGCTAGCAGAACTATCAGAGAAGGGCTGAGTACTATTGTTAACAGGTATGGTAAAAGCTTAAATGGCAGCTTTTTTTTGGCCCAAAGTTGGCATATAAAAATGGAGCCAAAACCTCAGGACTACATTGTTTTGTCATTTCAGCAACCTGTAAGAGTATAATTACAATAATATTTAAGGAAAAGGAGTGACTGTTACTAATGCTGGTAGAGTTAAATGGTGTGGTCGACCTGTTTCTTTGGATTGTAATGGAGTGAGAACTATTATCAGATAAGTCTATGGAGTTTGTGAATGGAAGGAAACACAACATTGTCAATATTTCCTTTCGAGGAATTTCTTTTATAGTATTATACTATTCTGTTTTTTTTTTAAATAGTACTAAATGGCATATTGGGTGCTAGAGAGAATGTGAGCTTATGTGCTCCTCCCTCCTCTCCCCAGTGTGTCTGACATTTTGCAACACTGCTTAGAACTGTTCTAAGGGTCAACATTTAGGCAAAGGTTTATTACTTGATAAGAAGATCTTTCAGAGACAACTTGTTTGCTTTTTCTTTTTTTTAATAATTAAGATTTTTTTATTTTTAGTTTATAACACTCAGTTCCACACAATTTTGAATTCCAGATTTTCTTTCCCCCCTCCTCCCCTCCCTAAGATGTCATAGAATCCAATTATATCTTCTACATATAACTTTGCATTGAACTTATTTACACAATAGTCAAGTTGTAAAGAAGAATTATGATCAATGGAATGAATCAGGAAAAAGAAGAAACAAAACAAAACAAAAACAAAAAAAAACTAAAGGGAAAAAAAAGGAGAGCAAATAGTGTGCCTCAATCTGCATTCAGACTTCATAGTTCTTTCTCTGGATGTAGATCTCTCTCCATCGCGAGTCCTTTAGAGTTGTCTTTGCACTTTGTATTACTGAGAAGAGCTAAGTCTATCAGGGTTAGTCATCACAGAATCCATATATCTGTGGTTATGAATAATGTTCTCCTGGTTCTGCTCCACTCACTCAGCATAGTATTGTGTAGGTTTTTCCAGAATGTTATGAAGTCCATATCTTCCCTATTTCTTATAGTACAATAGTATTCCATTACCTTCATATACCACAACTTGTTCAGCCATTCCCCATTTGATGGGCATCCCCTTGATTTCCAATTCTTTGCTACTACAAAAAGAGCCACTATAAATATTTTTGTACATATGGGTCCCTTTCCCACTTGTATGATCGCTTTGGGATACAACCCTAGAAGTGGTATTGCTGGGTCAAAGGGTATGAAAATTTTCAGAGCCCTTTGGGCATAGTTCCAAATTGCTCTCCAGAATGGCTGGATCAGTTCACAACTCCACCAGAAATGGAACAATGTTCCAATTTTCCCATATCCTCTCCAGCATTTATCATTTTCCTGTTTTGTCATTTTAGCCAATCTGACAGGAGAGATGTGGTACCTAAGAGTTGTTTTGATTTGCATTTCTCTAATCAGTAGTGATATCGAGTATTTTTTCACATGCCTATAGATATCTTTAATTTCTTCCTCTGAAAACTGTCCATATCTTTTGACCATTTGGGGAATGACTTGTATTCCTATAAATTTGTCTCAGTTCACTGTATATTTTAGAGATGAATTCTTTATCAGAAACACTAGTTTTAAAGACTTTCTCCCAGTTTTCTGCTTCCCTCCTAATCTTTGTTGCATTGGCTTTTTTCATACAAAAACATTGCAATTTAATATAATCAAAATTGTCCATTTTGCATTTTGTAATGCTCTCTATTTCTTGTTGTCATGAATTCTTTGCTTTTCCATAAATCTGATAGGTAAACTATTCCTTGCTTTCCCAAATTGCTTATAGTATCAGCCTTTATTCCTAAATCATGAACCCATTTTGACTTTATTTTGGGATATGGTGTAAGATATTGGTCTATGCCCAGTTTTTGCCCTACCATTTTCCAATTTTCCCAGCAGTTTTTGTGAAATAGTGAATTCTTAGCCTGGAAGCTGGATTCTTTGGGTTTATCAAAGAGTAGATTGCTATAGTCATTGACTGCTGCGTCTTGTGTACCTATCCTATTCCACTGATCTACAGCTCTGTTTCTTAGCCAGTACCATGTAGTTTTGATGACTGCTGCTTTATAGTACAGTTTAATATCTGGTATGGCTAAGCCATCTTCCTTAGCATTTCTTTTCATTAATTCATTAATTTCCTAGATATTCTAGATCTCTTGTTCTTCCAGATGAATTTTGTTAATATTTTATCCAGCTCTGTAAAATAATTTTTGGTGGTTCAATTGGTATGGCACTGAATAAATAAATTAATTTAGGTAAAATTGTCAATTTTATTATATTAGCTCTGCCTAACCATGAGCAACTGATAATTTTCCATTTATTTAGATCTGACTTTATTCGCCTGAAAAGTGTTTCATAATTATGTTCATATAGGCCCTGGGTTTGTCTTGGCAGATAGATTCCCAAATATTTTATAGTGTCTACAGTAACTTTGAATGGAATTTCTCTTTCTATCTCTTGCTGTTGGGCTTTGTTAGTAATGTATAGGAATGCTGAAGATTCATGTGGGTTTATTTTATATCCTGCAACTTTGCTAAAGTTGTTTATTATTTCAAGTAGTTTTTTACTTGATTCTGTAGCATTCTCTAAGTAAATCATCATATCATCTGCACAAAGTGATAATTTAGTTTCTTCTTTGCCTAATTCTAATTCCTTAAATTTCTTTTCCTTCTCTTATTGCTACAGCTAACATTTCTAGTACCAAATTGAATAATAGGGGTGATGATGGACATCCTTGTTTCACCCTGATCTTATGGGGAATGCATCTAGCTTATCCCCATTACAAATAATACTTGTTGATGGCTTTAGGTAGATGCTATTTATAATTTTAAGGAAGGCTCCATTTATTCCTATGCTTTCTAGTGTTTTTAATAGGAATGGGTGTTGTATTTTGTCAAAGGCTTTTTCCGCATCTATTGAGACGATCATATGGTTTCTGCTAGTTTTGTTGTTGATATGATCAATTATGCTGATAGTTTTCCTAATATGAACTAGCCTTGCATTCCTGGAATAAATCCTACCTGGTCGTAGTGTATTATTCTCATGATAAGCTGCTGCAATCTTTATGTTAATATTTTAGGGAAACTGGTCTATAATTTTCTTTCTGTTTTGACTCTTCCTGGTTTGGGTATTAGTACCATATTTGTGTCATAAAAAGAATTTGGTAGTCCTCCTTCTTCATTTATTTTCCCAAATAGTCTATAAAGTGTAGAGGGCCAGCTCTGAGAAAGTCCATTCTGGGATATAGATATAGGCCAGGTTTTCCCTGGGGCCTGTTCTTGCCCTTGGGCTGATAACTTGGCATGTGGGCTCTCCAAACCCCACCCTTGGCATACACGGGCTGTTTAGAATGAAGGGTCTCCAAGCCTCCTTGGTATAAATGTGCTCTCTCTAATACCCCCACGGCACACACATGCTAAACACCACCTGTTGGCTATTAACACAATATTATTTACTGCAGAGGAAGTCATGCAATGCAGATGATTTCGCATGTGAACTTGTTGATTCTACTTGCCTAATAAAGTATATAAGCCCTGTCCTTCAGTTAAATAAATGGAGCTGTTCTTTATTCTTCTGCCTGGCCCATGTAACCTTTTCATTCTCCACGGCATTTGGCCATCTCCAGCCATTTCGGCATCACAGCCGCTGGTGGCAATAAAGTATAGGAATTAATCATTCTTTAAATGTTTGATAAAATTCACATGTAAAACCATCTGGCCCTGGATATTTTTTCCTAGGGAGTTTGTTGATGGCTTGCTCAATTTCTTTTTCTGAGATGGGGTTGTTTAGGAATTTTACTTCCTGTTCCGTTAACCTGGGCAATTTATATTTTTGTTGATATTCATCCATATCCCTAATGTTGTCAAATTTATGGGCATACAGTTGGGCAAAATAATTCCTAATTATTGTTTTAATTTCTTCTTCGTTGGAGGTGAATTCACCCCTTTCATTTTTGATACTAGTAATTTGATTTTCTTCTTTCTTTTCTAAAATCAAATTGACCAAATGTTTATCAATTTTATTGGTTTTTTCATAAAACCAGCTCTTGGATTTATTTATTAATTCAATAGTTTTCTTGATTTCAATTTTATTAATCTCTCTTTTGATTTTCAGTATTTCTAATTTGGTATTTAATTGGGGATTTTCAATTTGTTCTTTTTCTATCTTTTTCAGTTGCATGCCCAATTCATTGATCTCCTTTTTCTCTATTTAAATAAAATCTTACCTTCTACAAGAAGCTTTTCTTTAATCTAGGTGGCTTTCCTCTAAGATTTCCTTTAGTTTATCATGCATTTACAGTGTTTTACATAGTCATTTGTCTGTCTCCCCCCACTAGACAGTGAGCTCTTTGAGCGCAGGGAATCTTTATATCTTTTTTTTTTTTTGTACCCGAAGTACTTAGGACAGTTCCTAGAATCTAGTAGGCACTTAATAAATGCTTGTTGACTTGACATCTCATATTTTGGGGATTTTTTAATAAAAATCTGAGAGAAGGCTTTTTCTATAGGAAATCACAGCTTAATAGGAACAAAAATAATTGAAAGATATAAAAATGCATGATCTCATTATGATTGTTTTGTTGATGGGGCATGGGGGAGGATGTGATTTGGTAAAACAAAATTCTACCAGACAAGTTCTCAGACAAAAAAGAGATGTCTCTCATACACACACTAAATTGACAAGCTTCCCTGAGAGATGTAGCCATGATTATTTGTTCAAAGATGCTCTCAGTATCAATAAAAATCGAAGTATACAACAAGAAGACATGTAATCACCCAAATCATTAATCATTTGAGGAGAATGACCTGTGCAGGATCCAAAAGAAGCATCACTACTGGTGATCTCTGGATTGCAGATGACATTGCACTGATGGTATGAAACCTTATAATACTATCTCCTCAGATACACTACTCCTCTCCAGATCAACTAACAATCCAAACAAGAGAAACCAAAAAGATGAAGAAATAGTATTGCTTAGACTATGAAGTGCAATTAGATGAGGAAATGGATTGAGTTTGTTCATCACTATATATGGACAAGAGCTGAATATGTACAATTAAAGAGAAGGGAATGGCATATGTGGCATTTGGGAAAATATACAGTACTTTCAATGAGGCTAAGATTTCCCTGACACAAAAATCCATATTTTAACACTAATATTTTTCTGGTAATAATGTATCATTGAAAACACAGAATATTACAATTAATGAAGAATCAAAACTTTAGATTAGGCCAGGTACTACTGAGGTAATATTGTGCATCATAGTTTTCTGTGTCTGTATTTTCCCCCTAGTAGGCTGTCTATTTGATGCAGATTGGGACCCTGGCTTATTTAAAATATGCATTTCTTCCAGTGCTAGCACATTCCTTGGCAAATAATGAGTGCTTAATAAAGGTTGAATTTCTTTTTGAATTTGAATGAGTCATCACTATATTCAAAGACCTGTTGGAGATATTGTATATTTTTCTTTAAAGCCAAACCCACAAATGGATAAAGGGTAACATCATCTACTGGAGGCCACAGTTTCTTTTGTTAGGTCAAATTCTGCATACTGAAATTTTGAAAAGTATTTGTTTTTCTTTTGGAGAAATCAGAAGTTCTTTGTTCCATAAGCATTTCATTCATAGACCTTGAAAATAGTCTCTAAACAGATCAATTTGTCTGGGAGTTCAGAAATCTCAAAAAAAATCTAGTAATTTGTGACCAGGTGTCTGATCTCTGCCATTACTTAGGACAGATGCAACCATTTCTACACATCAAAGGATCTCAAGAAGTGATTACATATTGCACTTCACAGAATATTAGCTTCCTGACCTTCCATAGAATTAGGAATTGCAGAAATTGAAACAGCTAGATTCACCAGGAGTGCTTTGAGAGGCTTTAGATAGCAAAGGAAGAAACCTCATATATACTTCAAGCTTGAGAAGTGTCTGCTTCTCGAGAAGATGAGAGGAAAAAAAACTATTATTAAAGAGAGGACAAAAATAACTGGTTAATAATTTAAAAAACCCAATATATCCATATGTTATCAGCAAAGTATTAAAGCTTTTGTTGTTGTGAAGACTTAGAAGGAAGATCCTTCCACATATTCCAATAGATTACAATTATGTACTTTTTTATTCCCCTAGAGTAACCTTTTTGAAACTAGATAGGTTTATCTGGATCTTTGAGGTACAACAAAATGCTCCTGAATTCTTTGAATGAATAGAAGCAATTAAGAGAGTAGGAGGTAGGTAGTATGGAATTAAGGATCTAGAAAATGGACTTGGGTCACAGAATCAAACTCCTATCCTGAGTTACTCCCATTATCTTATTCTCATATCTGCTCACTAGTCACATGCCACTGAACAGGGCTGGAGAAAATGGCAAAATTGTGTTAACTGGGTCAGCTACAATTTGATGTTATCTGATCTCAACTGTACATTCACTATTGATCGCAGCAAGGAAAACATTCCCATCTTCACTAATCACTTTACTATCCCACTCTCCACAGTAGCTTTTCCTAACCTCCTTGTAATCTCTTCAAGCTTCCATGTGATGCTTCACCCTGACTTTATGAATTGAGGACTTTACCTCATACTTCTCAGAAAGAACTCAGATAATTTGCCAAGTACTGTCTCTTCTCTTTTCCCCACATTCTATATCACTCACACATCTTCCCCTAGATTGCTTACTTTATTCAAATAAAAAAGGTGGCCATTCTCCTTGCCAAGGCCAACTCCTCTACGTATCTTCAACCTATCCCGTCTTGAATCTTCTACAGCACATTGTTCCCAATATTATCATCCCCACTCTCTCTCTTAATATCGCTGTGTCCCCATCTACTTGTTAACTCCTTGCTGCTTACAAATGTGCTCATGTCTCCTCATCTTTAAAAATCTATACTTGATCCAAACATCTCCCTAGCTATTGTCCTACATCTCTCTTCTGCTTTGTGGCTAAACTTCTTGAGAAAGATATCTACCTTCAGTGACTCTACTTCTCCACTCAATCATTTCTAAGCTTTCTAGAATTGGGCTTCCATTCTCATAATTCAAATGACACTTTGCTCTCTAAAGCTAACAATAATTTCTTAATTGCCAGATCTAATGTCCATTTTGTCAATATTTATTCTTCTTGGCCCCTTTATAGTATTTGACACTGTTAATCATCTTTACCTCCTGGATACTGTCTCTGATACTCTCTCCTAGGCTTTCATGACACTGTTCTCTCCTGGTCTTCCCCTTATATGTTTGGCCACTCCTCAGTATCTTTTGCTAGTTCTTCATCCTTATCACCCACTAACTGTGAGTATTTTTTAAGGCTCTGTCCTGGGCCTTCTTCTCTTTTTCCACTGTAAAAACTCACTAGGCAATCTTATCAGATCCCATCAATCCAGTTATCATTGCTGATTCCTAGAGCTATATAATCTATGTAACTTATTCTCTCTCCTCAGATCTAGTACTGCATCATGAACTGTCTTTCAAATATCATAAAATGGACATTCCATGGGTATCTTAAACTCCACCTATCATAACCCAACTCTTACAGTTCTCTCTAATACCTTCCCTCTTCTGAACTTCCCTATTACTGTCAAGGACACCACTGTCCTCTCAGACTCTATACCTCGGCATCATCCTGGACTTCTTATGTTCATTCTATATACTCAATCAGTTGCCAAACCATGTCATTTTTACCTTCACATAATCCACATATAATTCACAACAATTCACATAGTAAATAATAATATACATTGTCTTCAAACTATTCAAATGGCCAACACTCAAGTTTAAATCTTTATTACCTTTGATTGGATTAATAGGCTCATTGTCTCACATCTCTACCCATGACAATCTAGTCACTCAGTAGCTGAAATGATTTTTGCTATCAACCTCCTACTCAAACTCTAGTGACTGCTTATTACTTCCATTATCAAATATAAAATTCATTGCTTGTCATCTAAAACTATTTATAACATTCTCCATTTCTACCTTTCTAATCTTCTTACTTTTCATCCCCTCTACCTACAGAGCAATACATTTAACCCATAGTTGCTTGAACATAATAGTCTATCTCCATTCTCCATGCCTTTTCACTAGCCATCCTTCATACATGGAATGCTCTCTCTCCTCAATTGTGCCTTGTGAATTCCCTGGTTTCCTTTAAAACTCAATTTAAATGCCACTTTCTTCAGTTAAGTGAAATGACTTTGCTACAGCCATCTCTCCTCATCACCACTAATGAGTGCCTTTCTCTATAATATTCCCTTCTGTTCTAAATGTATCTTGCATGTACCTGGTTATTTACATGTTTTATCCCTCATTAGAATGAGAGCATTTTGAGGGCAGTGACCAGTCTTGACTGTCTTTGTATTGTAATGCTTACTAGAGTGCCTAAAACAGAGTAAGTACCCAATAAATGTTTTTTGATTGATGATCACAGAATTTTAGAGTTGAAAGGGACTTCCATGGCCATCTAGTCAAACTTATACACAAAAGGAATTCCTTGTGTAACTGTTTCAAGAATCTGGCTAGCAGCTGCTGTGGGGGTGTAAAACCAACAACAACGAGCACACAGAACACTGCAATCCCAGGTTCTTTTGATCTGCTTTACTAAAGAAAGCAATGTTAAGGGGTTAACAATCTTACTTTAATCCAACATACAAATATCATTCACTTAGTTCAGGGGAAAAAGCCAGCACCCTGAAATTCAGAGCAAATACAAACAAATTACAAACATATGTTTATGAATAGGCCAAATACAATTCATAGTTACCAAGGAACTATCAACATCTGAGTTCAGCCGGGAGCTTGATAAGGCTGGCTCAGAGTCCCGCACCACTCCTGCTGTGGCTCAGAGCTCTGAAAGAGAAAGCCAAACTCTGTGTTTATATATCTTGTTCAGGGTCAAAGGTAAGTCACACATGCAACTCACCCACATGACCTAAAATCATCACAAAAATGTGACTTAAACCCACGTGGTCTAAAAGCCTCTGATATTACAAACATGTCACTCAAACCTATGTAAACTAGGCTTTCCCTTGGGGCAAGGAGGTCATCAAGGATTCCTAATTTAATCAAGGAAACAAAGGCCAAACTCTTCAAGGGCACTTGGTTGAATAAGTGCTAAGAGCCCATCTTGATTCCCAATACAGTAACATACTAGATAAATAGTCACTCAGCCTTTGCTTGAAACCCTCCAAAGAGAGGAAACCAACTACCTCTTGTGGCAGCCCATTCTACTTTTGGTGAGATCTTATTGTTAGAAAGTTTTTATTTTCTGGTGTCAATCCTAAATTAGCCTTAACAATGCCTCAGGTCATACAGAATGGTTCTTGGTTCATACTTATTTCTAGACAAACTTTAAACATTGAATCTTCAAAAAGCATCACTTATAGGGTACAATATAAAGCCTGCTGTTTAGTTTCATAGTCTGGCCCTCTACTATCTTTCCATTCTTTTTATTCTTCTTTGTATGACACTTGATCTCCCTAATCCATGCATTTTTACTGGCTGTCCCCTAAGCCTGAAATTCTCCCCTTTCTCATTTCTACCTCTTGGATTCCCTGGCAAGAATCTTTTCTTGACTGCCATTAATGCTAATATTGATTATCTCTAATTCATCCTGTATATATTGTGTTTGTACAAAATTGTTTACATATTGTTTTTGTCCTTAATAGAGGGGACTGTCTTTTGTCTGTTTTTGTATCCCTAGCATGTACCACAGAGCCTAAGATATTCTAGGAATTTAATCTATGCTTGTTGAGTTGAGTTATTACAAATTAAAATGTATGAAGAATGTACAGTAGACTCATTCTTGCCTTCTATGAACTTAGAATCGTATCAATGTTCAAGTCTTTTAACTACATATTTATCAACTAACACTGCTAGAAATATATTCATTGGCTCATTGATATAGAAATGAAAGGTAAGAGACTTAAGTATTCTTTGGATAAGTATATAATGAAGGGCAATTGTTTGAATGGAAGTTGGGAGAATTCTATATGTATTGTTAGTTGTAAGAGCAGAAGCAGTCAACACTTCTACGATACCATTGGTGTTCAATAGATGTTTATTGAATTTATCAGACATCTGAAAAGTCATTTTGGAGGAGACAGATTAAATGTTTGGAAGGGAATGCCTTGGAATGATGGGGTTTTTATAATGTCCCATTAATATATTGCTGCTTTAGAAAAAAAAAGTTTTGGGTTGGAAGTGGAATGAATATGTAAAGGAGAATTTGAATGACATCAGCTAAGGCAAAGAGAAATAGGAGAATGGGAGTGAGGTAGAAGGATAAAGGAGAAATTAAATTTTCTGGGTACATCACATTGAAATCAGTGAATTTAGATTGAGTGAAGAGCTCTTTGTTTAGTCTACGTTACTCTGTAAGAATTTCAATAGAAGAAGGGTATTGATAAACCAAATAGCGTCTAGAGATGGGCCACCAGCATAAGGAAAGTATCTTGAGTCCATGACACAAAAGAGTTTATTGAAGGATCTTGAAATGTTAGGTTTAACTCGGAGAAGATAAGATTTGTGGAGTAGGAGGGGCCAGAATGATAGCTGCCTTCAAGTATTTGAAAGATTATCACCTGGAAGAGGGATCAGACTTTTCTCTTTTGCCTAGAGGCAAGACCAATGAGTAATGGGCAGAAGTTGCAAAGGGAGAAATGAAAATATGATAACAGGAAAAATTTTCTAACAGAACTATCCAAAAGTGTAATGGGCTGATTTAGGAGGAAGTGGATGCCCCTTCACTAGAGGTCTTTGAGCAAAAGTTGGATGACTTCTTGTTATCTGTGACTCATGTCATAGATAAGATTCTTACTTGGGGATTGCTTGAATGAGGTAGTTTATGAGATCTCTTTTGTGTTTGACACTTTTGGATTCTGAACCGAGTTGAAGGTTTATAGGCAGGATATACAATGAGGAAAAGGGGCCTGGATGAGGAGAAAGACAAAAAAGGTAGATGTAAGAATCATTGTATTTTGAAAAGCCAATAGATTCAGCAAGAGTAGCTTTAGGATCAAAATGTTAGAAAAGCCTGGCTCATGGCATCAGACTGAGAACTGGATTGCTGATTACCATCAGTATAGTTCCTCTGAAATGCCAAGGGCTCTATGGAGTTCATCATCAAACATACAGAGCACACAATCTTTGCTCTCTAAGAGTTTTACCATCTAATAGAGTTGTAAAAGAGAAAAATAAAATCAGGGACAAGGAAAGCTAATATCCTGTACTTTGTTTCATCCCATTGACACATAGCTTTAAGACACAGGCTGGATTGGAAAATGAATTAAGAACATTTATCTCCATTGCACAGTAGGCTACATGAATGCTGCGCTTGCAGGCTAAACACTGCCCCAAATCACCTGTGTTAACATCTCTGTTCCTGGGAAAAATAAATGATAAAAAAATAAAAATGGAAACAAAACAGCATTGACTTTCAGGTTTCTTCAAGGTATGAAAAATCGGTCATATGTGTGTATATATGTATATGTTTATACACACATATACATACATGTATACATATACACACATACATATATACATACACAACACATACTACACACACACACACACACACACACACACACACAGAGTCCTTTTTCCTTTGGTGGAGAAATCTTATGGAGGAGTTGGGATAAAAATGTTTAAGGACCATGACTTTAGAGCCAAGGATCCCTGGTCAAGATCAGTTTAGTCCTGACAACTTAAAATATTCTGTTTCTTATAGAGCTTCATATGATAACTAAACAGTTTGACATCATTCTATATTTTTATGTTTTGAAGCAAAATAGCGTCTTCGATACTAGGATCCATGTTAAAAAAACAAAAACTTATTTTGAGGTTCCTCTTTTGATGCTTTTTTCCTGGATTCGTCTTTGCTTTTAAAAGTCTTTATTCCTAAAGTTACGGCACAGTCTTTGTATTTGAAGGACTTTGCCTTTGAATTTGGGATCTATTTTCCCCTGATTTCCCCCTAATAGTTTCAATCAATGTCTGTGACTCTAGAATATGTGAAGAATCAATCAAGACCTAGGATTAGGGTTTTTTAGTATGAAAACCTTTCCTCCTAGCCTTCCATGTTCAGTTGTAAGTACTATAAAATGACCCCTAGGGAAGGGACATGGCCAGGAAGCTAAGGTGCTTAGGAGAAGGAGCTCAGAAATCCCTAGGCATTACCCTAAGCTTTCATTCTGACCTCTGGCTCACTGCAGTCAGTATTCACCTTCCAGCTGAAATGAGCTGGAGAAAAAATGAGGCAAATTAATGGACATTCTTATTAAGGACTAAGAACAAAGATAGACCATTATATAGAAAATCCCACAGAATTATGTAGACTAAGCAAACAGATCTTCAGGAGAAAGTGGAAGGAGTAGGAAGAGTAGGAAGAGAAAGAGACCTTCCTAGCTGGTATAATTAACTATTTAGCTCTAAGGAGGTGAGCTGGCTTGGGGAAAGGTAGTTCTGACTCCAGGGGCTGTTTTTCAGTGGAGGTCACATATCGTAGAAGGTTCCCTCTCATTCCCTTCCTCCCTGCCCCATGTAACCCAGTTGTATCTTTCATGAAGAAAGAACTTGTTTAATTCCAGTAACATCTCCCTTACAAGTACTGGCCATTGTGGGAGCGCTAACTTGACCACTAGCAAATCATTTGTGAGATGATTCAATGACAAATCAAATTAAGAATGTATAAATATATATATATATAAATTTTGAGAATCATCTGCCTTTGGGAGGTAGCCTAGCATTACCAGATCTCAGATTATATTACAAAGAAATAATCATCAAAATAATATGGTACTTACTAAGAAATAGAGTTGTGGATCAGTGGAATAGATCAGGTACACAATATATAGGAGTAAACAGTCATAGTCATTTAGTGTTTGATAAATGCAAAGATCCAAGTTTTGGGGGCAAGAAATGACTATTTGACAAAAGTTTCTGGGAAAACTGGAAAGCATTTCATTTAAACTAGGTATAGACAAGTTTATATATAATTAGGGGGTGCAGCGGATAGAGCACTGGATTTAGAGTCAGGAAGACTCATCTTCCTGAGTTTAAATCCAGACTCAGACATTCAATAGCCATGTGACCCTGAGCAAGTCACTTAACTCTGTTTGCCTCAGAAGATCATGGGAAGCAAAATGAATAATTTTGATTACATTAAATTTAAAAGATTCTACACAAGCAAAACCAATGTAGTCAAGATTAGAAGGAAAGCAGGAAACTGGGAAAACATTTTTTACAAGTATCTCTAACAAAGGCCTCATTTCTCAAATACAAAGGAAAATAAATCAGATTTATAAAAATAAGAGCCATTCCCTGATTGTTAAATGGTTAAAGAGCACGAATAGGCAGTTTTCAGAAGAAGAAATGAAAGCTATCTGTAGTTATATGAAAAATGCTCTGAATAACTACTGATAAAAGAAATGCAAACTAAAACAACTCTGAGGTACCACCTCATACCTATCAGATTGGCTAACATAATAAAAAAGGAAAGTGACAAATGTTGAAGGAGATATGGAAAAATTGGGACACTAACGGACTGTTGGTGGAGTTGTGAACTGGTCCAGTCTTTCTGGAGAACAATTTAGAACTATGCCCAAAGGGAAATAAAACTGTGTGTATACTTTGACTCAAGAATACCACTACTAGGTGTGTATCCTGAAGAGATCAAAGAAAAAGGAAAAGAACCCATATGTACAAGAATATTTATGGCATCTCTTTTTGTCATGGAAAAGAATTAGAAATGGAGAGGGTGCCCATCAATTGAGGAATAGCTGAACAAGTGGTATATGATTGTGATGGAAAGCTACTGTGCTATAAGAAATGATGATTAGGATGGTTTCAAAATAACCTGGGAAGAACTGTATGAACTGATGCTTAGTGAAGTGAGCAGAACCAAGAGATCATAGTACAGAGTAATAGTGTTATTATGACAATGATCAGTTGTGAAAGACTTAGCTACTTTGATCAGTACAATGATCTAAGACAATTCCAAAGGACCATGATGAAAAATGCTATCCACTTCCAGAGAGAGAACTTATGAACTCTGAGTGCAAGTTGGGATATACTTTTTTTCCACTTTATTTTTTCTTGATTACTTTTATTTTGCCACATAGTTAATATAGAATTTTTTTGCATTATTTCAGATCTTTAATTGATACCATATTGCTTGCCTTCTTAATGGGTGGGGGAGGGACTAGAGAGAGGGGATAATTCAGCACTCAAAAAAATGTTAAAAATAAATGCATATAGGGGCAGGTAGGTGGCACAGTGAGTAGAGCACTGGCCCTAGAGTCAAAGGAGGACCTGAGTTCAAATCCGGCCTCAGACACTTGACACACTTACTAGCTGTATGACCTTGGGCAAATCACTTAACCGCAATTGCCCTGCCTTCTACCCCTCCAAAAAAAAACCCCAAAATAAATACACTCATATATTTTTAAAAGAAGCATTTACCATAAGGCTGCCCGGTTGGGTAAGGAAAGCAGAACTGGACAAAATCCATGCTGAAGAAGGTGATATGATTACTGACTTTACTGGGGTGAGCAAATTGAAGAAAGTCCCTAATTCAAGGCTTCAGAACACAAAGACTAAATATTTGTCTCTTTTCCTCATTTCTAAAAATAGGCCTTCCTGATCTTCCAATGAGAGAGAAATTCCCCTACTTTTTCTCTCTCATTGCAAAGCAGGATAGAATACTGCCTGTCCCTTTCTCCATCCTTTCTCAAGGGTTTTTTAGACCCTGTGGGTCAGGCTCATTAGTTATATGTCTTGCTACTACTATAAATGCCTCTCTTTGGCTTTTAAAAACCGTTCGCAATGTTACCTCAACCTATCTTTCCAGCTTTGTTATAAATTACTCCCTTCCATGCCCTCTACTGTCTACTTTTTGCTTACACACACATAACATTTTATTTTCCATCTAAGTGTCTTTGCATGTATGATTGATTGCCTATGTTTGGAATGTGTTCAACTCTCTCTTTGTCACCACCTCATAGAATCCTTCATTTCCTTCAGGATTCAGTTCAAATGCCTCCTTCTACAGGAAAACTCCCCTAAATTCCACAGCTACTTAATGCCTTCCCTCTCAAAATCACTTTGTGTTTATTTTGCATATCTCTCTGTATCAGGCCTGCACAATGTATGGCCCACAGGCCACTTGTGGCCTGCTGCAGGAAGGTCACCACCACTGTGCATTTTCCTATTTGTCAGGTGACCTGTGGCAATCAAACATTGTCCTTTTAGCTCTAGTCTAACCTATCTGCAGCCAGAAGAACTTTAGCCTATTTTAATTTTGGCCCCTACCTACTGTCAAGTTGTGTAGATCTGCTCTATATGTACATATTGTCTGCCCTAATAGAATGCGAGCTCCTGGAGGGCAAGGAGTTTTTGACTTCATGTCCCCCTTACCTGGCACATAGCAGGCACTTAATAAATGTTTGTTGATTGATCATTGTATCTGGGCAGGGAAGACCACAAACTCTTTCCCCTATCTTTTTGCCCTTTCTCAGATATTTATATTCTCCCTTTAGGGTCTACTACAGGGCTTTGAACAGAATATTTGAGAGGAAGCATGATATGGTGGTGGAGAAAGAAATGGCAAACCACTCTCTGTCAAGAAAACCCAAAGTGGCATCATGAAGAGGATGAATGAAATGACTGAGTAACAACAAATAATAATAATAATGATAATATGGTAGGAAAAATTGGTACATTTGGAATTAGGAGATACCTGATCCCAAGTGTGAATCCTGTCTCTGGCACTTATTACTTGTGTGAGTGTGGGCCAGCCACCTCATCTCTCTGAGCTCCAATTAATTATAGTAATAGCTGTAACACTTACCTCACAGGGTTAGAGTGAAGAACAAATGAGATAATTTATGTAAAGCACTTGGCTAACCTTATATATCTCGCTTATCATGGAAGATAGAAGCACCTCTCCAGAGCTGTTACCAGGGCAGGGTAATTGGAGTTTTTCTTTAAGGCACAGAATTTAAGTGACTTTGAATTTAGAAGGTTTGACTGTACTTTTAGATCTCTAAAAAATACATACAAAAGAATTTATCACTTAGTAAGTAAGAATAAGCATTTAAAACAGAAAGCTAGCAATTAGTGGTCTGGATGATTTCTTCCTCTAAACTATAATGCTGCTTATCCCCAGAGTGATCTGCCTGGTGTCAATATATATCCCTGGTTCTCTGTCTCTCATCCTCTCCATCAAATACAGGAATGATTTTTGCTCTCTGTCTTGGGCTCAGACACAACTATCTACAGCTGTAGTCATCAGTAAATATAAAAAAAATATTTATCCTTCTCTTATTCCAATTATTCAGTTGTTCCTGTTCCTCCTTCACCTACTAATTGAAGTACTTTCAACTTGAACTAAAGTCTCAAATTTCTGAAGTTGCTGCTATCAGAAAATGCTGAAGAAGTGAGTCCCTGAGGATTAAGAATATTATACAAAGGGTAGAATTCATAAAGTGAAATTTGGAAGGATTAGGAAGGAAGGTTAATTAAAATGTGAATACATTTATCTTAACAATTGTCCAGTGTGATGGCCTCTTTTGCATTTATTTCTAATGACTTCCACCAAAATACCTGTTTAGGTTTCTCTCTGTGCAGACAGGTAAGGCCTATAGTTATAACCTTTAAAAACTACAATGCATAACAACTGATATAATACTCTTTTAGATAAGTATTAATTGCAATTTTCTCTTTCTAAATCTAAAAGAAAGGTAATTTATCATACCCCAATCATTCTTTGCTAGAGACTAGTTTCTTGTGATAAAATAGTAAAAAACCAAACCTCAGAGAAATAATATAATGTACTTCTGCACCAGAATGGAATAAAAAGCCCTAATCAATCAACTAATGAGTATTTTTAAGTGCCCACTATGTTTGAAACCTGTCCCTTTCACCTATCCTCTATGAAGAGTTCTCTAGACCTGGCAGGTCAGGATGATAAATTATATGCCTTGCTACCTCTATAAATGCTTTTGTTTGGCATTTAAACACCTTTAGGGCAGCTAGGTGGTACAGTGGATAGAGTACTGGGCCTGGAGTCAGGAAGACTCATCTTCCTGAGTTCAAATCCAGCCTCAGACATTTACTGGCTGTGTGACCCTGGCCAAGTCACTTATCCCTGTTTGCCTTAGTTTCCTTATCTGTCAAATGAACTGGAGAAGGAAATGGCAAACCAACCTAGTATCTTTACCAAGAAAATCCCAAATGGGGTCATGAAGAGTCTGATACAACTAAAAACAACTAAACAACAAAAATGTTTGAAATATTGTGTTGGGCGCCTACTTGGGTTATGTAGATAAACTGCTGCTACTATTACTACTACAACTACAATGACAACTACAACTATTACTACTATTCATTTATACAAAACTTTATGTTTGCAAAGTGTTTGTAACAACAATATAACTTGCAGCTACTGTGGAGGTGTAAGGCCAATAACACCAGAACACAGGAGGGCTGCTAGCACAGGTTCTTTGATCTGCTTCTCTAAAGGAGAGCAACTTTAAGGGGTTAAAAATCTTACTTTAATTAAACATACATACGTCATTCACTTAGTTCAGGGGAAAAAGGTGGCACACCGAACTTCAGAGCAAATACAAGCAGAAATTACAAGCAGAAATTATATAAGCAGAACAAATAACAAAATCAGCAGATGGGTCTTCTAACTTTCTGTCCATAGTGATACATGCATAGCTACCAGAGACAGAAGCATCAACATCTGGGTTTTCAAAGCCGGAGGGCTCCTTAATGGCTACCCAGAGTCTTGTCTGATCAAACCTACAAACTCTTTTCCAATGAGTAAGCCCCCAAGCAAAATGCTAACATCAGAGTATATATACTGTTTCCAATCAAGGACTCTTTATTGAAACAAAGGCAAGACTCAGTCAAAGGCAGTTGATTGCCTTAGTGCTGAGAAACACTCCAAAAGAAAAAACAGCAAAAAGTCCCACTTTGCTGGCCATTACAATGCTTTGCATATGTTATCTCATGTGGTCTTCACAACAATGTTGGGAGGTAGGTACTATCATTGTTTCCATTTTAGGTATGAGGAGACTGAGCCTGAGAGGCTAATGGGTTTTATCAAAATCATAAAATCACAGTAAGTATCTGAAGCGGATTTGAACTCAGATATTCTTGACTCCAATTTCATATCTCTCTCTCTCTCTCTCTCTCTCTCTCTCTCTCTCTCTCTCTCTCTCTCTCTCTCTCTCTCTCTAACTCTCCTCTATCGCCCCTAAAAAAGAATGTGTCCCTGCCCTCAAGAAATTTGTTTGGTATTAGGGGAGACAAGTACATATATAAGGAGAGGTACTGGATCTTTGATTTCATTGATGTTGGGAACTCCTTTGGAAAGGAAACTCCTTCCATCAATGTCAGTCAGAACCTTTTTTATGGAAAAGAGTTGATTTTTCTTTAAGTTAATTCTGAGCACTGGGCCATTCTAACCTCATCCAAATTAGGGCAGTACGATTCTTTTCTTCCCCATTGTAATCATGGTAAGGGGCTAGAAAAATTCTCATTGGGAAATAAATCATTCACTTTAGCAGAGGAAAGGTGTTTTATGCTTTTCCTCTCAGGCTGTTCTTTCTATTTAGGCACGAAGAAGAAGGAAAGGAACAAGCCTGGTGTATTTATCACCCAAGAGATTTTTCTCTCTTTCCAAATTGCAGGATCTATTAAGTAGATGAGGAGTTTCAGAACTTGACAGACTAGCCTTGGAAGAATCACACATCAATAGATATAGCTGTTGCCCTTGAAGACCAGTTTTGTGTATAAAGAAGGAAACAGATCTCTTGACTGTGTACACTTTCATAAGAAAATAACCCTCTTCACTCCATAACACTCTAGCCCACCCCCAAGGATAGGTGCCCTTAGCGACCAAGGCCTCCCAACGGGGGAATTGAATGTCCTCACATTTTTGTTCTGAGTACAAAAAGACACTTCAGAAGATTAGTTTTTTTATTCTTTTCTTTCCCAGAGGATGTTGGCAGTGGGGCTGCTGCCACCTTTTATTTTTTGACATTTTGAAAATAGCCAGGCCTAAAGGAACAGCCTGATCAGCTAACTAGTCAACATGATTACAGGGCAATGATTGAATGTCTTCAGGGTTGGCTTTTCCCTGCTCAAAATGGCTTCTAAGTGAAATAGCACATTGGTGAGTATGATCATTATAAGATAAATGCACTTCTAGGAACTGAAAACACTTTGCTGTCAGCTTCCTGGCTCGCATGTATCAGGGCAGGTGATCATCTCATAGCTGTAGCCCCTTCTCTCCTTAATGCTTGTGTGTCTTCCCTGGGGATCCAAGGACATTGGATAACGGGTGACTTTCTTCTCTACCACGCCGTGGGTACTTTCAGCAGAGAGAATAATACAGAAGTGAGTATTTTGGATGCAGCCCCTCTCCAGCTCTCTCCACACACAATCCCCTCGGAAACGCAGCTGTAGAAAATGTAGGACTCTGAGCTGGAAGGAACCTCAGAGGTTATCTAGCCTGACATTGTCATTCCTCATATGAGGAGACTGAGGTCTGGAAGGGTTAAATGACTTGACCAGAGTTATATAGGTGGTAAATAGTGAAGTCAAATATAATGTCAGACTCAGTATGTTGGTTAGTTTTATTGAACTTTTCTTCTTCCCTTTTTCATTTTTCCTCTTTGTTTCTCTCTGAGTAGAGCAGTGGTGAAGCATTAGGGATACATTTATAAATGAAGATGATACAAAAACAACAGATGTTAATGAGTTGTCTTTTTTTTTTCTTTTTTAGCCAGTGAAGCTGGAGCTGGAATTCAACCTATGTTTTCTTACTCCAGATCTATTACTCTTACTATTAGTCCATGTTGCCATTTTTAGATGGAAGAAGTCTCTGTCCTGTCCAGATTGGTATAGGTGTCTGTGTACTTAGCATGATGCAGGGGAAAATCTCTGAACTCAGTCAGGACACCTGTATTCTAGACCTAACTCTGCCATGAACTTGCTGCAAGGCCTTGAGTAAATTTCCCCGGGCGTTGATTTATTTCTCTTTAAAATTGTTTTTAGATGGGGGTAGACTATATGTTACCAAAGCACCATTAGAATGTGAACTCCTTATGGGTAGGGACTGTTTTTAGGTTTCTTTGTATCTTCAGGGTTTAGCATAGTGCCTGACAATTAGTAAGTATTTAATAAATGCTTGTTGGCTTGCTCCCAGCCAACAATAAAAATATTACTCATTTGGCATTTACGTAACATTTCAAGCCTTGCAAAAACTTTACAAAGGTTATCTCAACTGATCTGATAGACTTGCTACCTAGTACACAATGAGGTACAGCAAACATTACGTTAAATGCATTGAGTTCTCCCATTTCATTCCCTCCCTTCATATAAGATAGTATCTTCTTACTAGCTATTCTATATTTCCAGTAAGATTTTCCACTGTCCATCTTGCAAACCCCTTTCACTGTTCCACTTCTACTCACTTCTTCAATCATCATGAAGGAAGCACAGTTGAGTCATCCTAGAATATAACAATAAAATTGTCAGAATGCAAGATTTTGCTTGGAATACATCCCTTAATCCTCTCTAATTGCAATGACAGGCATATAAGGAAAAAAAATAGAATGCCTTTTTAATCTACCATGATATTTGCTCAGAATTTTTATTTCTTCACAACCTCCATTTCCTATTTTTGTCTTCCCTTATTTAAGAACTCTCTCAGCTTTCTATACTTCATCCAGAAATTCGGAGTATTTTGGTGATCAAATCTCCGATTTCTTTTTCAATTACTTTGGTTGAATAACTGAGAATTTCCATATTGGTTTCAAGGAAGCCTTGGGCTGAATCAGCTGCATTCAGATTGCTTCACAAATTATAAGTAATTACCCATTGGCTTGATATTGCCAATGCATTTTCATTCAAAAGACAAAAAATAAAAAAGAGGACACATTTAGAGGCAACTGGAAATGTGTAGCCAGTGAACAATGCTATATACAAAAAAGAACTTTGAACAAACATGCCAACATTCCGTATCAAGCCCATTGTTTCTTGTTGCAGGTATAAATGTATCAGGTTATAAATAAGGAGAGTTGGATAGCAATAAACATCCATTTATGGCCTAAATGGAGATAAATTAAATATAGGAAGTGACAACCTGGAAGGATCGATCTATAACTATTACTATAATGCTTTCAAGATCTCCTAAAATACTTCAGCAAACCACATCTATTTTTCTAAGCAAAGATTCTGAAGTTGTGGTATTTTTTGTATTACTCTCATCAATCAAAAGGCAAAAACAGATTAGGAACCTTTTGGAAATCTTATGGCCCCTGTACTATCATGGAAAACATGAAGCAGCTTTTAAGCTGGGTTCAAAACATTGTACCCAAAATTAGCCTGCACATGAAGGGAGAGGTCAGGGGATTGCACTGTTCACTCTAGGAATAAATGGTGTCAAGCAGGGTGGAAATCACAAGCTAATCACATAATATTAACTCATCTTTATAGAGAATTTTATAGTTTATAAAGCCTTCCCCTCACAACAATCCTGTAAGTTAATGCAGTGTGTAAAACTGGACAAGTTTATACCTCCATGGGTCTCAGTTTCCTGATATGTAAAATGAGACATTTGGACTAGATGACTTCTGTGGTATCTTCTAGCTTTAAATTTATTATCTTTTTCATCCTTTTAATTGTAGTTAGTATAGGTATTTCAATCTTCCTTTATAAGGGGAAGAAATAGAGGCCAAGAGAGATGAAATCACTTTTCCAAGGTCACACAGTAAATGAAAAAGTCAAGATTCAAAGCCAGGTTTGAGGATGTCAAGTCAAGTGCTCTTTCTGTTAAATCATATTGTCTTAAAACATTGAAAATTCTTCCAGTGTCTAAAGACTTGGCACTGGGAGAGACTGTAGGAATAGGATGACATCTACGTGCTTGGCATTTAATGTAGAATAATGTCAATCTCACATGAGTACACATTTGACACTTTCTGCATTTCTGAAATGCAATTTTAATAAGGTTTGCAAAATTTTCAGGCATATTCTGAAGTTGTACTTTGCATATGCATAGATTATGAACAATATTTGGAAGCTGAGATTTAGCTTTTATTTTAGTAACCTTTCTTCCTTTGATATTCACTCCAACCAGATATTTCACCCTATCCAGATCCTCATTGCAGTTATCTATAGATTCCCCTACCTCACCCCCCACTAGATTATTTTCAGTCCTTTCTCAAGAAGTTCAATACCTGACTCGTGGTCTTTCTATCTATTCACAATCTTCTTCTCTATCTGAAATGGAATGATGGTCCTTCAAACACCCTGTCTTCTTAATTCATCATCATACTCAATTTCTGCATGATAACTCAGAAATTCCTCTGACTATAACTTCCTTCTCCTTCTATGCTGTACCTTTCCTTGATTTTTTATTTAATCTTTACCCTGAATTCTTTGACCCTTTTTCCTATAGATTACTCCTAATCTCATGTTACTAAATATGGCTAGCTGTCACACAACAATGATGACTAGAACAACTACAAATTTGTTGTGTAATTTCAAATGGGCCTCTCTTTTTCCTTTTTTCTTTTTTTTGGAGAGGGGAAGGCAGTGCAGTTGGGGTTAAGTGACTTGCCCAAGGTCACACAGCTAGTAAATGTGTCAAGTGACTGAAGCTGGATTTGAACTCAGGTCCTCCTGACTCCAGGGCCGGTACTCTACTCACTGTGCCACCTAGCTGCCCCATCAACTGGGCCTCTTAATGGCTGCCTGGCAATGCTTTGAATCCATATTATACCTTCTATAAATGTTCCAAAATTTTTCTTTTGTTTTCAATCTACATCCACCACTTCCTCTCAGCAGAAGCTCATGCCTTGTACTTTACTGGTAAAATTGAAACTATCTATCCTGAGCTCTCTTTTCCCTGATTCTACAACTCAAATTATTTCAAGATAATCCTCCATTCTCTACTCCTTCACTCCAATCTCAGAGAAGAGATTTCCCTAGATGAGATTAACCTTACTGCATTTACCTTTTATCCCATCCCTTCCTATCTAGGCTGGTAGCTTGTACATTCAACCACACCCTTTCTTTTTGACTCTTCAATTTTTCTTTACTCAGTAGGTCTTTCTCTGATGCTTGCCAATATGCCCAAATTTATGCTATCATCAAAAAAAAATCCTTCCTGTGACCATGCCATGCCCTGAAGCTGTCATGCTATGTATCTCTCATTCCATTTACAATGAAACTCCTAGAAAAAAAAATGTCTACATTTATTACCTCTACTTCATCAGTTCTACCCACTTTTAAACGCTTCACATTGCAAACAATTTGGCTTCTGATCCTGTCATAGAAACTATTCACTCCAGAGATCTTTCAAATATTAAAGCCAAGGGATTCATCTTGGTCCACCTTTTTGACTGCTCTGCAAGGACTGATACTGTTGAACTCCCCTTTTCCTTGATACTCCCCCCCCCCTAGGTTTTCATGACACTGGTCTAAATTAATTTGCCTCTTCCTTGAATCATTACACTTAAGTTTTCTTTGCTGGATAATTATCTATATCCTGCACTGTAGAAATGGGTATATCCCAGAGCTCTGTCCTAGGTCCTCATCTTTCTCCACACTGTATCCCTTGGGTTCAATTATCATGTCTCTGCAGCTGACTCTCAAATGAACATAGACAGCCTTCATTTAGCTACTGTCAAATAAGGAACAAGTTCAAGGAAGATGAAAACTGAAAAAAAAATGCATAAATGTCCAGGAGGTTTAGCAAAATGTTTTATATTGAGAAAACTGGATTAGAACCCAAATTGCAAGGGACTGAGAAGAGAGCAAATTGTGTAGAGGTAGAGGCAACCAATATAGACTATTCTGTGTAGGAGTTTTCAACGAAAGATGGAGAAAATAGAGGATAGTAGTTTGAGGGGACAGCTGTCTAAAGTATAGTTTTTGTTTGTTGATCTTAGGATGCTGGAAAACTGGGCATGTTGAAAGAGTAAGGAAGGAGCCTGTAGTTAGGAAGAGATTCAAGCTGAAAGGGATAATGAATGATCACTAGGGAAAGCTCTCATAGGAGATGGAGGGAATAGGGTTGATGTCACAAATCGGAAGGGTTACCTCTAGCAATGGGAATAGCCACATCATCCTCCAAGAATAGAGCAAGGAGTGACAAAATGAAGATCTAGAAGTATTTGATATATGGAGTAGAGGATATGATAGAATTTACACAGGATAATTGGGATGCATGCTCATCTCAGAGGGAGTGTATTTTTTCAATGTTGTTTTTATGTTTTTGTTTGTTTTCTTTAAAACTTTCATGTAGAGAAACTGCATGGGTTTGCCTCTTTTAGCCTTCTTCATCAAAAAATGCTACATGAGAAATCCACTAATTATTAACACTACTTCACTTGAGCTAAGTACTTTTAGTAACAAAGCATCTCAGTTTATTAATTTTGAAAATATGGCAGTTTTGCATTTGAATTTTCCTTGTTGGCTCAAAGATACATGAATACTGTAAGATAAGATTTAAAATAGCAGCTGCCCCCAAGACTCCATGGTATTCAGAGAAACAATTAGTAGATTGCTCAGAACATAAAGATTCTTATAGTATTCTTAAAACCTTAAAAATAACAGCTTCCTTTTCCTTGGAAAGAATATAGAAACACTTTTAGATAAAACAAACTGACTCCGTAGTGTTCTATAGCTATCTCCTCACACTGGGAACAAGGGAGCTTTGGCACACTGAAGGAATAATAAAATAGACCTACAAAAATAAAATTTAATGAGAAATCAAATAACATAAACCATCCTCATAAAAAAGAAATAGGGAAATGAAAAAAAGCCAAGAAAATTCTTTGACATTGGTACTCTTACTGATTTGCCAGTTCTCAGTTCATAAAACTAACAAATAAAAAACATACACATACACAAATGCAAAAAAGAAATAAACATTAATATGAAAATACCTGTTATTAAATTATGGATTGAAATACTTCTAGTTACTGAAAAAAGAAATGTCAATTTTGTGACTTGGCCGATATTCCTACATATACACATATTTATAACTGATATTAGGATTTATCGTGGAGCTCATGAGGAGATCTAATTCATACATTTAGCGGATGCTCCTAGCGGTGTAACCTGTCCCTCTCCACCTTAACTACTGTCAATGGTGTCTTATAATAGAAGACATAAGAGAGATTTGCTTACAGCCAGAGAGGAATCCCAAGACATGGCTTCCAGAATCTTAACTGTAGATTTGAGGGAACAAAAGGAGTTGCAAGTAAAAGTATGTTATCTGAAGATGGTAGATCCTGCTCAGGAGATGGCAGGCCTCAGAACCAAAACTTCTGCTGGTTTTATGGTATGAGTTCCAATCCTTTTCTTTTTCTTTGGTTTTAAAATGTTATTTATTCATTTTTAATAATTTTTCTTTTTAATTTTGAGGTCCAAATGACCTCCTTCCTTTCCCACCCACTGAGAGAGCAAGCAATATATCAATTATACACATGAAATCGTGCAAAACTTATTTCTATATAAGCCATATATTTAAAAAAAACAAAAAAAAATAAAGTGAGAAAATTATTCTTCAATCTGCACGCAGAATTCATCAGTTCTCTCTCTGGAGGTGGATCGCATTTTTTCATCATGAGTCCTTTGGAATTGTCTTGGATCATTGTATTGATTAGGTTTGCCAAGTCTTTCAGAGTTGATCATCAATGCAAAATTGAAGTTATTGTACACAATGATCTTCTGGTTCTTCTCACTTTACTTTGAAGAAGTTCATATAGGTCTCATTATGTTTTTCAGGAACCACCCCCTTGTCATTTCTTACAGCATAATAGTATTCCATCACAATCATATGTCACAACTTGTTCAGCCATTTTCCAACTGATAAGCATCCCCTTGATTTCCAATTCTTTGTCACCACAAAGAGAACTGCTATAAATTTTTCTGTACATATAGGTTCTTTTCCTTTTTCCTTTGATCTCCTTAGAATACAGATTTTTGAGTGGCATTTCTGGATCGAAGGGTCTGCATGGTTTTATAGCCTTTGGGGAATAGCTCTACATTGTTCCCCAGAATGATTGGACTCATTCATAACTCCTCCTTTAGTTTACCAATTTTTTTCACATCCTCTCCAACATTAATCATTTCTGATAGGTGTGATATGGTATCTCAGAGTTGTTTTAATTTGCGTTTTTCTAATCAATAGAGATTTAGAGGATTTTTTTCATATGACTATAGATAACTTTAATTTCTTCTTCTGAAAACTACCTGTTCATAGTCTTTGACCATTTATCAATAGGAAAATGGCTCTTATTTTTATGTTTGACTCAATTCTATACTCAGTATATATTTGACAAATGAAATCTTTATCAGAGTAACTTACTGTAAAAAAATTTGATATTATTTTATTATCTATGATACTTTTAAAACAAAATATAGTTTCCCTGATTATCTTTTTTAATTGAGTTTATTTTTGCTTTGCCTGAAATCATGATTGCTACCACTGCCTTTTTTACTTCAGCTGAAGCATATTAGATTCTGATCTAGCCCTTCATTTTAACTCGGTATGTTTTTTCTTTTTCAAGTGTGTCTTCTGTAAACAATAATTGTTAGATTATGGTTTCTAATCCTTTCTGCTATCTGCTTCTGTTTTATGGGTGAGCTCATCCTATTCACATTCACAATTATAATTACTGTTTATTTCCCTCCATCCCATTATCTTTGGTTTCTTCTTTTCTCTTTCTTTTTATGCTCTCCCTCCTCAAAAGTCTATTTTGTTTCTAACCATTGTGTCCTTTAATCTGCCCTCTCTCTTATCATATCTGCCTTTCTCTTATCCCTTTCCCCTCCCATTTCCCTATTGGGTAAGTTATATTTCTATACATTACTGAGTGTGTGTGTGTTTGTGTGTGTGTGTGTGTGTGTGTGTATACATGGTTAATTTGGGTATTTATAATAGTCAAAATAACATATTCACTCAAAATCATTCTTAAAACAATATTGCTGTTACTGTATACAATGTTCCCTTGGTTCTCCTCATTTCACTCTACATTATTTCATGCAAGTCTATCCATGTTTTTCTAAGGTCATTGAGCTCATAATTTCTTATAGCATGGTAGTATTCCATCATAATCATATACCACAACTTGTTTAGCCATTCCCCAGTTGATGGGCCTCACCACAATTTCCAGTTCTTTGCCACCACAATAATCTTTGGAAATGGACCTAGAAGTTGTGCTGCCTCATCAAAGGTTATAGGCTGTTTAATTATTCTTTGGGCACAATTCTAGATTGCTCTCCAAAATCTTCTATTTTTTTCCTTCCTTTGATTTTGTTTTATCTTTTCTCAATTTTTCATGGAGCCATTATCTTCCACTTGCTCAATTCTAATTTTTAAGGAATTATTTTTTTTTCAGTACGATTTTGTACATCTTTTTCCATTTGGCCAACTCTTTTCTTTAGTGAATTTTTGTACATACTTCTCCAATTGACCTATTCAGCTTTTTAAGGAATTATTTTCTTCACTGAATTTTTGTGTCTCTCTTACCATTAGACCAATTCTGTTTTTTTTTTTCATAAGTCACCATTTATGATTTAAGTTAAAGAACAGGTTATAAAGAGGGTGGGGAGCAATTTCAAAACAAAGAGTCCGAAGAAGAGCCCTAGGGCAAAGGGAAGAAGGGAGGAAACAGGAAGACTGGAGCCTCTTATCTATGTCTATGCTAGATGGGTTGATCCTGATTCCTGAACCTTGATCCAAGGCACACAATGAAACACAGGATAAGACAAAGTTCTAGGGCATACAGGTTTCAAAAAACATCAAGGGGTAGCCAAAGTTACACATCCACACCAAGGTGGGGGCTGGGATTCCTCTATGATCAGTAGCACCGCTTCCTTTTAGGAATTGAAATATAGTGATAAGTTCTATCCATCCCACTTATTTCAGCTTTTAGTAAACATTGTTATAGTTAAAGTCTTTGTGCTAAAGAATTCTTTCATCTCTTTTCCAACTTCTTGAATTTTGCTTCTAGTTTCTTTGAACATGCATCCAACTTATAAGCTTCCTGCTCAAGAGCAGCTATTTGCTCCTCAATTAAAGTGATCTGATCCAGATAAGGCAGAAGTGCTGCATATTTCTGGTTGAAGTCCTTTAGGTTTCTACTTAAGTTTACTGCAATATCTTTCATTTCTATATACTTCAAGCTAATCAGTTTGTTCATATTTTCAAGGAATTTATAGGCTTCCCTGGTGCTGTCACCTTGCCTGTCAAGTATGTGGCCATTTTGGAGAACATGTCCTGGCACATGATGTTTGCCTTGGCCTCCTTGGGCCAACTCCATAACAGCATTGTCTAGGGAAGGGAGGAAAAAGAAAAGATGGGGATAGGAGAGGAGGGGGAAAGGCAAGGGGAGGGAGAGGGGAGAGAAGGGAAGGAAAAGGAAAGGTAAAGAGTCAGAAACAATTCTGTTGGGTTTTTATTAGGTATTATTTTCTTTCACTTTTTTTGCCTTTTTTTTTTTTTACCATGCTGTCAATTGTCTTTTCAATATTTTTTTGTGTCACTCTCATTTATTTTCCCATTTTTTCCTTGACTACTATTATCTCTTTCTTTTACTCTTCTAGGAGTTCTTGCTGGACTTGGGTCCAATTAGCATTTCCTCTGAGGTTTTTGTGGCTCTTGTCACATTTTTGTCTTCTGAATTTGTATCTTGGTCTTCCCTGCCACCATAGTATTTTTTTATGGTTAGAGTCTTTTTGCTCTTTTTCCAGACTATTTCTTGACTTTGAATTTTATGTTAAGGTTGGGATCTGCTTACCTGGGGAGGTACTGTTCCAAGCTTTAGGATTTTTTGTGCTGCTGTTTTTCTAGTTAGTTCTTGGGGCTTGCAAGCTTTTGGTGCTTCCAAGGTGGTGTGATCATAGGAGAGGTGTGGTAACTGTTCTACTGGTCTATTCTCTGGTCTTTACCAAGGAAGGGCCCATGGTTCCCTGCTTTGGAACTGTAATCAGGTCCCCTTCTTATTTTTGTCTAACCACCACTGCTCCTCTCTGCTCCATAACTATGACTCAGAACTGCATATGGGCAATAGAGTTGCCAATCAGCACTGGCTGTAACCAGTGCCAGCAAATGGTCCCTTGTAATCTCTTTCTGACCAGTCCTATGACCCCTTACCGTCTCTGGGCTGAGAGCTTCCAAAGCTGCTGCTGTGCCTGTGGCTGTCATTGCTGCTACCTTGTGTATGGATTTCAGCTAGAACTATACCAGACCTCTGCTCTGGTATTACAGACTTGTACAAACCTGCCTATATCTTAACTTTACTTAGGTTAGAAAGATGTCTCATCCTGACTTTTAACTGGCCCTTCTGCTTGAAAATTTGATTTGAAGCGTTATTCTAAAGCTGTTTGGAGGCAAATATTGTGAGAGATCAATTGGGTGGCTGACCCTAATCCACTGTTAGGGTTCTGCTGGTTCCATTCTTTTTTCAAAAGTTCATATCTATTCCCTAGTAAAAGATTTTAAGCTATACATGAATCTAGAGCAAGGAGCAAGACCAAAGTTGACTGATCCAGAAAAAGTAACAGACCCAGGAAAGACACCAAGCAAGGATGGTACAAGGACATCATGAAAAGGAATCAGGGTTAGATTCCTTGGCCACATATGTTCCCTACATTTGTGACTCTTTACTTATAAGCTCTGTGAGCATCTATCATTCCTGCTAATACTATGAGTATTTTTCAGTGAGAGTATCACAGGTTTATGGGAAAGATAACTTATTTCTACTTTTTTCTTACTATCTTATTTTGGTAAAAAGCTTTCTCTTTGAGATAATTGTGTCTTTGTCTAACTTTGAAAAAGTAAACATATTGATAGGGACTCCTTAGCTATGTGAGTTTAAGGTGGGAGATATCCTCAGGATGCTACATACATCTACAAACATAAATACACTTTAGGGGACAGGTTTTATGGAACGTTAGGACATTTGGAGAGATATGGCACATAATTCTTATTTTTATATATAACACACTCTACTGCTTTATGTGAAATGTATTTTAATGTTTTCTATTTAATTATTCTGTATTCTCCCCTCCCCCAAATAAAGACCTGTTGTTTCAGGATAGAGTCAGAATATGAATACA
This sequence comes from Trichosurus vulpecula, assembly GCF_011100635.1. NCBI lineage: Eukaryota > Metazoa > Chordata > Mammalia > Diprotodontia > Phalangeridae > Trichosurus > Trichosurus vulpecula. The sequence goes on along the minus strand of NC_050574.1, from coordinate 161,270,154 downwards.
GGGAAGCAGTATATTTCAGGGGAAAAGAACATCCAATTTGGACCACATTGGTAGAAAAACAAAAAACATGAAACCTTGGTTCAAATCTTGGCTATGCCACCTGTGACACTTGGCATAAATCACTTTGTCTCTCTCCTCATTGCTAAAAGGAAGTAATTAAACTATATGACCTCTAAGGTACCTTCCGGCCTAAAGTAGGTGATATTTTCTATTACTCTTTTACACATAATAATGATAAAACATTTACATAGTGTCTTAAAGTTGACAAAACACTTTACATGCATTATTATGGGAGAAACTCAAGACAGGAAGTCAGAACGCTTTATTTCTCATTTTGGCTCTGTCGGCAGTGAATCATATAAACAAGTTATTTAAACTCAAAGCCTCAGTTTCTTCCTCTTCTTTCAGTTTTTAATATTCTATGGTATGTTGATATATCCTGCAAAATGTGAAAAATACCGTAAAAAACTACAGCTCAGAACCATGTGGTTGTTACAGTTAGCCAGAATTGCATAATGATGATGATTATCATCATCTTTAATTGGCCAAGAGTCAGAGACTCAGATTACACAATGCAGAACTGAGATGAGAAAAAGGAAAATATTGTAATCTCCCTTTAACTGAGAGAAAATTATGACACAAAGAGACCAAGTCACATGTTCCATTTGTAAGAGTCAGGTTTATATGGTATATTGGGGTATTATGGGTATTATGGGGAGGTCATGGGTAAGGTGCCGAGAGGCAACACAAGAATCAAAGATCACAAGTCAGGAAGTTTATTATTTAGAGACATACAATTATGCAGTTCCCAAACCCTTCAGTCCAACGGGTAAACACACAGGGTGTGTACTCCAGGTGAGAGCCAGGAGCTCTGTGTCTCTGTCCATCTATCTGATTGCAGTCGTTGGACAGATTCACAGGGATCATGTGGGAGGGATCCTTAAAGGCAGTCAATTAGCAGATAGACCAGTTTTGATTCCCCTTAGTAATCCCAAGGATATTGTCACTAGGAGAGCCTTGTGTACCTGGCCTTGATGTTTAGTAAACTAGTAATTGTACACAGGAACTTTCCAGTACATAGGTGGGTCAATCAATAGTCAAAGATAGGATCATTTCTATCAGCTAGATCCTAACAATAGGCCAATCCTCATGACAATACTAGATACTTTCTACATCCAAAGGATCATGGTTAAAAGCAAACAGCATCTAGGCAAGGTAGGTAAACATCCAAAGTTAAATTTCCTAATTAGCTGCTATTTGACTGACTTAGTGGGTACAGAAGTGGGCACAGAAGAGATACTTACTGGTGTGTTTTATCATGGCCATTTAAAAAGTCTTTATTTTTGCTAAACCTATAGAATGTTTCATCAGGACAAGGACAGAAGAAACAGAGAGGTCAACGAGAGCTTCAGCTAGATGGAAAGGTGGGTATAGCACTAGATCTCTAGATCTAGAGATAAGAAACTTGAATTAAGGTCCATTCTCCACCTCAGACTGTTACTAGTTGTGTGACTATCTTCCTCAGTTTCCTCGTCTATAAAATGGGTATAATACATCACCGGGTTTTCATAAGGATAAAATGAGATAACACAGAGTGCTTTGCAAACCTTAAAGTGCTATAAAATGCAAGCTATTTATTTCTTTTGCAAATGAATTATTTTAAATTCCAGAAATTCTGTTTTCCATGGCATATAAATATTTATTTGGTGATGTCAAGTTACTTACATTTCTGTGAAGGCTCACAGACTGCTATGCACAATAATACACCAGAGCACAGTTTAGACTTTGCCTGGGATTTGCAAATACTTTGTTCTAGCTCTGTTTTGGGTGTTCTGAGTAGCTTACCCAAGCACCTGAAAATGCATCCTTATCCTAGGCAAGTCACCTCACCTCTGTCTTTCTCAGGTCCAAATTCATAAAACAAGGATAATAATAGCACCCATCTCTCAGGGTTGTTGTGAGGATCAGACAAAATAATGAGTGCAAAAGCGCTTAGCACGGTGTCTGGCACATAGTAAGCATTATATAAATATTTACTTTGTTCTCTTCCTTCCCCTCCTCCTCCTCCTCCTCCTCTTCCTCCTCCTCCTCCTCCTCCTCCTCCTTCTCCTTCTTCTTCCTCTTCTTCTTTCTTCTTTCTTCTTCTTCTCCTCCTTCTCCTTCTCCTCTTCCTCTTCCTCCTGACCATCCTTTTGTTCTTCCTCCTCCTCCTCTTCCTCCTGAGCATCCTTTTTCTCCTCCTCATTTTCCTCCTCTTCATTCATCCTGGCACTCTATCTACTATAATACCTTGTTGCCTAAAATATGCATACCCCCCTCTCCCTTCTCATAAAACAGCAACAAAGAACAACAAAACCAAACATGGCCAAGGACTCATGTCATAGTCTGTTCTTTTTGGTACACCTGCAGTGCTACAGATTGTAACACCGCCTCCACCTCCCTTCTCATTTCCCATGATTATTATTCATGCATTTCTGTAAATTTTCCATGGAGAATGCAGATGACACATTCAGGGCTTTTCTTTGGTTTGATATTCTATAATCACTAGTGAAGTGATTATATTCTACAATACAATTTAGCAAAAACCAGAACATTTACTCAGATTTTTTCCCCAAAGTTCAACAGCAGAGCCATTCAGTCAAAAGGAGAAGTATCATAACCTATAGCAATATTTTCTTTATTCTTCTTTCTCTCAGCATTTCTTGGGTCTATACTATGCCCATTCCTCATACTCACACTGATAAGCAGGAGAACCTAATCATAGGTCTTCCCTTGAATACTATACTCCAAACTAAATCAATCCTACTATAGGATTAACTATCAGCTAGTTTATAGGGAAATCCAAGAACATGTGAAATAATAAAGAGCCTGTTTTGGAGGCTCTGGGGGCCAAAAGCACCTGTTTAAATTGTGAATTAAATGATAGAATACTAACGTCCAAAGATTCCAGTCAAAAATGGTTACAAATGTAACCATTCTTGTAAAGTATTGCCATTTGAAAATAGTGTTTCTCATTTATAATGCACATATGAAACAAATTCTTTATGTGCTCTTAAATCTTTTAGATGAATATAAATATTCATACATCATTTCAAGCTTTTTCCCCAGCATCTATTGCCTCGATTAGTTGGATAAATAACCAAGTTGTGCCAGTCTACTCTTAAAAATTTTACGTAGCTGACTCTAAAAAGACATCTAGAGGCTGATTCTAAAAAGGAGGAAATAACCTAGGTCAGTACCCTCTTCGTTCATGGGTTTTAAATTCCTTTGATGAAGAAAAATCATTTTAAAGAAAAATAGCTCCTCTGAGGCAACTTTTATCTTTAAATGCAAAATAACAATAACTCCCAAAGTCTAATTCCAAACTTAGCATAAATAGGTCTCACAAGGGGCATAACCTTATAATATAAAGCCAAAAGGTATCTTTCCAGGAAGTAGTTTAGAGTAGGATTTGATTGAGTATTGGTAGACTTGGGTTCTAATCTCAGTTCTGTCATTTGTTAATTGTGCAATCTTAAGCAAGTCACTTCTCAGGTCTTCACTTATTTTTTATTTGTAAAATTGACAGAGAAGGACAAGGTAATTTAAAATGTACCTTCTGATATTATGTTCTGCTAGCTATCTTAAGTATTTGGTAACAGATAGAATTACATAATTTTGTCTCATTATCACTCAAATGCAAAATGCTCAGCAATATTTTAGGACAGTAGCATAAATCTGTGATAGGACACAAGTACTTTTGGAAAGTTACTGGAGTCAACGTCCCACACACAGCTGCTTTCCCCAAACTCAACCAATACAGGCTCAGGCCAGAGTGGCCTCTAGGAAATGATTGGTTGTGGCTTTCAACTTTCTTGTTATCTAGAATCTTAAAAAGTCTCAGCCACATGGAATCTGGTCATCTCAGAATTGGTAGGTACCTAAGAATGTGAGTTGCCATCCTCTAGTGACTCAATGACTTGATGAGTTTTCAGATGGAGATGAAGTGGACTATGTCAAGGGAAGCTGTGTCTCTGTGTCCTTGTTGCATAGTCTTACTATGTTGGGAGTACTTTGTTAAATGTTCAATGACTTGTGAGAACCTTATTTTGTCCCATCATCAAATCTAAACTAAGTAAATACTGGCATTAGAATCATCTCCAACAATATCCTACTTGCTTAGTGGAAGTAGCTAGAAAAACTTATAAATTAGAAAATTAGTCATTGAGGTAGGTGCTAGAGGACTACTTTATGGGAAAGCTCTACAGAAGATTCATCTGTTGGGTAGCAGGCTAAACTAGATAATCTCTAATGTTCCTCTCAATGCTAAGCTATTAAGATTATATTATTTAATATGGATAAGATAATACTATCCAACAGATAGGACACAGAGGCCTCCTTCTGGGATGGTGGGATCCTTCATGAGAGGAAATTAATTTTCCAAATAACTAAGGCCTCCAGGAGAAGACTCAGAGGGAAAAACTTAAGTTCAAGGGCTATCATGTGAAAGAGAGGCTAGATTTTCTATGCTTGGTCTCAGAGGGCTAAATGAGAGGTAATGGGTAGATGTTGCAAGGAGTAAAATTTAGGTTGATATAGTTGGAGCTTTAAATAACTAAAGCTGTTCCCAAATGGAAAGCGGTAAAGTTGAGAGCTGGTGGGATCTCCTTTTGTAGAGGCCTTGAACAAAGGTTAGATGACCACTTGTCAGGTAGGTTGCACTGTGTGCTCCTTTCACAGATGGTTTAAACTAAGTGGCCACTGAAGACCCTTTCAGCTTTTCAATTTTGTGATTTTATAATATGCTAAGTTCAAGAAAAGATGCACATCTGCATCACTGGAAATTCCCTAAACTGAAGCATTCATAGTTCCCAACCATCCTCACACTCCCTAATTAGCATTTATGTATTTATGGAGTGCTTTAAGGTATTTCCAAGTACTATATAGTATATGTATTAACTGATTTAATCCTCATCATATTCCTGTGAGGAAGGGATTGAAGGTATAATTGCCCTAAGTTTGCAGATGAAGAAATACAGGTTTCTTTTGAGAGGTTCACTGATAATAAACTGAACTGAATTGACCATCAGTCACTGTTGAGTGACCAATGGTCTTTTCATAGAGGTAAATCAACTCATCCATGGATACACAGCTGTAATAGTACAGGTTAGATTTGAGACTCAGGTTCCCTACTAAGTCTAACACTCTATTCAACATACCACATTGCCTGTCTTGGCCTCAGAAAGTTATGTTAAAAGAAATGGTAGTCTGGAGGTGGGGGAAACAAAAAAAATGAAATAACAACAATCCAAAAACCCAATTAGCTGATTAGAAAGAGAATTAAGTGGAATAGATTTCCTTGATTACTCAATTGTGCCACTATTCTGGATCACATGACACATGCTCTATCTGCCCACTCAGCAATCTGTGGTGTCATTGCCATAGCAATCCAGCTGGTAACAATTATCCAGGTACCTCCTTGCAGACCAAAACATCTGTTTGGATAACTCACAGAACTATTTTTTTTTGCTTGATACTTGACAAAGTGTCTTGGATCCTTGCCTAGAAACATGGGTTCAACAGCAGTAGTGTTATATATTGAAAAAGGCTTCCTGCTTCTTTACTGAGTTTTTAAAATCTACTCCTTTCTCCCCTTATATGAGAGAGTGAGTGGTCCTAATAGCTCCAAAGACATTCAGAGTAGCCTTCTTGGTTTAGGGAGGCTTTCTTAAGTGATGCTGAGGGTGGGGCATAAATCACTGGGTCCTGCTTTCCCCTCCTTTGCTCTCTCCCCTCTCCTAGATAAAATGACATGAGACAAGAGAAAGATAGGTTTAGTTGCACTGCTATGAAGAGTGATACAGGAGAAAGTTTTCTGGACGTGGAGTCCAGAGATCTAGGGTCTAGCAGCATAGTGGATTAAGGACTATGAGTTGTTATGCTTCAACTATTTAAAAATTTTACTATCCTGATTGGTTAGCCTGAATAGTGGGTAGAATAGAAGAAAATCGCAAGACAAGGACAAAGGAGAAACTTGTTCATACCTGGGAAGGTTCATGTTTTTAGTCATGGACTCACAACATAGATTTGCTTTCATCTGGTTGGTATTATTCCCATTTTGTAGAGGCACAGAGAGTATAAGTAACTTCTCATGTCACAAAGCTAATATATGTCACAGACTAAAGTGCACTGAATTGATATATTATTTATGCTTAATATGAATTAAGTAAATGAAGTTTTATAAAAAAAACATGCTTTGATTTAGGTGTGTATTAAATAACTTACAAAAACTCATTCATTTCTTTGAGTCTGATTATAACAAATATTTAGCAGACATAAAAGCTAGGGACCAAGTAATGGTCTGAAATCCCTTTGGTCAGAACAAGTGGCAAAGTTAGGAAAAGCATCTTTATCCTAAGTCCTTATCAAATATTAATACCACATTTCATCTCCTTACTCTCCATCTATCTTCCCAAATAGATGTCAAGCTCGAAGACTTCGTTGATGCTGCAATCTGTTAGTACCTTCCCTCTCAAATCAACCTTGTAATTATTTTATGCATACACACATACATACATACATGCACACACATATATACATATACAAACATACATATATATGTATACATGCACTTGTTTTCTCTACTTTTATAATGTTATGTCCTTGAGGGCAAGGAGTCTTTCACTTTTGTCAGTACTTGGCCTAGAGTGTATGGCACATAACACACAATAAATGCTTGTTGATTGAATGATAATTATTTACTTAGGAATTGTGTGAGGTATTCTGCTAGGTGTTTGGTACATTCAAAGTTGAATTAGAAAAAGTCCCTCACCTCAAAGATATCATAGTTTAGTAAGGAAGAAAAGAATACAACTATAATACAAGGCATGTGAAGGAGAATTTGAAAATGTAGTAAGAGGAGTTCTCAGTACTGTAGTGGGTCAGAAGAGGGAGACCTCTCACTTCCACTTGTAAAGTAGAAAATTTCCTAAAGAAATGAGATTCGATTGAAACCAGGACTTGAAGGATTAGAAAAGAATTGGGTGTCAGGAAGCTATTCCAGGTAGAGGGAAGCTCATGAACAAAGGCAGGGGCCTGGAAAAGAGTAGAGCCAATTCTGGAAAAAGTTAAATCTCCTTGGACAGTTGAAATCACTAACCTGGTAGCTAGCTGATTTTAAAGGCATTTCTTTTAGATTTGTGACAATTCTATCTTTAAGTAAACTGACTTACCAGGTTGAGTGGGAAAGCTGTAAGAACAGTCAAAAATCATCACACTAGAGCCTGTTTCTCCTTTCTGAGACCATCTTCGGGGGGGGGGGGCGGCGGTGTGAAGCATTTCAGAGAGAGCTTATGGTCTCTTATTTGATAGGATGTAAAACTGAGGTTCTAGCTCCTCATAGTCATTAAAAAAGGCAATTTAATGCAAGAGTGGGAGCAGTAATCCAATACTCTCCCCATTCTAGTGTGGGCAATGCTCTCTCAATGGGATGCAGTATTTTCCTCACTTGCCAGCCTTTAGTGACTTGGCACTGTTGTTGTGAATGGTTAAACAGTTTCCTCAATATACCTCCTCCCCTCTGTGGCTGGCTGTATTTAAGGAGCTAGTGAAGGAATTATTATGTGCACATTCAGATTTGTAAAGCAGTTTAGCATCTTTTCATAAAGGAGCCTTCCTCCACAAGGTGGTAACATTAATAGTGATCGTATAATAGCCTGTCTGCTGACAAGGGCTTTTGTCTGCCATTAGGCACAGGCCATATTGTAATGCTAAGCTGAGAGAACAATAGTGTCACCTGTTCGATGTCGAGCAACCTTTTCAATATTCTTATTAGTAGAGCATTATTATTGTTGCATTCTGACTTCGGCTTTCTACGGCAAACCTCCATAGTAAAGTGCCTTATCAAAATTATCTTGGCTTGAAATCACTCTAAAAAATTTTCTCCCTGATTCAGGACTGAATAATATGTAAAAATTCTCTCTCTCCCTCTCTCTCTCTCTCTCTCTCTCACTCTCATTTGCTTTGTTGTGCTTGTGGGAAGCAGGATGGGATTTTCCTCCTAAACAGCCCACTGTTCCCCTGTGTGTTCCCGGTAAGCGTTAATGCGTTAATGTGTTTGCTTATAGCTTGATTAACCCTTCTATGTTCATTATTTCCCACTGTTGACTTCAATCCAGGCTCTCTGATATAATTACTCCATGTGGATGCTCCATTCAGTGGGCCACATTGTGTCTGTCCATTTGCCTGCTATTAAGCAGAGGCAAATAATCTGTCAAACCATTGTGCTCAGGAATGGCATCTGTCCCTTCAACCAATCTCTTTATCTGTTAGTCATTAGAATTCTGGTCAGACAAGTCCTCTATCACACCTCAGTTCCTTGCCAGGCTAATGTACCTTTCCGTATCTAAAATAATTGAGAGAAAAAAATTGCAATGAAAACTCATCTTTATCTTCTGCTACTTTGTAGTCCTGATAAAGCTCAGGCTTTTCTAGCATAGTATTTCTGTCCAACAAGCTACATTCTAGCCAATAATCCCTCCATCTGCCTGGTAGACCTGTTCTTCTGTGCTGCCCCTTTTCTAGGACCCCGTCCTCTTTATCATCTCTGCCCCTGATACATATGTATCTTTAAGGTTTGGATATTTCAAAATTAGAAATGTCTATTTTCCTAATTGATTTAAACCTCCCTGTTCATGACCTCAAGGTTTAGAAATAGCCAGTTAGTCAATAAACATTTATAAAGCACCTACTTTGTGCCAGGAAATATGCTAAGCACTGAGGATTTAAAGAAAAGTAAAAGATAGCTCTTTGTCTCAAGGGGCTCATAATATAATAGGGAAGATGACATTCACATAACTATATACAAACAAACTTATACATGATGAATGTGGTATAATCAACATAAGGAAGGCATTAGAATTAAGGAGAATTGGGCAAAAGCTTCCCATAGATAGTGAGATTTTAGATGGGATTTGAAGGGAGTGAGGAAAGCCAAGGCATGGACATGAGGAGGGAGAGCATTCCAGACATGAGAGATAGCTAGTAAAAAGGCTAGGAACTGGAGACAGAATGTCTTGTTTGAAGAACAGCAAGGAGGTTAGTGTCACTGGATTTAAGAGTGTGTGTGTGTGGGTGGGGGGGGTGTGATAAATTGAAAGAAGACTAGAAAGGTGGAGGGGGCAAGTTATAAAGGGTTTTGAGTGCCCCAAAGAGAATTTTATATTTATTCCTGGAGGCAAATAAATTTTATATTTATTCCTATTCCTACATAGTGAGTCAATGGAGTTTAATGTATATCTGTCCATATACATGACAGCGGAGTGGAGAATCGGGTAGAGTGGGCAGAGCCATCTGATAGACCATCCAGCAGGCTATAGTCCAGGCATGAGGTAATGAGGTCTGGCATCAAGGTAGTAATGATGTTGCATGTGGGAGATAGTGAGAGAGAAGGAGGAGCTGAACATAACACCTAGGTTGAAATTCTGGGTGATTGGGAGGATGGTGGTACTCTTCACAGTAATAAGAAAGTTTGGAAGTGAGGAGAGTTTTGGGGGAAAGATATTGAGTTCAGTTTTGGAAATGTTGAGTTTATGATGTCTTCAGGACATCCAGTTTGAGATGTCTACAAGGCAGTTGGAGATGTATATTGGAGGTTAGCAGTGAAGTTATGGTTGGATGAATAGATTTGGGAATCATCAGCATAAAGATGATAATTAAATCCATGGGAGAGAGAAACATACTTTTATAATTACATTTAATATAAACACAAAGTGTTTGGGGGACAGATTCTACTTGTTTGGGGATAGGTAGTGGGAGGGGGCGGGGAAAGCCAGTGGTAAAAGATGTTGCTTTAACTGAGATTTGAAGGAAACTAAGAATTCTAGAAGTGGTGGTGAAAAGAGCACATTCCAGGCCTAGGGGACCTGCTCATGCAAAGGTAGAGAGATGATTGATGGAATGTTATATCTCCAGTTAAGCTGTGTGGCCTTCCTTTAAACATGCTAGATGGAAGAATCCATTCCATTCACCTTTGAATGGCCTATCTAGTTCTTCTCAAAAGTCCTTTCCAGTCTTGGCAACACCATCCCATAACTCTCCTTTACATTTCCTCATCCTCCAGACAAACTGGTTTGTTTTGTTACTCCATCAAAATGTTCTGCATTTCCCTACCTCCTTGACTTTGCTCATATGTTTTTCCTTGCTTAGAAGACCCTTCTTCTTAGTCTCTGTCTACTCGTAATAAGAGCTAGTATTAATAGAGCACCTTTAGGTCTGCAAAACACTTTGCATATATTACTTCATTTAATGCCTACAACCCTGGCAGAAAAGTGCCTCTATTTTCTCCATTCTGCTGAACTAAGAATGAAAGAAGTTAAATAACTTGCTTAGGAACTCATAAATACTAAAAGGTTGAGCTAAGATTTGAATTCAGACCCTCTTGACTCCAAGACCAACACTCTTTTCACTGTACCACCTGGATGCCTATCCTCCAAGGCTCAATTCTAAAGCCTTGGTGCCATCTTCAAATCCTCACTCTCATCTATCTAATATATCTAAATACATTGCGAAATGGAAATTTCCCACCACCAGGAGTAAGAAGTGCTTCCTCTGACAGCAGTTTATTCATATTTCTCTTTTGGACTGTAATACTCTTCTTTGTACGATGATTATTTCTGTATATATCGGTCTTTCCCTAAGTAGGTAGTAAGTTCCATGAAAATTGGGAATATATTACTTTGGAGAACACATATTCTCCTTGACCCTCATATTCTGAAATTCTGGATCAGTCCACACAGAGTTTTATTAATCTTTGTTTACCATATAGTGACCAATGCATTCCCCATAGCAGACGCTTAGTAAATATTTGATAAATACATGAACATTTTGGGAATTTTGACTCTACTCCAATCCAATAAATATTTACTAAGTTCCTATTGTGTAAGAACATTGTATAAGGTGCTGGAAGAGAGACAAAGTTGAAATAAGAAATCATTTATAACTTATGGTCCGGTTGGTGAAATATGGCATATACATAAAATGATCAAACATTGTTTGGTTATTATCACTGTCAATAAAGATTATTGTTGAATAAAGTGAAGACTACCTGGAGGAAGTAGCAATGGAATTTGGCTTCAAAGACTAACTTGAAAAATAATAATTAATGTGTGGAAGGGGGCTATTCCTGGAAATGAAAAAGCATAAGCAAAGGTGTAGCAACAGGCATGTTTAGGAAAGGGGGATGAGGAGGAAAAAAGCTCACTTTTGTTAACTGAGTGGACATGACATAAGAAAAAGAGAAGTAAGCCAGTGCCAAATTACTGAGGAATTTAAACCTGGGAATGGGACCTTTAACTTTTCTTGGTTGGTGATAAGGAGTCGTTAAAATGTTGTGAACACAAGAGTGACATGTCCAGATCTATGCATGAAGAAAACAACTCTAGTTTAAATTAAAGATTAAAGGGGGAATAAGAGAATATATTAGCAGCAGGTCAGCCTAATAGGAAAAACAAGGAAAGAAAATTTGGAAAAAAATTTTTCCTTCTTAAGCTATGGTAGGGAATATAAGATTAAAGAACTGGGACAGTATGAGTTAATCCTCCAATTTCCCCTCCACCAGCCAAAAATGATAAATATTAGAGGGAATGTGGGAAAATTGAAACACTAATGCACTATTAGTAGAGTTGTGAACTACTTCAAATGTTCTGGAGAGTAATTTAAAACTATGCTCAAAGGGCTATTAAAATGTAAGTCTGTATTCCAAAGAAATTTTTAAAAAGCACAAAAGAAAGGGCCCTATATTTACAAAAAACATTTATAGGAGCTCTCTTAGTGGTGGCAAAGAATTGGACATTGAAGAGATGCCCATCAATTGAGGAATGGCTGAAAAAGTTGTGGTATATGATTGTGATGGAATATTATTATACCATAGGACATGATTAACAGGATGCTTTCAACAAACCCTGGGAGACTTATATGAACTGCTGCAAAATAAAATGAGCAGAAAAAAGAAGAGTGCACGCAGTCACAACAGTATTGTACAATGATCAACTATGAATGATTTAGCTATTGTCAGCAATATAATGATCCAATACAGTTCTGAAGGGAATGCTATCCATCTCCAGGGAAAGAACTGATAGAGTCTGAAGACAGATGGAAGCATACTTTTTTTTAAAAAAAACACACACTCTCTCAGCCCTCCTTCTCTCTCCCTCCCTCTCTCCTCTGTGTGTGTGTGTTTTCTTTCACAACATGATTAATATGGAAATAGGTTTTGCATGATTGCATATGTATAACCTATATCAAATAAATAGTATTTTATTTTTTCCCGATTATACGTCACGAAAATTTTTATCATTCATTTTTCACGAGACTTTGAGTTTCAAATTTTTCCCCCTCCGTCTTCCCCTCCCCTCTTCCTAAAATGGTGGGCAATTTGTTATAGGTTATACATGTGCTATCATGTAAAACATATTTCCATATTAGTCACAGTTGTGAAGAAAGAAACAGATCAAAAGGGGAAAAATATTAAAAAGAATAAAGAAAGTGAAAAAAGACTGCTTCAAGTTGCATTCAGAGTCCATCAGTTCTTTCCCTGGAGATGGATAGCATTTTCCTTCATGAGTCTTTTGTACTTGTCTTGGATCATTGTGTTGCTGAGAAGATCTGAATCATCCATAATCGATTATCATACAATGTTTCACAATTGTATGTGTACAATGTTCTCTTGGTTCTGCTTATTTCACTTTGCATTGGTTCATACAAGTCTTTCCAGGTTTTTCTGAACTCTACTTGATCATATTTCTTATGGAACAATTGTATTCCATTACATCCATATGTCCTCTCTCTGCTTTCACCCTTTTAAACACACACACACGTATATGTGTGTGTGTGTGTGTGTGTACACATATATTCAGAAGAAATGATACAAGGATACTTTCAAGGTCTCTCTTAAGAACTTTGGAATTGATTGTGTTACATGGGAGACACTGGCACAGAACCGCCTAGTATGGCATGCCCTCATCAGAGAAGGTGCTGTGCTCTACAAGCAAAGCAGAATTGAAATAGGTCAAAAGAAACATGAGATGTGCAAATTTAGAGAATCCACCCCAAGTGTTCACATGGACTATTTGTACCTAACCTATGGTAAAGCATTCTGAGCTCGTATTGGTCTGATCAGTCACAGTCAAACACACTCTAACTTGACTCTAACATAATGATGTAATTTTGGTCCCTTTTGAGAATGAAGGACAGCAACTACCTACCTACCTATCTAACTATATCTGTAGTTATGTCTATATATCTATATCTATATTTTTGTCTAATGGTAGCCATCTCTAAGACTTGGGGGAGGGAAGAAAAAAATTACATCATAATTTTGTTGTATATTTGAAAGAAATAGCAAGTTGTGCATGGTAGATTTGCAATTTCATGTGCAATCACCTTTTCTATTTTACTATGTCATGGAAATGCTTCCTTTATTCCATAAATTAAAAATAAAATAAAAAAGTACAATATAAAAAATAAATAGTTCATGGAGATCTAGAAAATGAAGCAGTGATTAAAAAGAGTCAGCTTGGTTCTACCAAAGATAGGTTATATTAGACTAACCTTAGGTAACATAATGTCCTTTAGGGATCTGGAAAGTTTTATTCGTGGAAAGAAACAGAAACTTGGGACTTAAGGAAAAACAGACCCTTGGAAAATGCACTTAAGGCAAAGATAGTCAAAGCACCTTGTTTCCCTGTGGCTAATTTGCATGCAACTCTAATAAGGATTTCCAGGTTGATATATAGGAAATTCTATGATATCTATGGCTTTTTTGTTACTTTTGGACAATTGTGTATTGCCTATTTGTTACATGTATGTCAGAAATGTGAAATTTCTGAGAAAGGAGTGAGTAACTTCACACAAGGAGATTCTGTTTTGAGGTAAGAGTGAGTCAGTGACTAAAAAAGCAGAATAGAAATTGGCCCCTGCTGCTTAAAAGAAACAGCACATGAAAAGGAATTGAGACTACCTTCTGCCACTTAAAGAGAGTCAAGCTCAGCTGAGTCCAGATGATTATATAGTTCATATAAAAGTAGTCAAACTGAGAGGTGAAAGAAGTGCTTAAAATCCATATTACCAACTTGTCCCTGCCACCCCCAACACAAACATCTCTGTCTCCAAACTTAGTTGTTGCTCCTCATTTTTTCATCTGGTTGCACTGCCTTGGGACTTCTCCACCATGGCCAAGGAAGCTCACTATTGGGCTAACCAGATTTCATCAGCCTTGGTCCTCTGCCTCATCATACTCTCAGTCTCTCTTATTGAAAGGAGAATGGGCAGCTTTAGAAAATAGTGAATCTTCAAGAAAATGTAAATGGACACTATTGGAGGGATGTTACCCTAATTTTCTTAGAGAATATGTCTGGGTATATTACTCCACAGTTCAGTAACCATCAGTGGCTCCTTATTCCCTCTAAGATAAAATACAAACTCTGCAGCTTGGCATTCAAAATTCTTCATATTTTGGCTGAAGGCTACCTTTAAATTTCTCTCCTGCATATACTTATCCTACTAGCAATACTGACCTACATCCTCTATATGAAGCATTCCCTCTCCTTCACCTTGCCTTTTCTCAGACTGTCCACCCTATCTGGAATGCACTCCCTTGTTATCTCTACCTGTGAGAATCCCTAGGTTGTTTTTTAAGGTTTAACTCCTGTATTTCTTTATTTGAGTATGTTTGAACTCTTTCCCTCCTCATCGTGTTGTGTATATGCTTATTGGTTTACAGGTGGCCCCTGAAACATTTGAAGTTCATTGAGGTCAAGAACTTTAAAAATCATTTTATATTTGTTTCCAAATGCTCAAAATAGTTGCTTGTAACTAATACATTATTAACAAATGCTTATTGCAATGGATTGGTATTGTTGGCTAGAATCATGTTCAGGTATCTGTTGAATACTTGGAGTCCCTTCCAGCTCTCTGACTCTCAAAATCATAAAATGATGTGAATAGGAATAGACAGCAGGAAATGGATGAAAGAAATATTGCTAGTGTCATAGAATTTAGAACGACAATGGTCTTTAATTGTCATATAGTCCAACCCTTTCTAGATTTTAGAATTCTAGAAACTGTGGCTCAGAGTTGGGAAATGAATTACCCAAGGCCACTCAGTAGTGGAGTTGGAATTCATGATAGGACCATATCTCCAGTCCAACTGTGGTTATTTGATTGTGGCTTTGTATAATAGATCAATTTTATTTGATTTACAGGTATTTTCCAAATGTGCCCAACTGATTTGTACTTACTTTCATTAGCCACATGTCTATCCCCTTTAAAATTTTTTTTGTCACTTTAATGCTTGAGAATTCTGGGAAACTGTAGTAGTCAGGCATGGGAAGATCGTGCTTCATGGCTCTAACTTCCTTATGAACATATGGTATAGTGGAAAGAACACTGGATTTCTAATTAAGAGTCTTAACTTTTAGTCATATCCCTCCTACTGACTGTGAGATCTTGAGCAAGGCATTTCATTTATCTGTTCATAAGTTTCTTCATCTGTAAAATGAAGTAGTTGGATAACCTCAAAATGCCTTCCAGTTGTAAAATTCTACCAATGTAAAGGCTTTGAAATGTTTAAAACTGCACATTGACCAGTAGACAATCTTTGATGAGAAAGAAAAGAAAAGGAGGGGAGGTATAATTTATTTTATCTTACCTTACAAGCTACTCTAAGAGGAAGCTGATGATTGCTTTGTCTGCCCAAAGGAAAGAATAAATCCAGAGGGGTTTTTTTTTGGAAGGACTCTAAATGTACTGTTGAGTCACCCCATTTGAGCACTTGAATCAGATTAAATAAACAAGGAATCAAAGAATATTAAAATGCATTTTAGATATCATGCAGTCAATATGGTCTTTTTATTTTATAGAGTAGGAAATCAAGACTTGGAGAACTTACATGATTTGATTAAGGCTGCACAGAACATGAGTGCTTGGTCCAAGGAAAACAAAAACAAAATCAACTTTGACAAAGTTGGCCATCACCAGTTGTGACCAAGTAAAAGAAAACAGTACCATATTTGGGTGATTGTGATTAAGTGTGTGCTTTCTACTAATGAAAGAGGTAGAATCATCTTTTCTCTCTGCCCTATTTTATTTTCAGACTTTTTCACTAAACTCTATCCATTGACTTTTTCATAGATCTTATTGAAGGCATTTTCTTGACCGTCTCTAAGACCTGTACAAATGTAAGTCAAAGAGTGTGGGGTTGGGAATCATCCTTCTTATCCTGAGAAAATCCCAAGGGGAAATACAGTGCAATATTGCAACTAGAAGGCAATAAGCATTTATAAGAGCCACTATGTGCTGGGTATTGTCCTAAGCACGTTTTTTTGTTTTCCTTTTCTCAGGAGCTCCCATTTCTTTAACATTTTTTATTTTATTTTATTAATTTATTGAGTAAAACAAGCATTTCCATAACATAACAAAAATATGATTGCACATGAAACTGAAATTCTATTATGTACAACTTGCTATTTCATTAAAATATATAATGAAGTTATCATGTAAATTTCTTCATTTCTCTTTTTTCCTCCCCCCTCCCTAAGATGGCTACCATTACACACACACACATACGCACACACATACACACACACACACACACACACACAGAATGATTCTATATATACTTCTATTTATTACTTCTTTCTCTCGATTCAGATAGCATCTTCTTTCGTGTGTCTTTTGCAGTTAATTAGTTAATTACTTATGCACTTCTTACAAGTAATATGTCATTTCATCCTTATAAGAACCCTGCAAGGTAAGTGTTATTATTATCCCCACTTTACAATTGAGGAAAGTGAAGCAAAAGAAGCTAAGTGATTTGCCCGAGGTCATACAGCTAGTAAGTATTTGAGGCCACCTGAGTTTGAACTCAGGTCTTTCTGATTCTAGGTCCACTGTTTGATGCACTGTGTATATGGAAGTGGGAGAGGATGAAGGATCCTCTTTCACTTCCATAGTGGGAGAAAAGCAAACATTTTTTAGTCAATGAAACCTTTCCATCAACTACATTCAGAGGTAATTTTATGGAGGCTGCCAAACTGTGAATCAATTTACACACAATCCTTGTTAGGACAAAGCAGGGATCCGTGTCAGCACTTTATTGAATCTGGAATTTCAACTCTAATATTCATAGAATCAAAACCTCATAGAAAGGATCTGTAAAAGAGCTCAAAGACCATCTATTCCAAATTCCTTATTTTATAGATGGAGAAACTGAGGCTTAAGAAGGTTAAGTGGTGTGCCTAAGGTCACACAGGTGGTGAGTGGCTCATGTGCATATAAACAGAACCAGGTTCTCTGACTCCAGAGGCAGTATTTTGTTTATTATACCTCCCACCTTGCTTCCTTCCTTTGATGCAGCTGATAAACCCCTTCCTGCCCCATGCCTTCTCATCCCGAGCAATACTTTTGTAAGTTTTCTTAAGTCCTCCTGCTCTGGATGACTTTTTCCTGTTCTTTTAGTGTCTTATGGGAACTCATTAAGAACAACAAGAAGAATAACCACAACATCTCTCTTATTTTATATTTCTTCATGTAATGAACTAAAATAATACAATTAGCAGCCCTCCTTTCAACCAAAGGATTTGCTCTCAAAAGTAAAAGCCTTTTAATGAGGATGGTGGTATTGCTTATGTAGGCAAGTAAGTAACAATGGTGGGTGCATTTAAGCACAGGCTAAAAAAATTACATGGTGGTTAATGTGAGTACTTTTCATTTGATCAGATATGGAAAATCAGAGTGCACACACTTAATATAAGTAAGAATGTGGATTAAAAATCAATGAGACTTTATTACAACAGGGGTAATTATTTCCCACAATTTCAGTTCCATTTCTCTTTTGGAGATGAAAGAAACTGCAGGATACCCCACAAACAGAGGATCCTTATTGATATTAACATAATTTAGAATTTTGGTGCTAATACTCCTTAAAGTACTGCATTTTCCATGGGTGGGTGGGGGTGGGGGAAGGGCTCAGGTGGCATTAAGGTAGCTACTTCATTGAGATTCTCATCCCAAAGCCTATGTCTTTCCTGGCAAAGTCAAGAGGAGAATAGATCCATTAGGTACTGAATTTAGTTTTTGTAGAGGAATGACCTTGGGCAGCTCATTTCCTCTCTCCATTTTCATGCCCTATTCCCCACAATGTTTCTAGAAAATTGGAACCTATTTTTCTTACAAAGGACTTTTTTGGATTGGATTATAAAAATAACTGTTTCCATATTCCTCTTGGCTTTTCCTATTGGATTAATAGAGGAAAAGACCATTCAAAAATCAGAGAAATCTTGAACTCAAAAAAGATTTGATGAGTTTCAAATTCATCAAACTCATGAGAGAGCTTTAACATTATTATTTTTTTCTTTCAAGAAGTCTGACCTTCTTTCATCCATCTTTGCCGTCACCTCAGGAAAGAACTTTGGATGTCTCTAGCTATGGGGACAAAGCTCCCAAATGAGACCCTGTCAGAGGATTGGAGATATGACCTCTGTCACCTAATTTACCAAGAACTCAAAATATAAAACAAAAACCTTCCAGTATCTGGTGATTGTTATAATTTCTTTTGGTACAAAAATATACTTCTTATCTCTTTCTTTTTTCTTGACATCTCCCTTTATCCTTTATGGCTTTATCCTTTACGATTTCTCCAATATTTTGACAGCCTGAGGTTATAGCATAAACAACACTCTTAAGGATTACTATACTTTTTACCATTCCAGTGCTCAACAGATTAAAATAGCTATATTTAAGGAACAGAATGATGGATTCATACACTTTCTACACCAAAAGTGCCCTCAGAAACCATCTTATTATACAGGGGGTTGAACAGTTTGATCAAGGCCACACAACTAGTAAACAGAAGAGCCTAGATTTGAGTATAGGTTTTTGGACTCCAGGTCCTCTGTTTTTTTCTTACTATATCACATATTGTAAATACACTCGTGTTGACTGGTAACATTAAAATGTTAAGATTTTTTAGGCACATGAAATTTCTTCATTGGATAATAATAGCTTATGCTGATGTAAGCTTTAAAGCAAGTTATAAACATTTTCTCACGACAATCTGATGAGGCAGGTAGTACAAATATTGTTATGATCCTCATTTTGTAATGAAGAAATTGGCTCAGTAATATGAAAAGATTTTTTTTTCTTTAAAGTCATACAGTGGAGTGGAGATTCTGGACTTGAACCTGGTCTTCTGACTTAAGAGCCACTATTATTTCCATGGAGTAGAGGGTAGGATTGGATGGAGAGGGAATACTTTCTTTTTTTATTTAATTCATTTTTTTGTTTGTTTTTTGTTTTTTTGGAAGGGGGAAGGCAGGGCAGTTGGGGTTAAGTGACTTGCCCAAGGTCACACAGCTAGTAAGTGTGTCAGGTGTCTGAGGTTGCATTTGAACTCGTGTCCTCCTGACTCCAGGGCTGATGCTCTACTCACTGCACCACCTGGTTACCCTGAGAGGGAATACTTTCAACCAGATCTAGGAAAGGTAAAAATTCAATTTTGTTGAAGCTTATTTTCCGACACATTATTCTTAAAAAGATATAGTTGATTATAGTAAAAAGATGGTCAGGTCAGTCATGTACAAAAACTTCCCCCCCCCCCCATGATTGTTTTCTAATCAGAAAGTAATCTCATTACTGATACCATTTTAGTGTCATGAATTTCATCGTATTGTTTTCATCATTTAAATAAAAATATATTTTTTCTTAGATCCATCTTATTTAAGCCAGAGTAAAGATTTTCAGAGACTCTTAGGCAAGAGCTAGAAACTACCTTAGAGATTATTCAATTAAATCTCATCACATAAGTAAACTGAAGTTCTGAAAAGATTCCTAATTTGGTTGCCCATTTGTAAAAGAATTTGAAAAGATGGCAGCTGTGCACCAAGGCAAAAAAGGTTCACAGCTGCCTGTAGCTATTTTTTTCAGATGTTTCCAACTCTTTGTGACTCCATTTGGGGTTTTCTTGGCAAAAATACTGCAGTGGTTTGCCATTCACTTTTCCAGCTCATTTGACAGAAAAGAAAACTGAGGCAAAGAGGGTTAAGTGACTTGTCTAGGGTCACACAGCTAGTAAGTTTCTGAAACCAAATTTGAACTCAGGAAGAAGAGTCTTTCTGACTCCAGGCTCAGAACTCTAGCAATTGCACCACCCATCTGCCTATAACTATAAATATCTTATGAACTATAAGAGAACAGGACATCCCCACCCTTGCTGGTAATTGGTAGATACTTGAAGTCATCCCCTCAATGCTTGTGATTGAGTATGGGAGAAAAGAGCTGAGTATGCAGAGGATGGAGTTAGTGTTTGTTTTGAGTGAATGTGTGGAAGTAGAATAATTGCTGTAGTTAGCTTGAATTTGTGGAAGTATAAGGAGTGTTAGCTCTCATGGGTCAATGCAATGGAATTGTTTGGGTATAGATCTGCAGCAATTTGTGGGTGATCCTTCTGCACAGAGTACTGGGAAAGTTAGGCTTGCCCCTAGGATGTGCCTTGATTCGTAGAAGTGGGACTAATTAAAAATTAAGGCAGTGAATAGAGGTAGGCAACTTTAGCTTGGTGTCCAGCTGATAAGTTCAATTGTGTCCTAGGTTGCAGTGATGATCCCCATGGAGTTATTTTAGCATCTGAGGATACTGATGAGCAACTGAGGAAATGTGAGATATGTGATCATCATAGTTCTGAGACCTCAAGAGTTTTTGATTGGGAAAAAATATTGTTGGAAAAGAGTAGGGGTTGGGGGAAGGGGGAGAGAAAAAGCAGGAAAGAGAGGAGGAAAATGGGAGAGGGAGGAGTGAGAGGCACAAGCAGTGAAAGGAGAAGGAGAGATAACATATATAACTCACTTTGAGGGAAAACTTGTAGGAATTATTGTCCAGCTAATCACTTGGTAAGTTGCATATCAATTTTAACATATTAAAAATACTCATTAAGTGCCTACTATGTGTAGGTACTGGATATAACAAAATGAAATAGTCTCTTCTCTCAAGGAGCTAACATTCTGCTAGATACAAAACCTGCAAAGAATCCCTATTTGGAAGATGTTCATTTCCATCAATGTGTGAAGAATCAAAGGGTCAGATAAAGCTTAATTGAAAGGCAAGCACATAATACATTGTTTTATGTCATACTTTGTTTTAGAGAATCAATAAAAAATATTGACTGAGCTTCTAGTAAAAGGAGGATGATAGGAACCTAAGTTCCAATAGAAAATAAAATGAACAGTCTTTGGCAGGTACACAGATCTTGCCCAGCAAATCTACTGTAAAAATACCAGGGTGCTATAGAAATTTGCTTTTATTTTTTTAACGGCTATGTAGGAAAATGTACAGGCAGCTTTACAGCTCAAATCTTGCAACCTCTGCCTTTTACCAATGTTATAACCATTCAAGGCTAACATTATATGAGATCATGAAAATGGATATCAAAGCACTTCTCTCACTCACTTTTTCTTTTTCAAGCAAGGATACCACAGTAGACCTAACACTAACTTTCCTAGACTCATCTGTCCTTATTCATCATAATGAAAGCAGCAAACCAAGGATGGTATGGTTCTCTTAATTAAGTGGAGGGAGAAATCTGATAGGGGTTATCCTGATATATATTTTTTCAAAAGTAGAAAAAAATGCTGAGGAGGCTAATAAAATGCCCTTTCTACTCTCCCAAGCATGTGTTAGTGTATGTGTGTGTGTGTGTGTGTGTGTGTGTGTGATCAGTGGGTGGGTGGGGGTGGGAGGGGAAGTGTGTATGTGCAAGTACATACATAGTCACTTGATACAAAGTGTTGCCAATGTGAATTAGAATGCGCTTAACAAAAATTTTTGAGATGAGCTCATTTACTCTTCCTATATACAAGGGATTAATGACCCTAGTACCGCTTAATGTGGGTGCAATCAGCTGTAGAAGGTGGCTCAAATCACTTTGCTAACATTCCCCTTTCAATGGCTGTAGTTTCTCATGTCCCCCAGCTCCATACCAGTACCTGACCTTTTGAAGCAGAGACCAAATATGGGGTTAGTGCAGAAATATAGGCCAGGAATAATTCAGCAAATGTGTATTCATTTGTGCTGGAAGGCAGGCATTTTCATGCTCTATTTTCAGTGTCATGGCTAACTGGCTTAAGTGAGCCATATTAGGATAATGAAGAAGAAAAGGAAAGAAAGGGAAAAAATACATGCACATAACAGACTCAGTGCTAATGATAGAGGTTTCAAAATATTAAGGCATATCTGAGGATACAGAATGTACAACCAAAGTAGTAAAAAATGAGCAGGTATATTAAAATGACCTTTGAGGGTTGTTATTTGTCTCAATGGAGGTAATAGTTGATATAGGCAGGGTAATGGGATTAAGAAGCAAGTTTATAATTTTAGGGCTGAAGGAAAAATGGCAAAGAATCCCCATTCTCACCCCAAACTACCTCCTGGCCACATAGACCAAAAGGTTCTGTCCCTGAAGGACAGGAATTATCATTTTAGTCTAAACAGTCTTCAGGGAGCTTCGAGCTGGAAGGGACCTAAGAATGCTGCCTAGTCCAACCTATATTTAATCAGGATTCCCTTTTTACAACATTTATGACTAGTGTTCTTCTAGTCTCTGCCTGAAGTTCTTCAGTAAAGAGTTAAGAACCTCAGTGGAAAGCTAAAAATGGCATAATTTCATAAAAGAGGCTCTTTATTTTATTTTTTAAAAATATAATTATCTGCTGATTCTTTCAGACTTGTATGAAGTGAAGTATCTAACCAGCACTCCATCAGAGCATCTGACAAAGAGCAATGTGAGAACTATTATTGTAATTTGAGAAATTAATACTAGATTTTTTGCACTGGTAGTGGATTATTTTTGTTATCTTGTGTCAGCATGTCTTACAAGGATCCAGATAGTAGGTGTGTTAGCCATGTAACCATTAATTGTTTGAAATGTGAACATCTAGGCTTGTCTATCATATGTCCCCTCCCTGCTATCAATCACACTGGGAAACACACATAGCAGTGGTTTATCTATGAATAGACTTTTCAGCATCAGGGCCTTATATAGATATGACATTGTGAATTTACCTCCCCAATAACATCATAGCATTGGGAGCTACCCTAGAGACCCATGAATCTTCCATTGATGGAGAAATCCTGCAACAACTCATTCCAATTCTAAGGAGCTCTAATTGTTAGGAAGTTTTTCAAGCTTTTGAGTCAAAATTTGCTTTCTGCAACTGTATGATTTTAAACCCTCTCACTGCTACCTTGGAGACAATGAAATTTACACATTAATGCTGAAAATTCTGGAGATGAATCATAATATTATCTTTCAAATATTTTTTCAATATGAATACATCTTCAAAAGGTATAGGTCACAAACTATCCTTATTTTCTTCTCCTATATGATTCTTGTCTATTATTTCTCAAAAATTCTTTGTAAGGACTATACCTGATACATTGGAGGTCTTCCTTTTAGTCTTTTAGCATTCAGTGTTCCAGTGCAACACTCAGACTGCCCTTCTGTTATCCCCCACTTTCCTTACATGACCTGCCTATCTCCCTTTTTGACTGCATATTTTCTAGATTTTTATTTAAAAAAAATTAATTGGAGTTGGCAGACAAACAATACTGTTCTATAAAAATGAAGATTATTTTTATATGATTATAAGTGTTTATATTGTTTCCATTCCCTTCAACTGCTACATGTATTGCCCCTCTTGTTCTTCCTCTCTCACAGATAGTCAAAGGGATGTTGGGTCTAAACTTCAGACAGAAGAAGGTCGTGTTGAAGGTCTATCCTTGTAGTGGATAGAGCACCAGGTCTAGAGTCAGGAAGACCTGAATTTAAATTGGCCCTCAAACACTTAGTAACTATGAGACACTGGGCAAGTCACCTAATCTCTGTTTGCCCCAGTTTCCTTATCTGTAAAGTGGAGATAGTAGAATCTACCTTTGAGGGTTGTTATTTGGCTCTATGGAGGTAATAGTTGTAAAGCACTTTGCAAATCATAAAGCCCTACATAAAAGCTAGCTATTATTATTATGTTAGAACAAAAATCAGGATTGGAAAGTTCACCCACTGATAGGACTCATAGACTAGTAGAATTAGAAGGTATATTAGGAGTTATTTAATAACTTCTATTCCATTTCCATTTTGCAAATGAGGATATTGAGACCCAAAGAGGTCAGATCAGTTGCCCAAGGTCACACAAAAGTGGCAGCCAGGACTAGAACCCCAGTGATCTGAGCCTGAGCACAGACATTTGCTTCTATATGTCTCTGTAACAGTCAAGAATGAATGTATATAGCTAATAGGAGGTAGGGTTGTTCTCAGTTGAATAGAGCTTGGTTTGGAGAGGGAGCAAATAAAAAGACTTTAGATTCAAAATAGAAAAGAGAGAAGAATGAAGACCAAAA
Organism: Trichosurus vulpecula; assembly: GCF_011100635.1. Lineage (NCBI taxonomy): Eukaryota > Metazoa > Chordata > Mammalia > Diprotodontia > Phalangeridae > Trichosurus > Trichosurus vulpecula. The sequence continues at coordinate 161,245,731 of NC_050574.1, read as the reverse complement.
AAATCATCAGATAGCATTCTCAAATCACATGCTGCTTCAAAAGGTGTTAAAAATTGTCCCTATAGGATCTTGGATTTTCAAAATACTTGAAATTGATTACTCTTTGTGTTCTGGATCATTCCATGTGTAGCAAACATTTTGCACCCTCTATTTTGTGTCACTGATTTGATCCTTTATTTTGGCCCTATCACACTTGCACATGGACATTTGAATCTTGATTTTGTCAAATTCCAGCAAACCTCCTAAATTATAGCATCAGCCGGATCTCAGTTGCTCTTAACATTGTCTACTTCCCTGAACAAGGAGCTCTGAATAGCAGTAATTTTCCAGCTCCCAGTGACTGCTTCACAAACAGTGTATTTGGCAGTGCACAGTGGAAGCTAGCAGCAGTAAGGAAACGTCTGTGCAAAAAAAAAACAACAAAAAAACAACCAAAAAAGAAAAACAAGAACCAAAGGGATCTTCCTCCCTCTCCCCCTGCTGATTTTACTAAGTTAGAACAATAATAAACTGATAACTAAACTGCTGCACTTGGGCTCCTGACTCATTCACTCACCCCCATTCACCTTTGAAAAAGAATTACAATATTCCTTCATTTGCAATTGATCAATTCTGTTTCCTTTTTTCTCTTAGATGGGTGTAGGTTTATTGCTATTGGGTAGGCTGCCACAGGATCCAGGAGGTCAGAGTAAAAGAAATCTGGAATAATGGCAGAAAGAGTATCATTTTATTCCTAAGTATAGCCAGTGCTGTTCCAGGTGGAGGAAACCTAGGCTAATGTAAATAATTTGTAAGGATAAAACTCACATATTCTAAGATAGGAACCAGAATGAAATATGTCCTTGTTCCAAGTTTAAAAAAAAGGCTGACTAAGCATTTCTTCAGAAAGTTTAAGGCTTTCATATTATATGTCTTAGTACTGGAAAGAAAAGAAGAATATTAATGAAACACTGTATCATAATGTCTCTAACCAATACCCTCCCTACATCCTTATCCCACCTGGCACATTTACTATACACTGTGAAGATGCTTTGCTGAGTAAACATTAACAGGCTTATAAAAAAAGAAAAATTTCCCACTCAAGCTGACCAAGTAATATAAATTTAGCTGTACTGTTCCTTGCTGTTGCCCACTTCCTTCCTTCCTTCCTTCCTTCCTTCCTTCCTTCCTTCCTTCCTTCCTTCCTTCCTTCCTTCCTTCCTTCCTTCCTTCCCTCCCTATTTAAAATGAACTTAACTGTATACAACATTCCCCCTGCCAGGGAGGAATTTGTACTGGAAAACAGAAATTGTTTCATTTGTGACTGTATTCCTAGCATCTTCCATTGTGCTTTGCACATAGTAGGTGCTTATTAAATGTTTATTAGATAGACACTACTAAACAGCATGAAAATGAAGTAAAACATAACCTTTTCCCCATGAAGGGAACCTATATCATGGTGAGGGATAACTGGAATAGGATTCCAAACACATGGATTCTAGTTCTTAATTGCTATTAAATAACTGCATGATCTTGAGCAAGTTGATTAACCTTTCTGAGTCTCAGTTTCCTCATGTGAAAAATGAAGTTAGACTAAATGACTCTCCTCCAAGGTCCCTTCTAGCTCTGAATCTTTGATCTATGGTTTTACATTCTCCCAGCTCTAATGTTCTGTGATTCTTCATAACTAAATCAACTCTTAGGAGTGAGACAAAAACCATCTCAGGTCAGCTTTAAGTTATACTGAAAGCTCCAAATAAGAAAGTGAAAAAATGTAATTGATGGTCAGATGTTTTTTGTTGTTTAAATGTTTGGTGTCATACAAACATAACATTTGAAGGATAAACAGCCTTGTAAAAAAAAAAAAAACTTTTCATCCAGATGTTTTGGCACTTTATAAACCCAAATTCAGTACATTTTTCCTCCTTATATACTACATGAGGGGATGTTGTCTCTCTTGAGACAGAATGATGAGGAAAAACAATGCATGTTTCAGGAATTTGGAGAAGAAAGGGGTTGGATAGAGGAATGTAAGAATGTAGAGCAATATGGTAATCCAAAAGTGGCAAGAGAATTCCAAAAGGGGAATATCTGTCCAAGAGAAGTATTTAGCATGAATTCATAAATGTAAAACTTTACAAATGTCAGTCTGAGAGAGTTAAAGTTGCCCCTAGTGAGCTTTAGCTGGTACGAAAGTCTCTACTTCAAATGAGATTCTTCTTTTTCCTCATCATTTTCATTTCATTAATAGCAAGGTTCAGCATTTCAAAGGGAGATGAAGAGACAGCCTTACCATCACTCTTAACTCTTCCTGCCACACTAAGCCTATTATGCAGATCTCTGTGATCTTCAGAAAGGAAAAAAAAGGAAACCAGAAACAGGCAAAGTATTAAAAGAGAGCAGAATGAACTCCTTAGACTAAGCAAATGGGGTCTATAAAGACAGAGCAGTGACATGTGTGGAGGTCTTTGGGTTAGATTGGAGGAGGATTTTTTGAAAAGTGCATTTCTCACTATGCAAATACGAGTACTACAATAGAACTACCCACTTTGACAACACTTTGACAAGCCATCTAACAAATGTCACCCCTTCAAAATCCTCTGAGGAGGTGAGGGAACTATTAATATCACAGCAATTCTTTTTTCCATGTTACTTATTTAACCTGAGAATCCTTATCCTGATTCCTGCTCTCACAGGTGAAGTTTGGGTCCTAGAGCAAAACTCTTTCTCACCCTAAGGATTCTAAGGGTAGTAAGTAGTGGTAGTAGTAGTAGTAGTAGTAGTAGTAGTAGTGGTAGTAGTAGTAGTGGTAGTAGTAGCAGCAGCAGCAGCAGCAGCAACATCTACCATTTTTAGAGCACTTTAAGATTTGCAAAGAATTTTGAAAACATTATCTCTAGAATAAAATGCCAGTATGGCTAGAATGCCATACATGATAGAATTTCTGGAATGATTGGTTCTAAATAATGTTAAATAGCTTGGTAATTTGCAGACGAATCTCAGGCCATGTCCAATTTTGTGGGTTAATCTGAACAAATTTGTTGAAATATAATATCATTCCAATGCAAAGGATCTTTCTTAGCTTAAAGTCTATAATTAATTGAGATGTGTTCTCCCCAAGTTAAGATATTTAGGCTAAAATGTAGCTGGTTGGCTTTGATCTCATCCTGACATTCTTAGGAACCTCAGGTTACTCCTACATAAGAGATGATAAAATTGAGGACTAGAAGTTGTCAATAAATAGGGGCCATACAGATCAAAAAATGATCCACTAATTCAGTAAGTTCCATTTGAGCATTGTTGGGGCATTAGTGGTAGTAAAAAGTGGAATCATAGTCTATTAGACCTTGAGAGGATCTTAGAATTATTTTAGCACAAGTCTTTCAAGTTACAGATGGGACATATAATAATAAGAAAGAGGGAATGACTTACATAAGGTTACATGGCAAATTGATGGCAAAGCTACATCTAGTGTCATGTCTTCCATTCAAACAATCTTGTCAGTGAGACATAAAACATGAAAGTATTGGATTAGAGATGGGGACAGGAAGTGGATCTGTGATTTCACTAACAAAAATGAGTTAAATAAAAACAAGGGAAAACACAAATGTCACAAAAATGTGATAAGATAGTGGTATTTAATTCAGAAAAGAAAATCACCCCCTCCTTCTTTCCAATACTACTGGATGGTATTTTCTTCTTTGCTTTTGCTTTTTGGTCTAACATCCAAATAATTACTTAAATTAATGTAATTCTCAATAGCCACTGAAAAAATGCTTTCAGTGGTGAAAGGAACTAAAGAGACCACAATATCCATCCTTTTTTGTTCTCACCTCTCCAAGTTGCCATTGCTGAAAAATAAACACATCAAACAGACCCCCACAAAGCACCACTTTATAACTCACATACTTCTCTTTGACTTTGGGTATCCATAAAAAAATCATCATCATAATTAACAACAACAACAATAACAATAACAGAAGAGTGATAAGTAGGACGTTTAAAATTTTTTTAAATGTCCTTCAGTGTTGTATGATCTTTCTATTATTTATGGGTCTTTCTGCTTACTTTTAGTTTCTAAGCATGGGAGCCAGTGCTTGTTTTCCTGGCTCTCCTTGGCTAAATGATGCCAGTACATCTGGTTGAAAGGTAAAAAATCCAGGAATTAATAAAATCTCAAGTTTTTTTTCATTTCATCTACATATGTAGTCAAATAACTCCTACCACTGTGTTGATGTTGTATAAACAGGCCAGAGATTATTTCAGAACTTTTTACTTTTCTTATAACTTAGGGCCAGTCCAAAAATGGGTGTGGGGGTTTGGGGTTGGCAGGTTAGGTAAATCTTCATAGCATAGAAACAGTGGACACATTTCACTAAAATCAATGTCACTGGAATCTTTATTTATTGATATACTGGAATTTTATTGGAGAGATGTTGCTTTAAATAATTTTAAGTCCTTAGCCAGAGAGTTTTGTTATGTAGAAATGTCAACATAATGTTGCAGCTTGTAATAATATTTGGCCTGTCTTATACTGCTGCACTTGATTCATTTGATTTACTAATCAATGCTACAGAGCATCCAAGCTTTCTCCTCACGTCTGAGGTCTAAACAGTGATAAATACAGGTGTCAGAGAAGAAATGTGTGTGTATACATACATACGTACATGCATACATGCATATATATTCACATATGTACATACATACATACATATATAATCGCTACCTAAAAAGAGGCATAAGATTCAATCAAGTTGCTACAGTCAAGCTCTTGCTTTTTTGAGCTACTCAATGTTGCCAGAGTTCAACCCATCTGTTTTGCTCCCTGACCCATCATGGAGCATTCAACCACAGTGTTTGGTCTCATATTCCTAGAAGGGTTTCTTAGGTGCCTTAAAAGTTTATGAAAAGCTACAGACCTCATTTTGAAACCATTTCAATTTTATTTTAAACAAAAGCTTTTGTTTTCAATTCTGTCATTGGATTTAAAATAGTTCCATGATTCAATTTTCATAATTATGTAGGAAGAAAACATTGTGTTGGACCAGCTATGGAATGCCAAGAATTAAGGAATTTATCCAGCCTCCTGAGACTTGAACCAGTTGTATGTGTACCAGCAGAGAACAACAGAGTCTTATCTGGGTCTGAAGGGAGGCAGCAGAGAATTGTTATCCCTGACATGTAAAGAAATATAGAACTGGAAGATAAGTTCAGAAATCCATCAAAATACGTTACTACATGGTGGGGAATGTGCTTTGACCCAGTGTGGGGGTAGAGAGGGACTGAAGCCCCAACCCTGAAGAATTTGTCAATAGCATAGAAACCAGTGAAGTGACACTATGTGCAAAATACCATGGCAAGTACTGGGGATGAAAACAGAAAAGTGAAATAATCCCTGCTCTAACATTCAATAGTGGGAGATAACTCATAGGTGGCACAGTGGATAGAGCACTAGGCCTGGAGTCAAGAAGAAATGAATTCAAATCCAGCCTCAGACATTTACTAGCTATGTGAATGTAAGGCTAATGGGGTATAAGATCTTCCCCACCCATTAATAGGCCACATGCGGAGCCCATTAAGGGAAGCTTGCTTAGGGGAAGCTTGCTTATAGGAAGGCTTCCACACCTTTTGGTACTAGGTTGATTAGGTACTGAGTCACAGGGTTGTGATGCCTCCTGGCACTGAGAAGTGTGTATATACTCTGAGATGGAATTTTGCTTTGGGGTTTCACTTACGAGAAGGACCTTTTGATTCCCTAGTCAAGACTTGGAGTAGCTATGTGTTCACAACTCCAGGTCTGCTCAGAAGTAAAGGCTCTCTTGATCCAGTGGTGTATGTAAAGTGTATAGCAATTGCTTTGATTCAGGCAGTTAAAAGTCCTGTCTGTTGGTCTTCATGCTAATTTCTCTTCTCTGTATTTTCTCTGACATCGAGGGTGCTGACCCTACCCTTGAACTAGTGAATATAATTAAAAGATTATTGACATCTTTTTGAGCAGTCTCTCCTAATAAAGCAGATAAAAGAATCTGTGCTAGCAGCCATCCTGGGTGTGCCAGTGTGGTTGCTGTTACAATGACCCTGGACAAGTCATGTTACCCTGTTTGCCTCAGTTTCCTCATAAGTAAAATGAGCTGGAGAAAGAAATGGCAAATCACTCTAGTATCTTTGCCAAGAAAACTGCAAATGGGGTCATGAAGAATTGGACATGACTGAAAATGACTGAACGATAACAATAACTCATGGAAAGCCAATGCCTCCCATGTAGTACCCTAGTTAAGCTTTTCCAGTACTTTCAGATGAGGATTGAAGAAAAGACTATTAAATTTGGCAGTTAACAAATTTGGCAGTCTGGCAATTAACAAATCATTGGTAACTTTGGTAGTTTCAGTAGAATGATGAACTCAGAAGTCAGATAGTAGAAAGCTTAAAAATTGAAGGTACTCAGTATAAAGGACTTTCTAAAGGAGTTTAGTCAGGGGAGTGGAAGAGAAAGATCAGCTGATAGCAGGTATGATCGGATTGAGGCAGCTAGATGGTTCAGTGCATAGGCCTGGAGTCAGGAAGATCTCAGTTCAAATTTGGCCTCAGACACCCTGGGCAAGTCACTTAACCTCTGCTTGTGAATTTCAAAACTCTGAAATAGAACAATATTGAAAAAAACATAAAAAGAGATGCTAATTTAATAACAGGAAGTGGGGGGGATCATTACAAAAATTTATGTTTAGAAATCTATGAATTGTCTTTTAAATGCTGAATTACCAGTATACAAACCTCTTTGGTGACTCTACTGTGAAAGGAGAACTATTTCCTCAAAGTGAATTCATTAAAGGTGGAGGGAAATCATAGTTTTCTTATCTGTAAAATGAGAAAGTTGGACTAGATGACCTTTCAGTTAACTTCTAGCTATGAATTTATGATCCTGTGACTGAAAAAGTGAGACTAATTCTGCCAACAAAGTGAGGAGTTTTAACCCTACCTGTAGGGTTGAATGAAAGAACAAATGGGTGCATGAAAAGGCCTTTGTTAAGAACTTACTTTATACAAAGCACAGAGACTATACAGAGAAAAACAAGATAGTTCTTATCGTCAAGGAGCTCACATTTTAGTGAGGGAGACAACACAGAAAGTTTCAGCTTGGTTTTTAGGTTACAGCAGTAAAGCAGATGGTAGTACATCTTCCTTAGTGCTATCTCCATTAACAAAACCATAGTAGTTCCTGATGCTAAACCATTTGACCAAGGACTTTGGTGGATAGAACTTTCTACAATAGCGCAGGCTGCTGTGGAGATGGGGGTTACAGCACCTGCAGAGATTAGTCACCGGTTGCCACTCCACAAAGGTTAATTCCCTGCTCTTTGCTTTCAGGAACTAAGCTTGAAGCAGGGTCCATGGTCTAGGAGGCACTGCTGTTCTATGGGGCACTTGGGCTTTCCCTCTCATTGGTGGCATTTGGTTGGTCCTTGGAGTTGGTGGTGGTGGGCATAGCAGGCCCCTTCTCCACAAGAATTACTCCTTTTGACGATGGCTGCAAGGGCCAGCTACAAAAATTAGAGACAAGCACCTGTGGTAACAAGTTTTAAAGGCACTTGGATATCTCTCTGTTCTGCGATTCTCTTCACTGAAAGGTTTTTCACATTTCACTCCCTTTGAGAATGGTGCTAGAAATTGTGACTCATTTGACCCCGAGGTTCTCAGAAGTCCTATGGTCTAACTCCATCATTTTACAATTGATGAAGTTGGAGACCACAAAAGTGGCAAGTGGGGAGAGGGGCTGGGAATCAAGTCAAGTTCCTTGGACTCCAAACTCAGAGCTCTTTTTACCATACCATACTGTCTCAAATAGTGTAGAGAGTCATAGAAGAGTAGTAGACGGCATAGTAGTCCTAGAGTCAGGAAAACTTGGGTTCAAATCTCGCCTCTGATATTTTCTCAGTGAGTGGCATTTAATTCCTCAATGTGGCGATTAATCACTCATAACCTCAGTTTCCTAACCAGAAAATGGAAATAAGAACACCTTTAAAAACTGCTTCACAGGGTTGTTATAAGGCTCAAATGATATCATGTCTATTGCTACACAAATTTGATGGAATACAATAGTATATAGCAGAATACTGATATAAGACATGAGGAGGGGGATGGTTTCATAAAAACCTGGGAAGACTGATATGAACTGATATAAAGTCCAGTGTGCAGAACCAGGAGAACATTGTACACAGTAACAGCAATATTACATGATGATCAACTGGGAAAGAGAAAGACTTAGCTATTCTAATCAATGCAATGATCCAAGAGGACCAATGTTCATCTTTTGCAAGAAGTATTTTATCACAAAATCTCCGAATCATAGTGTTAGGTGGCCTCAAAGTCCATTTAGTCCTATCCGTAGTCACAGGTTTATAATTCCATCAACACCATATACTTGACAAATGGTCAACTATGCTCCGATTAAAAGATCTCTAGGAAGGGGAACCTACTACTTTCCCAGATTTCACTTTAGCATATCTCTAATTGTTAGAAAGATTTTCCTAGACTGGCCGCTAATTCTCTGTGTGGACTTGGGCGATTCACCTCAGCTTTGTGTATATCAGTATCTTCCTCTTTAGAATGAGAAGGGAGGAGGTGCCATCAAAGGGTAATAGTTGTCACTGAAGCTCCTGGACAAAGAAATCAATTCTCTCTCCCAGCAATCAAGAATCACTCAGCTGAAACCTACTGTGAATTGTCTACTTCTAACTGCTAGAGTGGCTTTGAAGCCTTCATGCACTGTCTTCAATTTTCCTCCTTAAGCTCCTGTGTCAGGCTTTTTCTATCTATAAGTTCTTCTTCCTAGTTTTCATACATTAAATGAGAGTCTCCTTACTCTCAGAGACTCATGTTTCTCCTAAAAATTCACAAGTCCTCAAACTTTTCCTATCAAAACAATAGTCCTTTTAAAAAATCATACCTCAGTGTCCAAATGTCTATATGGCTTCCTTTTTTGTTGTTGAAATTTTACCCTTAGTCAAAAAAAAAAGGTTATTTACAAATGAACTGAAATAGACATAATGCTTGTAGCTCTGTAGACTTCACCATGAGCCACCATCACCAATATACCACCTTGAAACTGTGTTCCCCTATGTTCATGGACAGAAAGTAGAGTATGAGTCAACAATTCAATATGACACCCCCCAAAAAGCTAATGTGACTTTAGGGAGCATTAAGAGGAGCATTTGTTATTGTTTAGTCATGTCTGAACATTTGTAACCTCATTTGGGGTTTCTTTGGCAAAGATACTGGGGTCATTTGCCACTTCTTTTTCCAGCTCATTTTTACAGATGAAGAAATTGAGGCAAACAGGGTTAAGTGACTTGTCCAGAGCTATACAGCTAGTAAGTGTCTGAGGTTGGATTTGAACTCAGCTCCTCTTGATACCAGGGCTAGTGGTCTATCACTTGTGCCTAGCTTCCTCAAGAGGAGCTTAGTGTCAAGAACTAGGAAAGAACTACTCCCACTGTATTCTTTCCTATTCAAGCCACATATAGAATTCTGTGTTTAGTATAGGGACCACATTTTAAGAAAGACAATGACAAGATAGAGACTATCCAAAAGAGGACAACCAGGTTTTTGAGGAGATTGCATGATTGATCACAGATTTTAAGCTGAAAGGGATCATGGAAGTGATCTGAGCCAGCCTCCTCTTTTTTACAGTAAATGTAGAAACTGAGGCCTAGAGAAACTAAATGACTGGTTCATGGTCACTTGGTGGTAAACGACAGAGCCAGGATTCAAACGCGTGTCATTAGATGCCAAATCCAGGGCCCTTTTTACTTCACCACACTAGAGGAAGAAGTCACATTGTTCGAAGATTTGTTAAAGGAACTAAGGATGCTTACGCTAGAAGAGAGAAGGCAAGTATTTGAAAGGCTATTGTGTGGAAGAGAAAGTGGTCACTCCGTCAATAAGCATTTATTAATCAAATTCTATGTGCCAGGTACTCTGTTAAGTGCTAAATAAAAAAAAGAAAGGCAAAAAAGTTCCTGAATTTGAGGAGTTTACTTCCCAAGGTGAGTGACAATGTATAAATAAATAGGTACATACAAGATTCATACATGGAGGCTTGTAGACTTGTTCTACTTAGTCCTAGACTACAGACTTTGGAACAAAATATGTAATTTGCAGAGGGGCAGAGTAGACTGGGCTGCCTTAGTAGATAGAAGCTTGATCCTCATTATTAGTCTAACAAAAAAAGTTACAAAGACCAAGAATTTGCATTGCAGCAAATAAGAAATAAGGCGTTGGTAGTCACTCAGCAAATATTCTACATAATCTACGTGAAATACAGATTACAGATGCTGCTTTAGCATTATCTATATAATGCTATACTAGTTATTGAGGGAAATACCAAGAAGTACAGTGCTAGATGTGTTGTGGTGCTGCTGCTGGTAGTGATGCTGGTCATGCTGGTGCTGCTAGTGGTGCTGCTGCTGGTGCTGCACCTGTTGTGTTGCTGTTACTGCTACTGTTGCCACTGGTGGTGTGCTGGTGGTGTTGCACCTGTTGAAATTGAAGTCTTTTTTTTCTACTAGTTACTGTGACCCCTCAACCCAAGTCCCCTAAAAGGGGAAGAATCACAGAGATCTATTAGCCTATTATGTTTTGGATAGCTCTATCAGTATGAATTTTTTTCCAGCTCCCCAAATCGGTTTAAATGAAATGTAGATCGACAGGGATTCAGTACGTAAAATCAAAGGAACACACATACGTGAAGTTTGGAGGACTCATTCTTGTCTTTTAAGAGCTCATCTTAATTTTAAATATATTTTTCAATAACATATTAAAACAAGTTTCAACATTCTTTTTTTTGGAAAAGTTGAGTTCTTAAATTGATCCCTTACTACCTCTGCTCCCCCCTCCTCAAGAAGGCAAGTGATTTGATATAGAATATTTGTATGTAAAGTCATCCAAAATATATTTCCTTATTAGTCATGTTGCAAAAGAAAATGCAAACAAAAAAGACAAGAAAAATAAAGAAAAAAAGTACTCTTTGATTTGCATTCAGATTCATCAATTCTTTCTTTGGAGGTGGATATAATTTTTCATCATAACTCCTTTGGAATTGTCTTGAATTGTATTGCTGAGAATAGTTAAATCATTCACAGCTGATCATCCTACAATTTTGCTGTTAGTAGGTACAATGTTTTTCGGGTTCTACTCACTTCACTTTGTATCAGTTCATAGAAGTCTTCCCTAGATTTTCTGAAATCATCCTGCTCATTGTTTTTATAGCACAATGGTATTCCATACATACCAAAACTATTCAGCCATTCCACAAATGATAAGAATTCTCTCAATTTCCAATTCTTTGTCACCCCAAAAAGAGCTGCTATAAATATTTTTGTCATATAGGTCCTTTTCCTTTTAAAAAATACCTTCAGGATACAAAACTCATAGTGGTACTGCTGGATCAAATGGTATGTACAGTTTTATAGAATTTTAGGTATAGTTTCAAATTGCCCTACAGAATGGTTGGATCAGTTTCCAGCTCCACCAACTGTGCATTAGTGTCCCAATTTTTTCACTTCCCCTCCAACACTTGTAATTTTCTTTTTTCTGTCATATTAGTCATATTAGTATGAAGTGATACCTCAGTTTTAATTTACATTTGTCTAACCAATAACGATTTCACACATTTTATCATATGACTATAGATTGCCTTGCTTTTTTCTTCTGAGAACTGCCTGTTCATATCTTTGAGAATTTATCAATTGGGGAATAAATCATATGCTTATAAATTTGACTTATTTCTCTATCTATCTGAGGAAAGAGGCCATATCAGAGAAACTTGCTATAAATTTTCCCCCTCAGTTTTCTGCTTTCCTTCTAATCTTGGCTGCATTAGTTTTGTTTGTGCAAAACCATTTAATTTAATGTAATCAAAATTAGCCATTTCACATTCATAATGGTATCTATCTCTTGTTTGGTCATAAATTCTTCCCTTAACCACAGATTTGACAAGGAAAATATTCTGTGCTCCCATAATTTGCTTATGATATCACCCTTTATTTCTAATCATATATTCATTTGACCTTATCCTGGCATACAGTATGAAATATCAATCTATGCCTATGTTCTACCACACTACTTTCCAGTTTTCCTTGCAATTTTTATAAAATAGTGAGTTCTTGTCCCCAAATCTTGGATGTTTGTGTTTATCAAACACTAGATTATATGGCCATTTCCTACTGTATTTTGTACCTAATCTATTCCACTGATTCACCACTCCATCTCTGAGCCAGTACTGAATGTTGATGGTTACTGCTTTGTAATACAAGGGAAGCTAGGTGACAAAGTGGATAGAGTGCTGGCCTAGAAGTCAAGAAGACTCTTTTTGCTGAGTTCAAATATCTGACCTGGGCAAGTCACTTAACCCTCTTTGCCTCAGTTCTTCATATATAAAATTAGCTGGAGAAGGAAATGGAAAACCACTCCAGCATCTTTGCCAAGAAAATCCCAAATAGGGTCAGAAAAAGTCAAACATGACTGAAATTATTGAACAATAACAACAACAACAACAAACAACACAGTTTTGAGATCTTGTACTGCTGGGCCACTTTCACATTTTTACAACTAATTTCTTTGATATTCTTGACCTTTTTTCCATATGAATTTTGTTATGATTTTTCTAGCTCCATAAAATAATTTTTTGGTGCTTTGATATAGCACTAAATAAGTGAATTAATTTTGTGGAATTGTCATTTTTATTATATTGGCTCAGCTTATTGATGAGCAATTAGTATCTCCCCAATTGTTCAGTTCTGACTTTATTGATATGAAAAGTGTTTTGTAATTGTGTTTGTACAGTTTCTGGTTTTGTCTTGACAGGTAGACTTCCAAGTATTTTATATCATCTACAGTTATTTTAAATGGAATTTCTCTATCTTTTTTTGCTAGATTTGCTTGGAAATGCATAAAAATGCTGATGATTTATGTGGTTTATTTTATATCCTGCTACTTTGTTAGAGTTGTTAATGATTTCAACTATTTTTAGTTGATTCTCTAGCATTGTCTAAATATACCATCATGTCATCTGCAAGGAGCAATAGTTTTGTTTCCTTATCACCTATTCTAATTCCTTAAATTTCTTTTTCTTTTCTTTTCTATTACTTTCTTTTTCTTCTTCTATTGCTAGAGCCATTTTTCCAGTACAATAATAGTGACAATGGTATCCTTGCTTCACCCATGACATTATTGGGAAGGCACCTAGCTAATTCCCATTATAGATAATGCTTGCTGATGGCTTTAGGTAGATTCTACTCATCATTTCAAGGAAAACTCTGTGTATTCTTATGCTTTTTAGTGTTTTTTTTTTACAAAATATATGAGTGTTGTAATTTGTCAAAAACCCTTTCTGCATCTATTGAGATAATCATAAGATTTCTGTTGGTTTTGTTATTGATATGGTCAAATTTTGTAATATTGAACTAACCCTGCATTCCTGGCATAACTCCTACCTTCTCATAATGCATGATATCGTGATATTGCTGTAATCTCCTTGCTAGTGTTTTATTTATAAGTTTTGCATATTCATTAGGAAAATTGGTCTATAGTTCTGTTTCTCTGTTTTTGCTCTTCCTGGCTTAGGTATCAGCACCATAATTGTTTTCTAAAAGGAATTTGTTAGGACTCCTTCTTTGTCTATGTTTCTAAGTAGTTTAAATAGCATTAGAAGTATTTATTAAATGTTTGGTAGAATTTACTTGTTAATCCATCTGGTCCAGGGGATTTTTTTAGGGAGCTCATTGATGGCTTGTTTAGTTTCTTTTTCTAAAATAGAGTTATTAAAGTATTCTATTTCCTCTTTCATTATTCTGTGCAATTTGTATTTCTGTAACTATTCATCCATTTCACTTAGATTGTTAGATTTATTGGCACATAATTGAACAATATAGCTCCTAATACTTGTTTTAATGTCCTCTTCATTGGTGGTGAATTTATCTTTTTCATTTTTGATACTAATAATTTAATTTTTAAAATCAAATTAACCAATGGTCCATCTATTTTATTGTTTCCCCTCCCCCCAAAAATGAGCTCCTAGCTTTACTCATTATTTCAATGGCTTTCTTACTTTCAACTTCATTAATCTGTCCTTTGATTTTCTGAATTCCAATCTGTTGTTTAAGTGAGACTATTTAAATTGTTTTTTGTTTCATGCCTAATTCATTGATCTACTATTTTATTGATGTAAGTGTTTAGAAATATAAAATTTCCCCTAAGTATTGCTTTATCTACATCACATAAATTTTGGTATGTTTTGTCATTGCTGTCATTCCATTTAATTAACTTATTGTCTGTTTCTGTAATTTGTGTTTTGACCCACTCACTCTTTAAAATTAGGTTATTTAGTTTCCAATTAGTTTTAATCTGTTTCCATGGCTTTCTATTTAATTTAATTTTTATTGCATTATGATATGAAAAGGATGCATTTAACATTTCCACTTTTCTGAATTGGTTGAGTTGTTTTTTGTTTTGTTTTCTTTTGTTTTTACTCTAACATATGGCCAGTTGTTGGGCCAAAAACTCATATTCCTTTCTTTTACCATTCATTTTTGTCCTGAGGTCTATCATATCTAACTTTTCTAAAATTATATTCATCTCTATAATTTCTTTCTTGTTTATTTTTTGATTAGATTTATCTAGTTCAGAGAGGAGAAAGTTGAGGTTCCCTACTAGTATAGTTTATTTTCTATTTTCTCCTGAAACTCATTTAAATTTTCTTTTATGAATTTGGATGCTATTGTACTTCATTGTCTACAGTACCTTAAGCAAAATGTAACTTCCCTCATTTCTTTCATTTAAACCTATTTCTGTTTTTGCTTTGCCTCAGGTCATGATTGCTGCCCTGCTTTTTTTTTTCTCTAGCTGAAGCACAACAGATTCTGTTCCAATTCCTTACCTTTATTTTGTATGTATCTCATTTCTTCAAGTGTGTTTCTTGTAAACAACATACTATTGGATTCAGGTTTTTAATCCACTCTGCTACTCACTTCCATATTGTGGGTGAGTTCATCACATTCACTCATAGTTATGATTACTAACTGTGTATTTCCCTCCATTTTATTTCCCCCTGTTTATTCTTCTTTCTCTCTCCTTCTACCCTGTTCCTCTTCAAAACTACACACTCTTCCAGCAACTCCCCTCTACCTCTCATCTCCCCCTTTTTTACTTCCCTATAGGGTAAGATAGATTTCTACCTCTAACTGATTGTTTATATAGTTCCCTCTTTGAGTCAATTTCAATGAGAGTAAAATGCAATCATTATATGCCACCCCCATCTTCCCCTACATTGTAAAAGCACTTACTTTTGTGCCTCCTCTATGTGAGATAATTTACCTTATTCTACTTCTCCCTTCCCCCTTCTCCCAGTACATCCCTATTTCTCACCTCTTAATTTATTTTTAAATCATCCCATCCTAGTCAACTCACATTTGCGCCCTCTGTAGATGTATACTTCATCTAACTGACCTAAGAATGATAGTTCTTGGAGTAACAAGTATCATCCTCCCACATAGGAATGTAAACAATTTAATCATATAAAATCTCTCATGATTTTTCTTTCTTGTTTACTTTATTATGTTTCTTTTGAGTCTTGTAATTTGAATGTCAAAATTTCTATTCAGCTCTATTCCTCTTTTCATCAGGAATGCTTGAAAATCCTCTATTTTAATCCTCTATTTTACTAGATATCCATTTTCCCCATGATTTAGTTTTGCTGTCTATGTTATTCTTGGTTACACTCTTAGCTCCTTTGCCCTCTATAATGTCACGTTCCAAGCCCACCAGGCCTGTAATGTAGAAACTGCTAAATCTTGTTTTGTCCTGACTGTGGCTCCATGATATTTAAATTGTTTCTTTCTGGCTGCATGTAATTTTTTTCTCCTTGAACTGGGAGATTTGGAATTTAGCTATAATGTTCCTGGAAATTTTTATTTTGGTCTTTCTTTTAAGAGGTGATTGGTGCACTATTTCAATTTCTATTTTGCCCTCTGGTTCTAAGATATCAGGGCAATTTTCCTTGAGAATTTCTTGAAATATGATGTCAAGGATCTTTTTTTTTTTAATCATGGCTTTCAAGTGGTCCAATAATTTTTAAAAGATCTCTCCTGCATCTATTTTCCAGCTCAGTTGTTCTTCCAGTGAGATCTCTCACATTGTTTTTTATTTTTTCATTCTTTTTATTCACTTCGATTGTTTCTGGATCTCTCATGGAATCATTAGCTTCCACTTACCCAGTTCTCATTTTTAAGGAATTATTTTCTTTAGTGAGTTTTACTACCTCCTTTTCCATTTGGCCAATTCTATTTTTTCAGGAGTTCTTTTCTTCAGTGAGTTTTGGGCCTCTTTTACCATTTGGCCATTTTTACTTTTTAAGTTGTTATTTTCTTCAGTATTTTTGTTCCTCTTTTACCAAGATGTTGACTCTATTTTTTTTTTACATAACTTACATTTCTTTTCCCATTTTTTCCTCTACTTCTTTTATTTGATTTTTTTAAGCTTTTTTTTTGGAGGGGGGAGGTGAGGCAATTGGGGTTAAGTGACTTGCCCAAGGTCACACAGCTAGTAAGTGTCAAGTGTCTGAAGCCAGATTTGAAGCCAGGTCCTCCTGATTCCAGGGCCAGTGCTCCATTCACTGTGCCACCTAGCTGCCCCTGTTATTTGATTTTTAAAATCCTTTTTTTCCTCTTCTAGAAAATCTTTTTGTACCTATGGCCAACTCATATTTTACTTTGAAGCTTTAAATGTACCTTTTTAAATTTGTTGTCTTCTGATTTGGTATCTTGATCTTTCTTGTCACCATAGTAACTTTCTATGATCTTTTTTGTTTGTTTGCTCATTTTCCTAGCCTTTTTCTTGTCTTTGAACTTTATCTTAAGTTTGGGGTCTGTTCCTGGGATGGAGGTGGCACTATCTCAAGCTTCAAGATTTTCTTCTTGCTGTTTTAAGAGCTTGTTCAGGGTGTTTATATAGTCTTTATTTTTCCTCCAAGATGCTTGGATCTGGGGGGGTGGGGCAGAGCCAAGATGGTGGAGCAAAAGCAGGGACTTACTTGAGCTTTCCCCAAACACCTGCAAATACCTGTAAAAAATAACTAAAAATATTCTAGGGCTACAGAATCCACAAAATGACAGAGTGAAGCAAATATGCAACCCAAGACAACCTGAAAGGCTGACAAGAAGTGTCTATCACACCGGGCTGGGAGCAGAGCACACCCCAGCCTTGGCTACGCCAGCACGGACCATGCTGGAGCAGGCCTCAGGGGACTGAATCACTGGCAGCTGTGGTGGTTTCCAGACTCCTCAACCCACAAATGCAAAAGACAAATTAGAAGGTCAGTGGGGAAACTCTGTCAGACCTGGGTGAGAGAAAAGCATGTTCCAACCCCAGCCCCAGGGTGGTGGAGGTGGTAGTGTTGGCAGTGCCAGCAGCAGCTGCTTCCAGAGCTGATTTCAGAGAGGCCCACAGATGGTGGCGGGATTGAGTGGCTGATCAGAGAAGGATTGCAGAGATCTCTTTGCTGGCCCTGAGGCAGGATTCCCTTGCTTTGCCCTGCTTGGATCTGGGTCGCAGTCATAGGTGGCGGTCCCGGGTGGAGGAGTGCTAGTGTGGCAGAGCTGTGGAGAGGGAATCCTTCTCACAGTTTCCAGGCAGGAAAGAGTGCTTGTGGTCACTCATAGGCAAGAGCACAGGCCAGGAGAGGAGTGAACACCTTTCCTTGGATCATATCACCTTGGAAGAACTACAAATTTACAGGTGCCTAGAAGTATCTCTGACAACAGCTACACAAAACCCTGGAAACATGGGACACAGCACTCTCCACTCTGGAATTGGAGTCCTACCTTGACAATAAGTTCAAAAGTCATGTAATTGGCTGGGAAAATGAGCAAACAGCATAAAAAATCAGACTATTGAATCTTACTTTGGTGACAAAGAAGATCAAAACATACAACCAGAAGAAGACAACAAAGTCAAAGCTCCTACATCCAAAGCCTCAAAGAAAAATATGAATTGGTTACAGGCCAAAGGAGTATGAGAATCAAGTAAGAGAAGTAGAGGAAAAATTGGGAAGAGAAATGAGAGTGATGCAAGAAAATCATGAAAAATGAGTCAACAGCTTGGAGACCCCAAAAACACTGAAGAAAATAACACCTTAAAAATAAGCTCACCCAAATGCCAAAAGAGGTCCAAAAAACCAACGAGGAGAAGAATGCTTTAAAAAGCAGAATTAGCCAAATAGAAAAGGAGGTCCAAAAGTTCACTGAAGAAAATAATTCCTTAAAAATTAGAATGGAGCAAATGGACGCTAATGACTTTATGAGAAATCAAGATATTATAAAACAGAACCAAAAGAATGAAGAAATAGAAGACAAAGTGAAATATCTCATTGGAAAAAGCACTGACCTGGAGAATAGATCCAGGAGAGTTAATTTAAAAATTATTGGACTACTAGAAAGCCATGATCGAAAAAAGGGTCTAGGCATCATCTTTCAAGAAATTATCAAGGAAAACTTCCCTGATATTCTAGAACCAGAAGATAAAATAGAAATTGAAAGAATCCACCGATTGCCTCTTGAAAAAGATCCCAAAAAGAAAACTCCAAGGAATATTGTAGCCAAATTCCAGAGTTCTTAGGTCAAGGAGAAAATATCACAAGCAGCCAGAAAGAAATGATTCTAGTATCATGGAAACACAATCAGGATAATACAAGATCTAGCAGCTTCTACATAAGGGATCAAAGGTCTTGGAATATGCTACTCCAGAGGTCAAAGGAGTTAGGATTTAAACCAAGAATCATCTACCCAGCAAAACTCAGTATAATACTTCAGGGTAAAAAAAAATGGATTTTCAATGGAATAGAGGACTTTCAAGCATTCCTGTTGAAAAGAATAGAGTTGAATAGAAAATTTGACTTTTAAACAGAAGAATCAAGAGAAGGATGAAAAGGTAAACAGGAAAGAGAAATAATAAGGGAATTATTAAAGTTGAACTGTTTACATTCCTACATGGAAAGATGATATTTGCAACTTATGAGACCTTTCTATATTTCTATTAAGGTAGTTGAAGGGAATATATATATATGTGTGTGTGTGTGTATGTGCATATATATATATATACATATATATATATATATATACATATATACATATATATATACATAAATAGGCAGAGAGAACAGAGTATGAAGGGATGATATCTAAAAAATAAAATTAAAGGGTCAGAGAGGAATATATTGGGAGAAGTAGAAAGGAGAACGAGAAAGGATAGAATAGGGTAACTTATCTCACATAAAAGAGGCAAGAAAAAGGTGTTACAATGGAGGGGAAGAGGGGAGGGGTGAAAGGGAATTAGTCAACATTCTCTTTGGATTTGGCTTAAGGAGAGAATAACATACAAACTCAATTGCGTATCTTACCCCACAGGAAAGCAGGGGGGAAGGGGATAAGGTGATGTAACAACAATGTTGCTAGCAGCTGCTGTGGCGGTGAAAGACCAACAACAAGAGCACACAGGAGGCTGCTGGCACAAGTTCTTTGATCTGCTTTTCTAAAGAAAGTAACTTTAAGGGGTTTACAATTTCACTTTAATTAAACACATATATATCATCCACTTAGTTCAAGGGGAAAAGTCAGCACCATGAACTTCATAGCAAATACAAACAGAAATTATAAACAGAAAAAAATATAAATGGAGCTGTAACACAAATCAACGGACAGGCTTCTTGCTGTCTGACCAGAGCTATACATACATAGTTACCAGAGAGAGAGGCACCAACATGTGGGCTGTCAAAGCTCAGGGGACTCCTTAATGGCTTCCCAGAATCTCCATACAACACTCTTCCAATGAGTAAGCCCCAAACAAAATGCTAACCTCAGAGTATATACACACTTCTTCAGGGTCAGAGCACTTCACACCTCTTGTGACCTAACTAGCAGAAGGGTGTGGGCCTTCCTACAAACAAAGGCAAGACTCAATCAATGGTGCTTGATTGACTTAGTGCTGAGAAGTAGTCCCATACAAAAGACAACAAAAAGTCCCACTTTGCTTGCCATGATAGAAGGGAGGGCGGATTGGGGGATGGGTTAGTCAGAAGCAAACATTTTTGAAAAGGGACAGGATCAAAGGAGAAAATAAAATAAATGGGGGGGGGTGGGATAGGATGGAGAGGAATATCATTAGTCTTTTACAATATGACAATTTTTTGCATAACTATACATATATAACCTATATTGAATTGCTTGCCTTCTCAATGAGGGTGGATGGGGAAGGAAGAAGGGAGAGAATCTGGAACTCAAAGTTTTAAAAACAAATGTTGAAGATTGTTTTTACATGCTACTGGGAAATAAGATATATAAGGTATATCTTCTATACTCTTATATTTTCTATACTGCTATACATTAATGGAGTATAGAAATATATCTTGCCCTACAAGAAAGTAAGGGGAAAGGGCATAAGGGGAGGTAGACTGGCAAAAGGGGTAATCAGAATGCATGCCATCTTGGGGTGGGGGGTAGGGGAGAGATGGGGAGAAAATTTGGAGCTCAGAATCTTGTGGAAATGAATGTTGAAACCTAAAAATAAAAAAAATAATTAAAAATAGATGTTCTTATCTAAGGAGAAGTGTGGTCACTGTTTTCCTGACCTGTGCTCTGGTTTGTGAGTTATCACAAGCACCCTTCTCTGCCCTGGAACTGTGACCAGGATCCGTCTTCCTCTGTCAACAAGTGCTTTTGCTCTTTATAATGCTGGAATTGTCATTTGGATTTCTGTTCTCCTGAAGCTGCAAGTGTCAGTGGTCCTTTCTGCCTTGGACCTGAGATTAGGGCCTCTGCTCCCTATGAATGACTCCAAGCACTTTGTCTCTACTTGGAACTGTGACACAGGGTCACTAATATGCTAGTGTTCTTCCTTGCCCTGGGATTGCAATGAGGCATGTGCATGGGCAATGCGATATGGTGCTGTACACGTTGCTAGCAAAGGATCTCCCGTAAACTATTTCTGACCAGTTGTCCAACCCCCTTACAATTTGAGGTCAGAGAGCACCCAAAGCCACAGCCACTCCCAGGGCCCAGTACTTCCTTGCCAGGGCACAACCAGTGCAGCACTGCGTCACAATCACAACCCCAGTGAGATACAACCATCCTATGGACCTGCCAAGTTGTGTTGGCCTGCAAAACTGTTTCACTCCCAACAAATTCATTTTGAGGAATTACTTTAAAGTTTTTTAGAGGCGAATTTTGGACAGCTCAGGTGAATTACTGCCCTCATTCCCCCATCTTGGCTCCATTCCAACAACACCTTACTCTTTCACTTCTGCACTTAGGAGCTTTTGACAACACAAGTATTCATAAGTTAGTAGGTTTTTGAACCATGAGGTGGAAGAGAAGAGTCCAATAAGAAACTGGCTTCTAACAAGTTCATCTACAACAGGATGTAAAAAGCATCTTATCAGTATGGTATTTATTTTAAAGGTTTAGTTTGTAAGGTTTAGCCTTTCAGAGACTGTTTACTTCTACTCACTGTACTTTTGATACAAATAAAGCCTCTTTAGTTATTGCTTCATGTTTTGTACAGCAAGGATTTCCTTAGGAATTGTTAAATTTATGCTTTATTCCATCTGGATAGATGGGGGGCGGAAGTATTGAAGAAAATTAACCCATTTATGATATTTTCGGGAAAAAAAATAAATACAAAGGCACTGTCCATTATTATCCACTGCCTTTTTTCCCCCAATAATGACAAGGGATATTTGTCCCCATGTGAAACTCAGCTAAAGTAATCCAGAGATTAAAATACTTTTTATGTAACTGTTCAATCAAGGTCTATTCATTCTCTCTTGGGCTCTTTTATAACGGGATATTGTTAAGATAAAATGTGTCTCCTATATTAAAAAAAAACCCTTCACCTTTCTCACTGACAATGTAGATGATTAAAACTAAAAAGGTTTTATAAGCAGTCTCAAGTTTACTTTCTATATACTTTTCCTTCAGAAGGGAAAACGAGTCCTAAAATCTGAACCTGAAATTCATAGATGAGAAGGCGGTAAAGGGAAACATGAAATGATGTGATCTTTTTGATTCTGTCTATTGAACGGGCAAAGTGCCAAGCCCACACCAGCTATATCATGCGCATAACTCTGTGCCCTTTAATTAATAGAACATAAACGATCTAAGGAGTAAAAAATAATTAGAGTATCAGAAAGTCTATCATGGTGACATGTTTCAGCACTCAGGGATTCATCTCTTGGCAGTGAACTTTTCCCTTAACTCCTCCAAATTGAATTGAATTAAGCCCAAGATCCTGAGGGCTTTCCTTTGTACATGTTCTGTCATCAGTTTTCCAGTGTGTCTAAGTAAGGCTTGACATGTGAGACAGAACCTAGATAATAGAGCTGTTTTCTGTGGAATTCAGCCTGACTCTGAGAATAGTT
This sequence comes from Trichosurus vulpecula, assembly GCF_011100635.1. Classification (NCBI taxonomy): domain Eukaryota; kingdom Metazoa; phylum Chordata; class Mammalia; order Diprotodontia; family Phalangeridae; genus Trichosurus; species Trichosurus vulpecula. The sequence goes on along the minus strand of NC_050574.1, from coordinate 161,223,290 downwards.
AGAAAAGACCAGTTGCCTAAGTGTTACAATGTGAAGGGAGCTGCAAATCTCTTTTCCCTCATTGAGCTAGCCTGAGAATCCCAATATTAGTTACTCCTTTCAAATAACATGCTATAGGTCCTGGTAAACATGTAACTAGAGTATTTAGTAAATGTGCATGTGGTTTAGAGAGAAACTTGAGGTCACCTGATCAGGAAAAACCAAAGGGTAGGAATACTGACATTGGTGGACCATACAAGAAAGCTGAACTGAGAATGTATAGGAATAAGATTGAGTGGACACCAGAGCAAAGGCTCACTGCTGAGCCCTCGGAGTCACGTAGAACCACCAGAAGCTAAGGGGACATACTAAACCAGTGTTTGCATCAGATACCAAGTCTCTAGTTATAATAGCAGCACAATCTACTCCTTGAGGCAAAGACTTCATTAAATCCATGCCACGGTTTTGGTGCTATGAATTTGTATGGACCCTGGGGTACCTCTTTGCAGGGGAATGGGGTTTGCTGGGAGGTTCTAATTATTTTGCTCAGGACTTGGATATGAGTCTTTACTGGGTCCCCTACTGTATTAAAAACAATCAAACAAACCTGTTCTATATTTAATATCTTAGTTAGACTTAGTGCTTGTATGGGAGCTGAAGATTTGAGAAACACATATCATAAGCCATTAAGATTACTAAGAATGAAACACCTTCAAAACTGAATATGATCCATATGTCAGAGTTCAAAGCCTGATATGTTATTGTTTTATAGGGGAATGTACTATGTTGGGGTTTTTTTTTTTGTTACCATACCTATGATTTCCCCTCTCTCTCTCTCTCTCTCTCTCTCTCTCTCTCTCTCTCTCTCTCTCACATAGGTACAAAACTACCTCTATTCTACCAAAATCAGATAAGCCTCCCCAGGACACTGAGAGGCTAAATGACTTGACACATTCACAGACAGTATGTATCAGAAGTGAGGCTTGAACCTAGAGATTCTGAATTCTGAAACCAGTTCTCTATCCATTATTCCACACTGCCTGTCATGAAGCCAAAATTATTTATTCATGTTTCACTGAAATCCTAGTCCAATACTCATTATGATGTGAAAGTTAACCTGGTTTCTAAAACCTATGCTTCTAGATTATAACTTCTATCAAGCAAGACAAACTTCACTTATGGCCCTGGCAATGGGCTATATATCTGTGAGCACTGAAGCAATGCAGATAATTGTACAAGGCTGACCACTGCTGTTGTGGTGAAGGGTGAGCCAGATTGGTGAGGCCAAGCGACTGGTATAAACTACATTGTCTAGACTCAAGTGATCAGAGACATGAAAGTTCTGGAGAGAAATCCAAATACCAAATCCTACCACTAGGAAGTTAATTTTTTTTCTTATGATTGAATCTGCTTGTTCTAAAACTATGGCTTTGATCTGGGTTTTCTCTGCCCTCTGGTCTTGGCTCTCACTCTCCTGTTTGACTTGTTTATGTCTCCTCTGCCCTACCTTCCTGGTTTTGCCAGCTTGTCCTCTGGATTCTGAATGAATTTTTATCCCCATGGTTTAGATGCTTCAGACCATCTGTGCCCTGCATTATTTTAGTCCCCTTGGTGATGGCACACAACTATGAACTCTTGTATTCGTAAATGAGTGTCCCTATGGATATGACCAACAAGCAGTCCTGGCACAATACTCATCATATTAGCAGGATCTTACACCAGTAGGAAGGTAAAGGAATCAACTCCAAAAAAGCTTATTTGAAGTATGTTAAAGGTATCCTTGGCCTACCTTGATTTTGATGCTAATCTCATATTAAATCTGACAGTGTTTCTCAAAAATAATAGCATGAAAATGACTTGAAGGCATTTTGTTCTCCCTAGGACTTTGTCTTCTTCCTTAATGTATTTGCTGACCCTGCAGCTATAAGATTTATTAAATTGTTTAAAAATGTTATGCTAAAGAGATTGGCCTGTCAATTGACTGTGAACAAGGATAGAAAGAGGGGAAAAAGCCTTTCCATAGTTCATCTCATGTTCCTTAGGGCAGAAGGTTGGTCTTTGCCAGAAAGGTGAAATGAATAAAATTTATCTCTGGTCTCACCCCTCAGCTCTCTTTTCTGTGATCCTATCTATGACATGGGGTCCCCTGAGCATGCAATCAACTTTGGTACTGAAATGGATCTATAATCTCATGAGAGTGACTGTTGCTCAAAGAATGCAACTCAACTGATCCTTTTTAAAGTTAGCTTATAGATGGATCAACAAGATGGAGGACTAGGCATTTCCTCTGATCTCTTTGACTTCTTAAATTTCTCCAAAAAAGAAATTATGTACTAAATATGAAACAATTTTAGCCTTATCAGCGGGGCTGTGTAGCATTACATTAAGCCTGAGGCACAGAGCTCACCTAATATTCAATAAACATTTATTAAGCACCTGCTGTGTGTCAGCTACTGTGTAAAGGACTGGGGACACAAATACAAGGGAGAAAAACAGTCTCTGCCCTTAAGGAACTAACAATCTAATTAACAACAGAAATAAATATGGGGGAAGACAATATACTGAAGGAAAGGGAGAAGCGAGTGAGTAACAGAAGAGGCAACTGAAGGTACTGAGGAGGTATCAGTCTTCAAAGATGAAGCAGTCTCCATGATGCTGAGATTTTTGGTGATGAGTTTACTATGGGCGAAGCATGGTATTTGTGGATTTGATATCAAGGAGAAAAGTTGTTAGGAAGTGAAGAGCTCAGCATCTAGCTAGAGCCAGTTCTGTCAGATTAAAGTCATTTGAGACAGAGACCCAGGCTAGTGAACTGTGAATTGCCCAGTGTAGGAGGAAGCTGAGATGCTATGAGATCTGTCTCCTAAGAAATCACCATCTGAGGAGAGGGAGTCAGAAATTGAGCAATAGAAAAATAAGAGAGGGAAAAAGCAATCTCCATGATAGTGAGATTGCTGGTGAAGAGTTTTTTTTCTGGGAAATGCATGGTACTTTTGAGAGTCAAAACCAAGGAGAGAAATTGTTGGAAAATGAGAAATCAGCAACTAGCTGGAGTAAGTTCTGTTCACTCCAAAGTCAAAGAATCGAATTGTGAATGACCTGGTGGGGGAGGAGGCTGACATGCTATGAGATTCAGCTCCTAAGAAAGTCAGTATCAGAGGATAGGAGGTCATACAGTGAGTAATAGGAGAAAGTAAGGAGGGGAAAAGGACTGAAATTATCAAAGATTTCAATAAGAAGAACATCCAAAAACCTTGAAATAAGCAGAAAATATTAACAGGAAAAACATTAACAACAGAAATAAATATAGCCTCTATATCTATATCATTTATCATGAATTTGGGCATCTATGAATAAACACCACAAAAAAAGAAAAATAGTCTAACACTTGATGACAGAGAAGCTATGCAGAATATGAGGAAAACATGGAAGCATCATACGCTGTTCCTGAGTGGTTTAAAAGAGAAGTGAGAATAATCAGAGTAGAATATAAACAGCATGCAGTGAGAACTGATGATAGGTCTCTCAGAAAAAACAAAATTGGGCAAAAACTTTAACACAATAATTCAGGAAACAATACGAGACAAATGCCCAGAACTTCTGAACATAGAATGTATCTTCTCTGTCACCTGGAGCAATTGGCTCTTTTCTGGGAGTGAGACACAATGAGAAGGGGCAATCTGTTGGCTAAGCTTTGCAAGTCAGTGGAAGGAATTGCCTAAAAGGGAGAGACCAGAATGGATACCTTAAACATTTTGATTACATGAGGAATATAGAGAACAGAGAGAGACTAGATAATTGTAAGGGTCCTGAATTGGAGAATGAGGGTCTAAAGTAGAGTGAGATGATGGATAATGAAGAGAATGAGAAAAGCCCTCTTTGGAAAGGGGTGTGAAAATGAAAATTTAAAAACTAATAAATAGGACCACTTGAAGGGAAGGTGAGACAGGGAATCTATTTCATTAAAGGCACAAGAACAAGGGAAGGAATTAAACAACTGGACAGAGACAAGAAAGAAAAAGGAACTAGTAAGAAAAACCCCAAAAAGAAAGGGATAACTAACAGGAGGAGGGAATTGGTGGTGATGGGAAGAGAGCTAGCAGGATAAGGACCACCTTAAAAAAGAATGAATTAAAGTATCTGGAGGAACACAGGACTATGTTTGTAGCAGAAGTGGGAAAAATCATAACTTTAAAAGAAAACAATATTAGGGACAAATGGAGGAAAATATAAACCTATCAATTATAACTTTAAATGTGAATGGATTAGACAAGACAATAAAGTAAAAAAGAGTGACAGATTGGATAAGAAACTGAAATCCTACAATCTGTTGCTTACAAGAAACACACTTAAAAAAACAAACACACGCAGAAAATAAAACAGATGGGAAGGAAAAGAAATTACAGTGCATCAAGTGAATCCAAAAAGTCAGGAATTATAATCATTCTATCTGACAAAGCAAAAAAAATGAACATTCAAAAAATTAAAGAAGGAATAAACAAAGAAACTACATTATTCTGAAAGGAACCACAGACAACAAACCAAATATTAGTAATAAATTTACATGCTTTAAATGCCTTAACATGAAATTCATAAAGGAAACATTTATTGAGCCACAAGAAGACTTAGAAATAACATCATAGTGACACGAAATGCCGGTATCACTCTCTCAGTTTGGATGTCTAACAGAAAGATAAACAAAAGAGAAAATGTGGAACTTATCAAATTTATGGAGGAACTAGATTTAAAAGTTATAGAGTTTTCTAAATGGGACTGAAAATTATAAATATTTCTCACTACCATGTGAAATTTTTACAAAAATATAAATATTATATGTTTTAGGGAACCATTATTATTACAAACAAATTATTATTATTATAAAACTCATTATTATTATTACAAACATGAGGCAGAAATGATTTTTATTTTGTTCAATATTTCCAAATTATGTGTAAAATATTTTAAGAATAAAAAATGACTTCCAAATTATATCTTTCCTTTCAAAACTCTTCCTTCTTGAGAAGGCAAGCAGTTTGATATCGATTATACATGCGAAGTCAGGCAAAACTTCTTTCCTCATAAGCCATGTTGCAAAAGAAAACAAGCAAAATAAATAAACAAAAATAAAGAGAATAAAAAAGTATGTTTCAATCTTCCTTCAGAGTTCATCAATTCTCTCTCTGGAGGTGGATAATATTTTTCATCATAATTCCTTGGGAATTGTCTATTCAATGTCTTGATCAGAGTAGTTAAGTCCTTTACAATTGGTCATCCTTAAAATATCATTGTGTACAATGTTCTCCTGGTTCTGCTTACTTCATTTTGCATTCATTCATATAAGTCTTTCCAGATTTTTCTGAAACCAACCCGCTCATTATTTGTTATAGTATGAGGGTATTCCATAACAATCATATACCACAACTTGTTCAGTCATTTCCCAATTGATAGATATTCCCTTGATTTCCAATGCTTTGCCACCACAAAAAGAGCAGTTACAAATATTTTTATACAAATAGGCTTTTCCCTTTTTGTTAATCTCTTTGGGAAACTGACCTAATATTATCATTGCTGTTACCAGACTATTTCAATGATTACTCCTTTGTAATATAGTTTGAAATCTGGAACTGCTGGACTGCTTTCCTTCACATGTTTTTTCATCAATTTCCTTGATATTCTTGAACTTTTTTTTTTTTGCAGGAGAAGTATAATATTTATTTAGACACCAGAGGATTAAATCACCAAACCAATAACTCCAACCCAGCATAGCAACAGTTGTATCCCAAAGCCAGTAAGTCCACCTCGATGTAACAACAAGGAAATTATAACAGTATTACAGCAAGGAACGAAGTCATCCTGTAGCCTTCCCCCCTGCTGGGGCCTTCCTGTAAACACTCATGAATCCCAACTGTCAGCTTGCCTGCATTCTCTCCCCCCTCAGTTCTCTGGTCTCCACAGCACTCTGGTCTCCACTTTCCTCTCTGCACTCTCTCCACAGCTCTGTGGTCTTGGAGGTCTTACTTCTCCTTGGGCTGAATTCTGACCTTATAATGGCTACTACCTTCTGGCGGGGTGTGTGTGTGTGTGTGTGTGTGTGTGTGTGTGTGTGTGTGTGTGTGTGTGTGTATACTTGGCTTGACGCCCAATCATCAAAAGAATATAGGCCTGGGGCTTGGTACTTAGTAAGTAAAGGGTGTGGGCCTGCCTCTAAACAAGTCTCCCTTAACTAGCCCCACCCAAGGCCTATTTGAATGGGTGGAAAGATCTTTAATCACTGATTGGCATCACAAAGGCAAGACTGTCTAACAGAGTTCATGGCAGGGAGGTCAGGGTCCCTAGAGTGATAAATGGGGTTCCAGGTGGACAGAGTCTGGGAAAGCTAGAAGACTGAGTTCTGAGTTCTAACTGGGAGACAGGGAGTACTCCTGGGACACCCTGGTAAAGCTTAGGCTCAGAATCCCTAAAGGGAAAGTAGAGAGAGACAGGGAGCCACCTGCCTGGGATATGAGAGGGAAGCAGCGCAACAGTTCTGGGTCCAGATAAAGGGCCAGGGAGGAGCTTTGGTTCCTCCATCCAAGGAGGGGTCCTTAGGGCAGGCAGAACTCCTGGATCCCTACAAGGTCCTAGGTGTGAAACCAGGAGCTGGGGGCAGAGAGACAGGATACCTGGGTCTGATGGGGTGCTTGGGTGCCTCTGCTGGGACCCCAATTCCAAAATCCCATCTCTCCCTAGCCTCTACACAGTGGCCCTGGCAGTTTCTCTGCCCCCCAAGGACAGCATGCTCTAGCAAACACTTGTCTCTTTCTGACACAGTGACTAGCTGCACCTATAGGATTCATTAGTCTGACCTGGCTGTGCATTGGTGCATAGAGGTATTTCCTACTCACTGACCTATCACATGTCTCCCGAGCTCCTCATTCTATGTCTCCTAGATTTAGACATGCCTACACTCCCTACATTTACCTTGTCTACCAGGACATCGATGGGGTCAGCTTGGGCAGTCCTCAGTCAGCCATGACCTTTAGTGACTTAGTGATGTTTCTGGCCTAACCGCCCCGCCCCCAACTCCCATTCGCCCTGACCCCCCAGGCCCTCATGTATCACCCTGCCCCCCCATTTCCCAGTGAATTCTGGGAAACCGCCTGCAGTGGACACTAAAGGTTCCTGTTCCTTTAAGAACTGACCACTCCTTAATCATTTCGAAACCCTGCCCACCTATTAGCACACGAAGCCCCTGTTTTACTCTAGACCATCCCTATAAGCGTTCGATGATCTCCAAAGGACAGAAGGTTCTTTAAGATGGCCCCTGTAAAGCGCAAACAATACACTTGGCCATCTGGACTCTTTCAGTCCTGCTTGAGTCCATGACCTCATTCCCGACGACCCTGCCCGGGTCCCCCAGCCTGGGGGCTCCTGGACCTCCTGACCCCGTCCTTTCTGGCCCCATGTGGGGCACAGCGGGCAGTCTCCATGGAAGCCTGCCCCCTGCTCCCTTGGAGCCGTGTGTCTCCCCTCCAGGGCCTTCGAAGGCTCGCGGGACGCGGGGTGGAGCCTGCAGCTGGCTCGGGCAGCCTTCCTTCCGGACAGGGGCGGCCTCGTTGGGGAGCACTGGCCGGTCACTGTCTCCCTGGTCCAGGAAGCTGCAGAAGGCCGGCGGACTACAGGGGTGCCAAGGCTGCTGGACCCCAGCAGGGGCAAGGCTCACAGCACAGCCCGAGATCCGCCACGGGGGTGTCTCTGAAACAGCCTGAGCTTTCGGGCTTCGGGACCCCAAGACCGGCGCCTCATGCCCTTCGGCCCGGAGCCTTCTCGAGAAGCAGGAGCAAGGGCGGGTCGGGAGCTATGGGAGCACCCCACCTTACCGCTACGTCCACCTTCCCGCGGGGAAGGGGGCCCGGCAGAGGGTCCCAGGTCAAGCCTGGAGGCCTCTTCCCCAGGACTCCAAATTGCGGGACAACGGAGGCGGTTCCTAGTGCAAGTCACTCGGGGACAGGGGATCCAAGACTCCCCTGACCTGCTGGAGGATCCCCTTCTTTCAGGCCCTCGAGTTTCGTCTCCCGGAGCTCCTACGCAGTCCCGAACCTCTCCTGCCACTCCATCTGCTCCTTCTCCCTCCTAGGTAAGGCAGGGCCCTTTTGTTCTTCCAGATGAATTTTGTTACTACTTTTTCAGTCTCCATAAAATAATTCTTTGGTAGCTTGGTTGGTATGGTACTGAATAAGTAAATTAACTTAGGTAGAATTTGATGAAGTTATTGTATCAGCTAGTTTTTTTAGTCGATTCTCTGGGATTCTCTAACTATACCATCATAATTTTTTCTGCAAAGTGATAGTTTTGTTTACTTATTGCCTGTTTTTATTTAATTTAATTAATCTCTATTAAGATTCTCTTGTATATAGAATTCTTATAGATATTGGAGGAAAGATAGCTAAAATATGGCCCATTCTTTATAATTAAGATTTTTTATTTTTAGTTTACAGCTCTCAGTTCTACATAATTTTGAGTTACAGATTTTCTTACCCTGCCTCCCCCCTCCCCTCCCCAAGACGGCATGGAATCCTATATATCTTCTACATATAACTTTGCATTGAACTTATTTACACAATAGCCAAGTTGTAAAGAAGAATTATGACCAATGGAATGAATGAGGAGGAAGAAGAAACAAAACCAAAAAAACCAAAAACAAACAAAAGAGAAAAAAAAAAAGGGAAAAAAAAAGGAGAGCAAACAGTGTCCCTCAATCTGCATTCATATTTCACAGTTCTTTCTCTGGATGTAGATAGCATTCTCCATCATGAGTCCTTTAGAGTGATCTTTGCACCTTGTATTGCTGAGAAGAGCTAAGTCTATCAGGGTTAGGCATCACAAAATCCATGTATCTGTGGTTGTGTATAATGCTCTCCTGGTTCTGCTCCACTCACTCAGCATTATATCATGTAGGTATTTCCATGTTATTATGAAGTCTGTATCATCCCCATTTCTTTTTTTTCTTTTAATTTATTTATTTGTTTTTAGTTTACCACACACGGTTCTACATAGTTTTGAGTTCCAGATTTTCTCCCCTCCCTCCCCCCTCCCTCCCCAAGACGGCATGGAATCTCATATACCTGTCATGTATAACGTCGCATTGAATTAATTTATGCACTAGTCAAGTTGTGGAGAAGAATTTTGACCAATGGAATGAATCATGAGAAAGAAGAAACAGAACCAAAAAAAAAACCAACCCCCCAAAAAAAAAACAAAAGAGAAGCAAAAAAGGCGAGCATGTAGTGCGCCTCGATCTGTATTCAAACTTCACAGTTCTTTCTCTGGATGAAGATAGCATTCTCCATCGTGAGTCCCCTGGAGTTGTCCTTGCACCTTAGGTTGCTGAGAAGAGCACAGTATGTCAGGGTTGGTTCTCACGGAATCCATATATCTGTAGTTGTGCACAACGTTCTCCTGGCTCTGCTCCGCTCACTCAGCATTATGTCGTGTAGGTTTTTCCAGGTTGTTACAAAGTCTGCATCATCCCCATTTCTTATGGCACAATAGTATTCCATCACCTTCATATACCACAGCTTGTTCAGCCATTCCCCAATTGATGGGCATCCCTTTGATTTCCAATTCTTGGCTACCACAAAAACAGCTGCTATAAATATCCTTGTACATATTTTCCCGCTTGTGTGATTTCTTTGGGATACAACCCTAGAAGTGGTATTGCTGGGTCAAAGGGTATGAACATATCTATAGCCCTTTGGGCATAGTTCCAAACTGCTCTCCAAAATGGCTGGATCAGCTCACAACTCCACCAGCAATGCAACAATGTTCCAATTTCCCCACATCCTTTCCAGCATTTATCATTTTCCTGTTTTGTTATTTTAGCCAATCTGACAGGAGAGATGTGGTATCTAAGAGTTGTTTTGATTTGCATTTCTCTAATCAGTAGTGATTTCAAGCAGTTTTTTCATATGCCTATAGATATCTTTAATTTCTTCCTCTGAAAACTGCCTGTTCATATCCTTTGGCCATTTCTCAATTGGGGAATGACTTCTATTCCTGATAATTTGACTCAGTTCCTTGTATATTTTAGAGAGGAGTCCTTTATCAGAGACTACTAGTTGTAAAGATTTTCTCCCAGTTTTCTGCTTCCCTCCTAATCTTGTTGCATTGGCTTTTTAAATACAAAGACATTTCAATTTAACATAATCAAAATTATCCATTTTGCATTTTGTAATGCTCTGTATTTCTTGTTGTGTCATGAATTCTTTGCCTTTTCATATATCTGATAGGTAAACTATTCCTTACTTTCCCAAATTGCTTATAGTGTCAGCCTTTATTCCTAAATGATGAACCCATTTTGACTTTATTTTGGTATATGGTATAAGATACTGGTCTATGCCCTGTTTCTGTTCTGCCATTTTCCAATCTTCCCAGCAATTTTGTGAAATAGTGAATTCTTAGCCCAGAAACTGGCCTCTTTGGGTTTATCAAAGAGTAGATTGCTAAACTTGTTGATTTCTCCTACTTGTGTGCCTATCCTATTCCACTGATCCACTGATCCATACCCTTGTTTCTTAACAAGTACCAGGCAGTTTTGATGACTGCTGCTGTGTAGTACAGTTTAATATCTGGTGTGGCTAAGCCACCTTCTCTAGCATGTCTTTTCATTAATACCCTAGATACTCTAGACCTCTTGTTTTTCCAAATGAATTTTGTTATTATTTTGTCCAGCTCAGTAAAATAATTTTTTGGTAGTTCGATTGGTATGGCACTGAATAGATAGATTAATTTAGGTAAAATTGTCATTTTTATTATATTAGCTCGGCCTAACCATGAGCAACTGATATTTTTCCATTTATTTAGATCTGATTTTATTCGCGTGAAAAGTGTTTCATAGTTATGTTCATATAGGCCCTGGGTTTGTCTTGGCAAATAGACTCCCAAATATTTTATAGTGCCTCCAGTAACTTTGAATGGAATTTCTCTTTCTATCCTCCTTTAGCTCTTCCAGCAGTGCTTTTTGGGCTGGAGACCAGTTCATATTACCTTTTGAGGTATCTGATGTATTTACAGTATCGTTACTTTCGTCTTCCATATTTGTATTTTGATCCTGCCTGTCTCCATAAAAAGAATCTATTGTCCTCGGTTTTTTTGTGTTCTTCTTCATGTTTGTTGGTTTGCCTTTTCCTGGCATCATCCCCATTTCTTATCGCACAATGGTATTCCATTACCTTCATATACCACAACTTGTTCAGTCATTCCCCGATTGATGGGCATCCCCTTGATTTCCAATTCTTTGCTACTACAGAAAGAGCCACTATAAATATTTTTGTACATATAGGTCCCTTTCCCACTTGTGTGATCTCTTTGGGATACAACCCTAGAAGTAGTATTGCTGGGTCAAAGGGTATGCACATTTTTATAGCCCTTTGGGCATAGTTCCAAATTGCTTTCCAGAATGGCTGGATCAGTTCACAACTCCACCAACAATGTGTCAATATTCCAGCTTTCTCACATCCTCTCCAGCATTTATTGTTTTCCTGTTTTGTCATGTTAGCCAATCTGACAGGAGAGATGTGGAACCTAAGAGTTGTTTTGATTTGCATTTCTCTAATCAGTAGTGATTTCAAGCAGTTTTTTCATATGCCTATAGATATCTTTAATTTCTTCCTCTGAAAACTGCCTGTTCATATCCTTTGGCCATTTCTCAATTGGGGAATGACTTCTATTCCTGTAAATTTGACTCAGTTCTTTGTATATTTTAGAGAGGAGTCCTTTATCAGAGACACCGGTTGTAAAAATTTTCTCCCAGTTTTCTGCTTCCCTCCTAATCTTTGTTGCATTGGCTTTTTAAATACAAAGACATTTCAATTTAACATAATCAAAATTATCCATTTTGTATTTTGTAATGCTCTGTATTTCTTGTTGTGTCATGAATTCTTTGCCTTTTCATATATCTGATAGGTAAACTATTCCTTACTTTCCCAAATTGCTTATAGTGTCAGCCTTTATTCCTAAATGATGAACCCATTTTGACTTTATTTTGGTATATGGTATAAGATACTGGTCTATGCCCTGTTTCTGTTCTGCCATTTTCCAGTCTTCCCAGCAGTTTTGTGAAATAGTGAATTCTTAGCCCGGAAGCTGGATTCTTTGGGTTTATCAAAGAGTAGATTGCTATAGTCATTGACTGCTGCATCTTGTGTACCTGTCCTATTCCACTGATCCACAGCTCTGTTTCTTAGCCAGTACCAGGTAGTTTTGATGACTGTGTGTCGGTAGGCAAAATGGCCTTTGTTTTCTTTGAGTGACTCAGTTTATCTCATTGAGCCTTGCTAGGTGCTGGGCCCCTGCTAGGGCTAACTCGGGGAGGGCCTAGTTTACATGTCTGGGACAGCAGAGGCTTTTAGACCACGTGGGTTTAGGTCCACCTCTTTGTGACGATTCATGGGGCTGGCTAAGGGGAGGTGTTAACTCCAGTGCCATGCACTATTGGGTGTTAACCTAGTCTACATGGATGTGAACCTCCCAGGGTCCTAGGGGGAGGGGCCAACTCAAGAACCAATTGGCTCTGGTCATTCAGGTGGTGCTTGATGATGTCAAAAACTCTATAAGAGGGGAGAAGACAGCTTGAAGATCCCTTTTTCGGTTGGAGTGGCAGCAGTGGTGAGTATGACTCTGGGCCATCCCTTGTTCCGAGCTTTCGGGCTGAACCTAGATATTGGTTACTATGAATTGTATTCGGTCTGTCTGTTGATATTTGTAATTTGTTTTTATTTTATTCTGAAGTTCGGGGTGCTGTTTTTTTTCCCCCGAACTAAATGAATATTCTAAAGTTCAGAGTGCTGGCTGTTTTTCCCCTGAACTAACTGAATGCTCTCTGTATGCTCCCCTGAACTAGCTGAATGTAGTCTGTATGCTGGATTAAAGTAAGCTTGTCAACCCCTTCACCGTGCTTTCCTTGGTTAAGCAGATAAAAAGAACCTGTGCTTTCCTGGCATGCCGGCAGCCTCCTGGGTGCTGGCTGTGGGTGGATCTTACGCCCCCACAGAAGTGCTAGCCATATTATCAAAACAGACTGCTGCTTTATAGTACAGTTTAATATCTGGTATGGCTAGGCCACCTTCTCCAGCATTTCTTTTCATTAATACCCTAGATATTCTAGACCTCTTGTTCTTCCAGATGAATTTTGCTATTATTTTATCCAGCTCTGTAAAATAATATTTTGGTAGTTCAATTGGTATGGACTGAATAAATAAATTAATTTAGTTAAAATAGTCATTTTTATTATATTAGCTCTGCCTAACCATGAGCAACTGATATTTTTCCATTTATTTAGATCTGACTTTATTTGCATGAAAAGTGTTTCATAATTATGTTCATATAGGCCCTGGGTTTGTCTTGGCAGATAGACTCCCAAATATTTTATAGTGTCTACAGTAACTGTGAATGGGGTTTCTCTTTCTATCTCTTGCTGTTTGGCTTTGTTAGTAATGTATAGGAATACCAAGGATTTATGTGGGTTTATTTTATATCCTGCAGGTTTGCTAAAGTTGTTTATTATTTCAAGTAGTTCTTTCCTTGATTCTCTGGGATTATCTAAGTAAATCATTGTATCATCTGCAAAAAGTGATAATTTGGTTTCTCCTTTGCCTATTCTAATTCCTTCAATTTCTTTTTCTTCTCTTATTGCTACGTTTCTAGTACCAAATTGAATAGTAGGGGTGATAATGGACATCCTTGTTTCACCCCTGATCTTATTGGGAATTCATTTAGCTTATCCCCATTATAAATAATGCTTGTTGATGGTTTTAGGTAGATGCTATTTATAATTTTAAGGAAGGTTCCATTTATTCCTATGCTTTCTAGTGTTTTTAATAGGAATGGGTGTTGTATTTTGTCAAAGGCTTTTTCTGCATCTATTGAGATGATCATATGGTTTTTGCTAGTTTTGTTGTTGATATGATCAATTATGCTGTTAGATTTCCTAATATTGAACCAGCCTTGCATTCCTTGAATAAATCCTACCTGGTTGTAGTGTATTATTCTCATGATAAGTTGCTGCAATCTTTTTGCTAATATTTTATTTAAAATTTTTGCATCAATATTCATTAGGGAAATTGTTCTATGATTTTCTTTCTCTGTTTTGACTCTTCCTGGTTTGGTTATTAGTACCATATTTGTGTCATAAAAAGAATTTGGTAGGGCTCCTTCTTCACCTATTTTCCCAAATAGTCTATAAAGTATAGGAATTAGTTGTTCTTTAAATGTTTGATAAAATTCACATGCGAAACCATCTGGCTCTGGAGATTTTTTCCTGGGGAGTTCATTGATGGTTTGCTCAATTTCTTTTTCTGAGATGGGGTTATTTAGGAATTTTATTTCCTCTTCTGTTAACCTGGTTAATTTATATTTTTGTAGATATTCATCCATATCCCTAAGGTTGTCAAATTTATGGGCATACAATTGGACAAAATAATTCCTAATTATTGTTTTAATTTCCTCTTCATTGCAGGTGAATTCACTGTTTTCATTTTTGATACTGGTAATTTGATTTTCTTCTTTCTTTTAATCAAATTGACCAAAGGTTTATCAGTTTTAGTGTTTTTTTCATAAAACCAGCTCTTTGTTTTATTTATTAATTCAATAGTTTTCTTGATTTAAATTTTATTAATCTCTTCTTTAGTTTTCAGTATTTCTAATTTGGGATTTAATTGGGGATTTTCAGTTTGTTCTTTTTCTATCTCTTTCAGTTGCATTCCCAATTCGTTGATCTCCTTGTTCTCTATTTTATTCATGTAAGCATTTAGAGATATAAAACTTCCCCTAAGAACCGCTTTTGCTGCATCCCATAAGTTTTGCTATGTGGTCTCATTATTATCATTCTCTTGAATGAAGTTATTAATTGTTTCTATGACTTGTTCTTTGGCCCACTCATTCTTTAGAATTAGATTATTTAGTTTCCAATTAATTTTTAGCTTATTTTTCCCTAGTTCTTTATTACAAATAATTTTTATTGCGTTGTTATCTGAAAAGGATGCTTTGACTACTGTTGCCTTTCTGCCCTGGATTGTGAGGTTTTTATGCCCTACTACATGGTCGGTTTTTGAGTATGTGCCATGTACCGCTGAGAAAAAAGTATATTCCTTTTTATCTCCATTCAGTTTTCTCCAGAGGTCTATCATATCTGCCTTTTCTAAAATTCTGTTTACCTCCTTAACTTCTTTCTTGTTCATTTAGAGGTTAGATTTATCAAGTTCAGAGAGGGGGAGGTTGAGGTCTCCCATTATTATGGTTTTGCTGTCTTATTTCTTCCTGTAACTCCCTTAACCTCTCCTCTAAGAATTTGCATGCCATACCACTTGGGGCATATATATTAAACAATGATATTGCTTCATTGTTTATGGTGACTTTTAGCAGGGTGTAATGTCCTTCCTTATCTCTTTTAATTAGATCTATCTTTGCTTTTGGTTTGTCTGAGATTAGGATTGCTAGCCCTGCTTTTTTTTTTACTTTAGTTGAAACATAATATATTCTGCTCCAGCCTTTTACCTTCACCCTGTGTGTATCCCCGTTTCAAATGTGTTTCTTGTAAACAACATATTGTAGGATTATGGTTTTTAATCCATTCTGCTATCCGCTTCCGTTTTATGGGAGGGTTCTTCCCATTCACATTCACAGTTATGATTACCATCTGTATCTTTTTCTCCATCCTATTTCCCCTCCTGTTTATGCTTTTATTTCTTAATTCTCCCTTCCACTCCTCAAAAGTGTTTAGCTTTTGACCACTGTCTTCCTTAATTTTTCTCTCCCTATTGACCCACCCTCCCTTATCTTGCCCTGTTCCCCTTGCTATTTCTTTCCTTCCTTCTATCCACCCCCCCCTTTTCTTTCCCCTCCTACTGCCTGTAGGGCAAGTTTGTTTTATATACTTATCAGAGTATGTTATTCCGTCCTTGAACCAAATCCAACGAGAATAAAGCTCAAACACTGTTCTCCTTACCTTCTTTCCATATACTATAACATGTTTTGGTGCCACTTCTTGTGATGTAATTTACCCTTTTCTACCTCCTCCTTACCTCTTCTCCCAGAACAATCCCTTTGCACCCCTTAATTATGTTTTTATCATCACATCAGTTACTCTATACTGACAGCCCCAGTCTATATATATCCTTTTTAATTGTCATAATAACTGTTCCATTCTCAAGATTGACATATATATATATATATATATATATATATATATATATATAACATATATAAAACAATATAACCCTATATAAGGATGTAAACATTTTGACCTAATGGAATAACAAGGTTTTTTCTCCCTCTATTTACCTTTTTATGTCTCCCCTCAGTTTTGTATGTGAAGATTAAATTTTCCATTGAGCTCTCACCCTTTCATCAGGAAGGTCTAGAATTCCCTTATTTCATTGAATCTCCTTGCCTGAAAAATTTTGCTCAATTTTGCTGGGTAATTGTATAAATATTTTTGTACATATATGTGCTTTTCTATTTCCTTTTCTTTTTATCTTTTTAGGGTACAGATCTAGGAGCAGTATTACTGGCCCAAAGAGTACATGAATTTTTATAGCTTTTTTCACCTAGTTCCAAATTTTTCTTCAGAATAGTTGGACCAGTTCAAAACTCCATCAAAAGTTTATTAGTATATCTACTTTCTCTCATTCCTTCCAGCATTTGTTATTTCTGACAGATGTAAGGTTGTACCTCAGAGTCATTTTAATTAGCATTTCTCCAATCAATAAGTATTTAGAGCATTTTTATATGACTATAGATTGTTTTGATTTTTTCTTCTGAAAACTACCTTTTGTATCCCTTGACCATTTATCAATTGAGGAAGGATTCTTATTTTTATAAATTTGATCAATTCCCTAAATACTTGAGAGAAAAAGCCTTTGTTGGTGTAAAATTTTGTGATACTTTTTATCTATGGTACTTTTTATGAAAATTTAGTTTCTCTCATCTCTTTTAGGTCTGTTTTGCTTTTTCTGAGGTCTTGATGACATCTGTTCCTTTTTTACTTCTGCTGAAGCACTGTGGATTCTGCTCCATCTTATTTTAACTCTCTGTGTGTCGATTTCACCTGTCTCTTGTAAACAACATACTTTTGGATTCTAGTTTCTAATATTTTCTTCTGTCTGCTACTGTTTTATGACTGAGGTCATTCCATTCATATTCACAGTTAGGCTTACTGTGTATTTCACCCCATACTGTCTTTTTCTGTCTATCCTACTTTCTCTCTTTTTATCCTGTCCCTCCTCAAAATTCTGTTTTGCTTCTGAGCACTTGAATGAGTTAGTTCTTAGAGGATGGGTAGAAAACATGGAAGTGGTTAAGGGTAAATCATGTGTGGTGTTTGTAGAAGAGTCTATATTGGCTGAAGCATAGCCCACATGGAGGAAAGAAATGGGAAGTGAAGTTAAGAAGATAGCATGACTTCATATGCTTGCAATGGTGAAAGAGCTGAATATCAGGCAAAGGAGTACATACATATATACTCAGATAAGTGGGAGTCACTAAGTAATTTTGAAAATGGAAGTGACATGACCAGATTTATTTAAATTTTAAACCATTAGATAAATGTGACCTACTTTGTGAGCTCTTTAGAAAAGAAGACTTGCCTGGCAGCATTTTGAGATACTGGTTGGAAACTGGAAAAGATTGGAGGTGGGATGACCATTAAAAGGCTTTACAATGGTCCAGGTAAATAGTAATGATGGCCTGTATGAGGGTAGTACCAAATGTACTTTTAGAAAAGAACGGCTACATATGAGAGTATCGAGATGCACTGTTTAACTGATTAGATGAATAAAAAAATAAAAGTAAATAATGTCAAGGTTTTAAACATAGGAGAGTGGGTGAATACCATAGATTTTGGCCATAATAGTGAAGACAAAAGGAGGAAAGGACTTTTTTTTGGATGCAATTGGGGTTAAGTGACTTGCCCAGAGGCCCATAACTAGTAAATGTCTGAGGTAGAATTCGAACTCAGGTCCTCCTAATTCCAGGACTGGTGCTCTATCCACTGTACCCCTTAGCTGTCCTAGGGAATGAGTTTTTCAAAACAGATATTAAAATACTGAGTTTGTGGTGCTAGTGTGACAGCCGTATGCATATATTTTACAGGCAGATGAAATTGTGATTATGGGGGTCAGAAGTGAAACCAGGGCTGCATATATGGACTTGAAGGTCATTTGCATAGAAGTGATAGCTAAAGTCCTGTAAGTAAATGAGATTACCAAGGGATAGAGTATAGAAAGATGAAACAGATGCCTTGAGTGACACCCTACCTTAAGCGGTCAGAAAGAAGTTAAGGCATATTTGAAGGAGAGAAAAGAGTAATTGGAGAAAGAGAGAAAGAGAACCAAGACAAAATGTTTTCTCAGGAACTGGATTAGATAGAGTAGAGTGACCATGGTGGTGAAATTACATAAAGATTAGCTGAATGACATGAAGATGCTTAGCCTGGACAAAGAAGACTTATAGAGAGGATGCAGTCATTGTATTAGAATGTTTGAAGAACTTTCATGTGAAGAGAATAGACATACAATATACCTCCAGTTGACCTTACTAAGACTACAGGGAGGTAGGTATTATTTTAGAATGAAGAATGCCTTAATAGATAGAGGTGTTAGAAAGTAGAATGAGTTGTATTGGGAATCGCTGAGTTCCCCATTTCTAGGGATGATCATGAAAAAGATGAACTTATTGTTGGGGGTGTTATAAAAGGATTTAATACTTCAGGAAAAGGTTGAAGCAGTGACCTTTGAGGTGCCTTTAACCCTTTGATTCTATGAGTTAACCCATTGGCTTACATTCACAGTAATAGGTAAAGAGTTTTAGAAATATAATAGGTTTTGTTAAAGGAGAATGTAGAAATTTGGGGAATTATTGGGAAATTTGAGGTTACAGAAACATGAATTTAGGCACTCCTATTATGAATAATGACTCCTCTGAAGTGGCTGCATATATTCCAATTTGTACTATTCAAAGTTATAATTATATAAAATGTGGTAATTGGTTCCAGCCCAATGGAAACATTTAGTGTGAATTTGAATGATGCCACTACTTCAGAGAATTCATTATTAGTACTTATTGGGACCTAGTTATAATGAAGTAATGTGGTGCTGATCTGTTGAAGTTTTCTACCAAGCATTTCTAACACCAATAAAATCACAGGTTCAGTGCAAGAAACAATAGCAGCTTACATTTATATAGTGCTTTAATGTTTGAAAAATGCTTTTTCATACCTTATTTTATTTGTCCTCACAATAACTCTATGAGATAGGTAAAATTATATCCATTTTACTTATAAAGAAACTGAGGATCAGAGATGTTAAGTGATTTGCCTAGGGTCATATAGCTGGTATCTGAGATGGAATTTGAAGTAAAAATCTTATTTATTATTTCTCACACTGTAAAAAAAAAAAATAATATCCCTGAGAATCTTTTAAAGGAAAATACAAAATGCAGTGTGAATCAATTGAAAGGGCTACACAAATCTGGGTAGACTGACGTGAATAAAATAGGCAATATTCCCTCATATGTTTAAGAAATATTCACTCTGGTTTCCATTTTGGAGGCTTCCTGGAAAATAGTGACACCCACTTAGCATTTTGTCTCTGTTTTCTCTCTTTCTTTTTGTCCAGTCACAGTAATAGCATTCATGAGATCAGACCTTTACTTAATTTTTTATGCATTGGGAATTTGATACTACATATTGCTGCAGCCCGACATGTGCAATTTATGCCTTTCTTTCTATCTGTATGATAAATAGACATCTTATTTTTTTGTTGCTCTGGAAAATTGGCTGAGCTGTTTTGTGTCAGTTTATCTGGATGGAGCTAAATTTCCCATTCCCTGAACATGTAGCTTGACTTGGCTTTGTATCTTAGTGGTCTGTTTATATAAACTCCACTATATCTTTAGGAATGGTAGATACTCATCCATCTGGCCTGTTTTGAGGTCACTTTTACCTAAAGTCTGACGGAAGAACTTGCTGCTTTGTTTAGACATCTTAGACGTCTAGTTTCACCCTCTTATTTTACAGTAGAAGAAACTGAGGCTTAGAGACATGAATGAATTTGCTCAATATTACTGAAGAAGTTAGTGGCAAAGCCTGAATTTGAAGCTAAGGTTATAGATTTCTGAATATACTGCTCTCTTTCTTCTACCACAAAACTGGATATTCATCCTTTTAACTCGTTGTTGTTATTCAGTCATTTTAGTCATCTCTGTGACCCCATTTGGGGGTTTTCTTGGCAAAGATACTTGGAGTAGTTTGCCACTTCTTTCTCCAGCTCATTTTACAAATGAGGAACTGAGACAAACAGGGTTAAGTGACTTGCCCAGGGTCACACAGCTAATAAGTGTTTGAGGCTGGATTTGAAGTCAGGAAGATTAATCTTCATGATTTCAAGCCCAGTACTCTGTCCACTGGGCCACCTAGCTATTATAACTCCTAATTGAGGTAAATTTTATTGAGCTGAGCTTGAACTGGGAGAAGGGAAGGAATTTTTCAGAATAGAATAGAACAGATCTGGTTGTGGTGTGGTTTGGGGGAATTTAGAACTATACGAGAATACAGGATGTCTTTGGGGTCTGCACAGTACTAGCAGTTGGGTAAAGGATACAAAAAGAGAGGTCAGAGAATGCCAAAGAAAAGGCTTTACCTTTTTTTCCCTCACGATGTTGACCATGAAGAAGAAAGGAAATCAGTTTCCTTCTCTCATATAGACTTTCTCTTGGGAATCATAATCCAGAATCTTGCAAGCCAGATGGGTTATGTAGGCTTTTGTAGTCTGGCCTCATAACTTAATTACCATTTATAGGCAACTTTATCAAACTCATCTGGTCACTGAACATTTTGTAGATTGAAATATATAGCTACAATAATATACAAGGTGTCCCTAAAGTCTGGATGCATAGGGAAAAATGCATATTTTGAAATATTTGGAATATTAACAGACCTTAGCCTTCTTGACTTCTTTTTCTGGGGTATGCTAAAGGAGAAGGTAGACTCGGTGAAAATCACAGATGCAACACACTTGATTGAATGCATAAATGGATAGTGAATGTGCTAAAATTGACGGCAATGTGGAGTTATTGCATCGAGTTCATGTGAATCTTGCAAAGCGCATCAACCTTTACATCACAAGTGATGGAAATCATATTGAAGATGTTATTTGTTAGTATTCTAATTAAATAAAATGTTGAAAATTTCATTCATTTCATTTCTTGAAAATATGCATTTTGCCTATGTGTCCAGACTTTAGGAACACCCTATATAAATATCTGGGTTTAAGAAAGGGCCTGGAAGATAGCTTACTAAAAAGAAGTTATGGACATTCCCAAAATAAAGGGAAGAAAGGATGAGTTGTTAAGAAAGATAATGGTGCTTTAGTACCAGAGAAAATACAGAAAATAATACAATGTACCTTATATATAGTGTGAAGGTATATAGCAGTATATGTACGAATGATAGACACACGGTGTGAATGGAATTCATTGTGTGTGTCTTTGCCAGACTCGGATTATGAAGGGATATAATGGAAGGGTGGTGTGCCGTACCTAGGGTATGTTCAGGGGTGGTAGGGGATGGCAAAATTGAAAAGAGACTCCATGTTAGACAGATGAGGAATATGAAGGAAGGTGGTGTTTGGGATGGAGGGATTAGAAGAAGGGGGAGGGATATGGGGTGAAGCAGGAGGTGATGGAGTTGCAGTAAGTAGGACAGGACATGATTTCTATTTTGACACACCATTTCTCCTGGCATATTGAGATGTGTGATACAGTGATTGCTGAGACAGGACTGGACTTCAACAGATCTGAGCAAGGCGTTTGTGCATGTTAGACAAGGTATAAAAATCAACCCCTGTTTACTGGTTAGAGTGTGAAGTGGATCAGGAAGCAGTTAAGTGGCATGGAAGATACAGAGCTGGATCTGAAGCCAGTAAGATGACTTTAAATCCAGCCTCCGACTCTTTACTACCTGTGTGAACCTGGGCAAGTCACTTAACCTCTCTCTGTCTTAGTTTCCTCACATATAAAATGGGAATAATAATAGAATCTATGTCCCGGGAGTATTATGAAAATAAAATGAGAAAACATTTGTAAAGCACTTTGCAAGTCTTAAAGCATTGTATAAATGCTAGCTATCATCGTCAATGCCATCATCATTTGTGGGTACAGGGCATGGTTTGTGTGTGGAAGGAATGCCCCTGAGCCCAAGGCAAATACATTGAAAGCCTAATTCTGTAGCAGGGGCCTGGAGAAAGTTGATAATGCATGTATTAGACACAAAGAAGGGGAGAAAAAGTTGGGAAAAATAGTTTTCATGCTGTGTCAAATACCTGTGTCCTCTGCTTTGTGCTCTCCCGTCTCTACCACCCTTGTACATAACAGCAGGTCTGTGGCTAATGCAGGTTTATTTTGGATCCTGAAGGTCTGTCCCCTATATCCCATCTGATAGCATGGGAATTTTCTTAGTGGAGGGCCCTTTCCCCATCACAATCAAGAGACATCAAGGTTCTGTAGAACATTATGTCACAGGTAGTTTAGTCCTTTTCCAGGACTTTTGTGTATACAGTTTCCTTCCTTAGCTAGATACTGTTTGAATGAGACGTAAGGAGGAGGGTAGATGGAGAGAGGTGACCTCAAATGTAGGCTTGGCAAAGGGTGAAGAAAGAGATAGGGAGAAATGGCGGTTCATATGCCGTAACTGTACTAGGTTCCTGTTGCAGAGTTCTGGGTAGCACTGACCATTTGAAGTAAAGGTGGTACTTCAGGTACAGATAGGCTCAAGCATAAATGACTTCAGTGAAAGTAAAATATTTCTAGTTGCTTGTTTGAGTTGAAAAAAATAGATGCTCAGATGAGACCAAAAGGGACATTCCAGACTTCAGGATGATGTAATTATTGTATGTTTAGACTGTCTCACTGTATTCCATGTTATGCCTGGGAGTCAGAGTATTTATGATTAGATACTGAATTCCTAAGGCCCAATGATTCAGACCTCAGTTGAGTGGCTGGGGTAAAATGAAAGTCAACCAGAATATGATGTTCTTGTCTGAGAGAATCTGGACCTGGAATATGAATGGAATATTGTATTCTGTAATAAATGTCCTTTTTGGGGGGTGTTTTATTACTCTTTTTTGTAATCAAATTAAACTGCTTACTACATTTATGGCCCTGCACAGAGGCTTTGATTGACACAACAAATTTGGAAGGAATAAAAGGGGAGTGGATAGTCATATAGAGGGTCTGAGCTGCTAATTGACTTAATGATACTCCTAAATAAGGAGGACTACTGGATAATTTAGCAGTGTGGAAGAGAATGTTAATTTTATTGACAGCCACCCCTTCTATGGTCTAGACTGTTCATAGGATATACACAGATATACAACTACCACAATTTATTATTTGTGGGAATTCATCTAGGCTCTGCGTGTGTGTGTGTGTGTGTTCATACACACACACACATACACACACAGCCTGGATGAATATATATACACACACATATATATGTATATGCATGTATGTGTATATATATTCTACTTTCTCTCTCCATATATCTATCTATATGTATGTATATATCTGTATACACACATCATATATACACAGATACACACAGATATATATATATATATATACATATATATATATATATATATACACATATACATATATTAGTTTTATGAGTAATTTTGTAAATCTGTTTAAGTTCTGGGAGCAGCCTGAGGATATTTACCGCTGCCTGATTTGTTTTTCCCCCTTTCCTACTTTTAGGCTCTATTGACAGCACAAAAAAGTTGTTGTTCCTATGGGACCCTTCTTCCTGACCTGAGCAGCTGTTGTTTCTGTATCACTGCTGCTCTGTAACTGCCCATTTTAGTGTGCACCGTGCCTGATTGATGCACTGTTGTGCAATTAGGTACTAGCATTATTGATATGTTATGTGCTTAAGTACTGATAGCTATTACATTGCTCCATGTAGTGTGATTTGAGCTAAAATTAGTATTATATATGTCCAGTCAGTAGAATATTGATGAGAAGCATTAAGATGGGATGCTTTGGGTGGCATGCTTTGGATTATTTGGAAAATGAGAGGTACTTTCTATATGATATAAGGAAAAAAGGTAAGGCAGGCCTTATGTAAGATATGAGTATGAGTAGTATACTCCAGGATCCCTGGAGAGAGAAAAGATAAGGAGAAGCCCTAGACACTGATTACTAGATCTCCTACTGAGGATCAAGTAATAGCTAGATTTACGACTTTACTGGAAAGGCACATATTACCTAACAACAGGAAGATAGATTGTAGCAGGAACATCAAAATCATACCAACACAGGAAGCTGGAGATGGTGAGCAACCATCTTTAAGGAAAATTTCAGACAAATTCAAAGAATTCAGAAATTTCTCAGAGGAGAACCTGTGTCCCACTAATCAGTAAGAATTTGAATTCTTGAAAGTTTTTGCAATGTAAATATTAGATTCAGCATTTTGATCTGGTCAACCCTGAGGGACTGGACATTGGCTCACTCTACATACCCCTCCAGTGACTACAGGAAATGAATTGGATCAGTGTCTGTAAATGGTAATGTGATCAGCATCATGGATCTCTCAAATCCCTCAAAAAATTGAGTTAGAATGATCAAGACAGTGATCCAAGACAATTCCAATGGACCCATGGATGAAAAAAGCGATCCAACTCCAGATGGAGTACTGATCAATTCTGAGTACAGATTGAAGAACATTTTTAAATTTTATTTTTCTTGGTTTTTTTTTCTTTTTGCGTGTGCTTTCTTTTGCAAAATGGCACATATGGAAATATCTTTTACACGATTCCACATGTATGATGTTTATCACATTGCTTATCCTCTCAAAGGGTGGGAGAAGGGCAGGAGGGAGGGAGATAATTTAGAACTTAAGATTTTAAAAAATGAACATAAAATTTTTTTTTATCTAGTTGGGAAATTTTTAATGAAAAAATATATTTGAGTACAAAAAAGTACTGAAGTAAAAATAAATTGAGTTAGACTCCATTTATTTTCCTCCAGAGTCAGGGAAGTGATATAAGAAATGGGGAGTGGGGAGAGGTCTCCTTAGCCTGAAGAGCCCCACCATTTTTGTTGTTCATTTGTTTCTTAGTGTCCAACTCTTTTGTGACCTCATGGATTGTAGCACACCAGGCCCTTCTATCCCCCACTGTCTCCTGAAGTCTATCCAAGCTCATGTTCATTGCTTCCGTGACACTGTCTATTCATCTCATCTTTTGCTGTCCCCTTCTTTTTCCTTCAATCTTCCCCAACATCAGGGTCTTTTCCAGTGAATTCTGTCTTCTCATTATGTGGTCAAAGTATTTAAGCTTCAACTTCAGTATTTGTCCTTTCAATGAGTAGTCTGAATTAATTTCTTTTAAGTATTGACTGATTTCATCACCTTGCTTTCCAAGGGACTCTCAAAAGTCTTCTCCAAAATTCAAACACATAGATTCTGCAAGTCCTCAGCTTTCCATATAGTTCAACTCTCACAGCCATACATTATTAGTGGAAAAATACAGCTTTGACTATATTGTTGGCAAGGTCATGTCTCTGCTTTTTCATATGCTGTCCAGATTTGCCATAGCCTTCCTTCTAAGGAGCAAGCACCTTTTAACTTCATGGTTATAGTCACCATCCGTGGTGACCTTTGAGCCCAATAGTATAAAATCTGACATTGCTTCCCTTTTTTACTCCTCTAATTTCCCAGGAAGTGATGAGGCCAGTTGCCATGATCTTAGTTGTTTTTTTTTTTAATGTTAAGCTTTATACTCTCTTTTTCACTCTCATCAAGAGGCTTCTTAATTCTTCACTTTCTTCCATCAGAGTGGTATCCTCTTATCTAAGATTGTGGTATGTCTCCCAGCAACCTTAATTCTGGCTTTTGATTCATCCCACCTGGCATTTCTCATGATGTACTCTGCATATAAGGTAACAGTATACAGCCTTGTCATATTCCTTTCCCAATCTTAAACCAATCAGTTGTTCCATGTTTGGTGCTAAGTTTTGCTTCTTGACCCAATACAGGTAGGTTCCCCAGGAGACAAATAAGATGATTTGGTACTCCCATCTTTTCCCTTGATATCTCCAGTTATTCTCAAAGAGATCTCTTATCTTTCACATTCTTTTGTTTTCTTCTGTTTTTTTGCATTGCTTCCTTAAGAAAATCTTCTTATCTCTCCTTGTTGTTCTCTGGAATTCTGCATTCAGTTGGGTGTATCTTTTCCTTTCTCCTTTCCCTTCTTTTTCCTCATAGCTGTTTGCAAAATCTCATCAGAGAGCCATTTTGATTTCTTGCTTTTCTTTTTCTTTGTGATGTTTTTTTCTGGCTGCTTCCTGTATGATCTTGTAAACTTCTGTCCATAGCTTTTCAAGCACTCTATCTAATCCCTTAAATCTATTGATCATCTCTCACTCACATTCATGAGGGATGTTATTTAGGTCATACCTATGTGGTCTAATGGTTTTCCCTCCTTTCTTCAATTTAAGTGTGAATTTTGCAATACAAGGCTCATGATCTGTGCCACAATAAGCTCCTGGTTTTTTGTTTTTATGACTGCCTAGAGCTTCTCTACCTTTGGCTCACAAGTATATAATCAATCTGATTTTGATAGTGACCATTTCTCAATGTCCATGTGTAGAGCCTTGTGTTACTAAAATCTATTAGTCTCTGCCCTGCTTCATTTCATATATGAATGCTAAACTTGTCTGTTATTCCAATCATCTTTTGATCTCCCACTTTAGCAAGTCAGTCCCGTATGATGAATGTGATATCCTTTTTTGGTGTTATTCCTTGCATATGTGGTAGGTTTTCATAGAACTGAGTAACTTTGGCCTCTTTAGCATCAGTGGTTGGAGACTTGGGATGGTGGGATGGTCAGTGGTTTGTCTTTGATTTGAACATGTATCATTCTGTTAATTTTGAGATGATGCCCCAGTACTGTTTTACTCACCCTTTTATTGACTATGAGGGCTACTCCATTTCTTCTAAGGCATTCTTGTTCATAGTATTATATCTAATGATCACCTGAATTAAATTCATTCATTCCTGCCCATTTAAGTGCACTGGCACTCAAGACATCAAGTGTTTTATCTTTCCATCTCCTGTTTGACCACATCCAGCTTAACTTTGTTCGTAGATGTGTCATTCCAGCTTCCTATGCAATATTGATCTTTACAGCATTTGGTTTTCCTTTTTCTTTTTACCTTTTATTTAGTATTTTATTTTTCGCCAGTTACATGTAAAAATAGTTTTAACACTTGTTTTTAAAGCGTTGAGTTCAAAATTCTTTCCCTTTTTCCCTCCCCTCTCCATATTGATAAGACAAGCCATTTGACATAGGTTATGTATGTGTAGTCATGCAAAACATATCCATAATAGTCATGTTGTGAAAGAAAAGCTAGGCAAAAAAAACTCCAGAAAAATAAAGAAAGTAAAACAAAGTATGCTTCATTCTGTATTCAGACACCATCAGTTCTTTCTCTGGACATGCATAGCATTTTTCATCATAAGTCCTTCAGAGTTGTCCTGGATCATTGAATTGCTGAGAATAGTTAAGTCATTCACAGCTGATCATCTGTTACTTTGTACATGATACATTACTCTTTGCATCAGCCCATGCAAGTCTTTGCAGGTTTTTCTGAGTGCATCCTGGTCATCATTTCTTATAGTACAATAGTATTCCATCATAATCACATACCACAGCTTGTTCAGCCATTCCTCAATTGATGGGCATCCCTCAGTTTCCAATTCTGTGCCACCAGAAAAGAGCTGCTGTAAATATTTTTGTACATATGGGTGTTGCAACAATTCAGCTAGCAGCTGCTGTGGGGGTGAAAGACCAGCACAAGCCCAACAACAAGGATGCTGCCAGCACAGGTTCTTTTGATCTACTTTACTAAGGAAAGCAACGTTAAGGGGTTAACAATCTTATTTCAATCCAACATACAAATATCATTCACTTGGTTCAGGGGAAAAAGCCAGCACCCTGAACTTCAGAGCAAATACAAATAGAAATTACGAACAGAGAATATCAGTGGATCAAATGACACAGTTCAAATAGACAGGCTTTGTCTGATCAAGACATCACATACATAGTTACCAAAAAGAGAGGCATCAACATCTGGGTTTTTTTCAAAGCTGGGGGGCTCTAGTGGCTACCCAGAGTCTCCACATCAGCACTCTTCCAGTGAGTGAGAGCCCCAGAAAATAGCTCTGTTCTCTCTTTTTATACACTCTTTAGCCTTTATCAAACGTCATCTGAGCGACCAGAACTTAGGCTCCTACTATTGGCTCTGGTCTTAGCAACTCCCATTAGGACCCTGAGGGCTTCATACCCACGTAGGCTTAGCACCTCGTAAATAGGGGTTTGGGCCTGGGACTTTGCACCTAGTAAGGCTCAATCAAATACAATTTATCATTCTAAAACAGTAAAAAAAGTCCCAACTTAAGTGATATTACACTATTTGTTCCAGGATCCATGGCCATTTAATTTAGATTTTTGTTATGCCATAGACCTTGGAAGGGGTGGAATATAATATCAATTAAGTTGGGACTTTTTTTATTGCTTTAGAATGATAAATTAAGTGTCTTAATTAAGGTCCTAAGGGGAGTTATGAAGACCAGAGCCAATAGTAGGAGCCCAAGTTCTGGTTCCTCAGATGATGTTTGATGACAGCTAAAGAGTGTATAAAAAGAGAGAACAGAGCTATTTGTGGGGGATGCTCACTCTTGGAGGAGTGTTGATGTGAAGACTCCGGGCAGCTGTAGTTAAGAGCCCTCTAGCTTGTGAACCCAGATGTTGATGGTTTCTTGGTAACTATGAATTGTATTGGTCAGTTTATAATGTATCTTTGTAATTTATTTGCATTTGCTCTGAAGTTCAGGGTGTTGGCTTTTTCCCCTGAACTGAGTGAATGATATTTGTATGTTGGTTTGAAATAAGATTGTTAACCCCCTAATGCTACTTTCCTTAGTGAAGCAGGTCAAAAGAACTTGTGTTGGCAGTGTTCTTGCTGTTGGGCTTGTGTTGGTCTTTCACCCCCACAACAGCTGCTAGCCAAATTGTTAAAACAATAGGTACTTTCCCTTTTTTAAATCTCTTTTGGAATACAGACCTAGTAGTTATATTATTAGGTCAAAGGGTTTTATAGACCTTGGGGCATAGTTCCAAATTGCTCTACAGAATGGTTGAATCAGTTCACAACTCCACCAACAGTACGTTAATGTCTCATTTTTCCCACATCCCCTCTAACGTTTTTGATTTTCCTTTTCTGTCCTATTAGCCAATCTAACAGGTATGAGGAGGCACCTCAGAATTATTTTAATTTGCATTTATTCAATCAATAATGCATTAGAATGTTTTATTTTTCATACGGCTATAGATAGCTTTGATTACTTCATCTAAAAACTATATCTTTTGATTATTTACCAATTGGAGAATGGCTCTTATTATATAATTATAATATATATATTATATATATTATACATTACATATATGTTATATATATATTGTATGTAAATTTGACTCAGTTCTCTATATGTTTGAGAATTGAGGCCTTTATCAGAGAAACTTGCTTCAATTTTTTCACAGTTACTATTACTAACTGTATTTATTTCCATTCTATTCCCCCTCCCTATTTATTCTGTTCTCCCACTCCATTCACCCTGTCCCTCCTCAAGTGTTTTGCTTCTGAATACCCCCTCCTCCAATCTGCCCTCCCTTCTGTCACCCTCCCCCCCCACTTCATTTATCCTCTTCCTCTCATACTTTCCTATAGGGTAAGATTAATTTCTATACTGAATTGAGTGTTTGTGATTCCCTCTTTGAGGCAATTCTGATGAGAGTAAGTTTTCCTCATTCTGCTTTGCCTCTCCCCTCATCCCCTCCACTGTAAAAGCTTTTTCTTGACTCTTTTATGTGAGATAATTCACCCCATTCTACCTCTCCTTTTCTCTTTCTCTCAATACATTCCTTTCTCACCCCTTAATTCTTTTTTTAGATATCCCTTCGTATTCAACTGACGCCTGTTTCCTCTGTCTATATATATATATATATATATATATATATATATATATATATATGTATATATATACTCCTTCTAACTTACCTAATAATGAGAAAGGTCATATGAGTTACAAACATCTTCCCATGTAGGAATGTAAACAGTTTAACCTTATTAAGTCCCTTATGATTTTCCTTTCCTGTTTATGTTTGTATGCTTCTCTTGAGTCTTATATCTGAAAGTTAAATTTTTTATTCAGCTCTGGTACTTTCATCAAGAATGCTTGAAAGTCCTCTATCTCGATGAATTTCCATTTCCCCCCTGAAGCATTATACTGAGTTTTGCTGGGTAGGTGATTCTTGGTTGTAATCCTTGCTCCTTTGCCCTCCAGAATATCATATTCCAAGCCCTTTGGTCTCTTAGTGTAGAAGCTGCTAAATCTTGTGTTATACTGATTGTGTTTCCACAGTACTTGAATTGTTTCCTTCTGGCTGCTTGAAATATTTTCTCCTTGACCTGGGAGCTCTGGAATTTTGCTATAATATTCTGGCAATTTTCATTTTGGGCTGTGTTTCAGGAGGTGATCTGTGGATTCTTTCAGTGACTATTTTACCCTCTGGTTCTAGAATATCAGGGCAGTTTTCTGTGATAGTTTCTTGAAAGATGATGTCTAGGCTGTTTTTTACCATGGCTTTCAGGTTGTCCAGTAATGTTTAAATTATCTCTCCTGGATCTATTTTCCAGCTCAGTTGTTTTTCCAATGAGATATTTCACATTGTCTTCTATTTTTTCATTCTTTTTGTTTCATTTTATTGTTTCTTGATATCTCATAAAGTCATTAGCTTCATTTTGCTTCACTCTAATTTTTAGAAATTATTTTCTTCAGTGAATTTTTGGACTTCCTTTTGCATTTGGCGAATTCTGCTTTTTAAGGCATTTTTCTCCTCATTGACTTTTTGAACTTCTTTTACCATTTGGCCTAGTCTGGTTTTTAAGGTGTTATTTTCTTCAGTATTTTTTTTTTCTGTGTGTCTCCTTTACCAAGCTATTGCTTAGTTTTTTTTATGATTTTCTTTCATCACTCATTTCTTTTCCCAATGTTTTTTATACCTCTCTTACTTAATTTTCAAAATTCTTTTTGAGCTCTTCTATGTCTTGAGACCAATTTATATTTTTCTTGGAGACTTTGGATGTAGGAGTTTTGACTTTGTTGTCTTCTGAGTGTGTGTTTTGGTCTTCCTTGTCACCATAGTAACTTTCTACAGTCAGAATTTATTTTTTCTGTTGTTTTCTCACTTTCCCAGCCTATTAGTTGGCTTTTAAGCCTTTGTGAAAATAGGGCTCTATCTCCAGGCTGGAGGGAGCACTGTCTCAAGCTTCAAGGGTTTTGTGCAGCTATTTTTTTAGAGATGCTTCTAGGGACCTGTAAGTTTTCAGTTCTTCCAAAGTGGTATGCTCTAAGGATAGGTGTTTACTACTTTCCTGGCCTATGTTCTGGTCTGTGATTGACAACAAGCACTCTTTTCTGCTCTGGAACTGTGAAGAGGGTCCACTCCCCCACCTCTGCCACTGCTGCTGCTGAAAGCTCTGTGATGTTAGTACTCGTCTTTGCCCTGGGACTGCCACCTAGGACTGCAACCCAGATATGAGAATGGGCAAAGCATCAGAATCCTGCCTCAGTGCTAGCAAAAAGACCTCTAAAATCTCCTTTTCACCCCCTTACCTTCTGTGGGCTGAGAGCTCTGGAAGCAATCCATTGCTGCTGCTGCTGCCACTGCTGCCTTTGCCACTGCTGATTCAGTCACTCTCAGGGCCTGGTCCTGGTTTCCTGGGGCTGCAGCTGTACTGGCACAGCCTGCACTGGACTGTGTTCCACTCTTCTCCAGGTGTGACAGACCTTTCCTGCTTTCCTTAAATTGTCTCTGGTGTCTGTGAGCTGAGAGGTCTGGAAACCACCACTATTTTGCCAGTGATTCAGTTGCCCCAAGTCTTGATCCTAGTTTGCTGGTGCCTGGTCTGTGCTGGCACAGCCTGCACTGGACTGGTGAAATACAGACTTTTCCTGCTGACCTTCCAAGATTATTGGGCTAGAAGATTGTTTCACTCTGTCATTTTGTGGGTTCTGCTGCTCTAGAATTTGTTTAGTCATTTTTAAAGATATTTGGAGGGGTTTTGGGGAGAACTCAGGTGGATGTCTGCCTTTACCCATCTTGGGTAAAGATGGCTCCTCCAGGCTTTCCTTTTTTCACTGGATATATCTGTGGCTGAGTTTTCTTTTGGCTTTGGCCCCTCCACTTCATTCTTTCTACTTGTAGTTGTCTTTCTCTTTTCCACAGTAATGTAATGGACATCTGACCTGAGAGACTCATGACATCATATTTTTTTAAACTTTCAGTACTGTCCATGGAGTTTTCTTGGCAAAGATGTTTGAGTGGTATGCATGTTTTTTCCTCCAGGGGATCAACTTTTGTCAGAGCTCTTAACCATGGTCAGTCCATGTTGGGTAACCCTGCATGGCATAGATCATGGTATCCTTGAGCTATACAAGCCACTTTACCATGACAACATAGTGATATAGGAGGGTGAACCCTCCTTACTTATCACTATAAATGGTCCCAGGGAACAATTAATAGATTTCTGCCTATTCATTGCTCCTTATGAGATTTGCTTTCATTTTCATTAACAAAACTTTGAAAAGTACTGTAGCAAATGAGGAATTAGTCTCAGTGTGATGGAGGGCACTAACTATACATATATGTTTTCTGGGAGAGGCCTCTAAGCCAGGAAAATGAAACAATCTTCCCAAATATGCTTGGATTCTCCATATACTGAAAGAACATAATAGCATAACCACATTGATTTATAGCATTGTTTCTGTACTGCATATTCAGAACTCCAAACAACAAAACTACACTTTTGAAACACACCCCTATATAAACTCTGACAAATATTTGCTGATTGATTAATTACCCTCCTAATTTAACAACCTGTAGTAGGCAAATAGTAAAGAATGTTTACTTCATTTCATTTATTACCTTTGTGCCTCCTGCCAGGAGGACTGGCTGGCTAATAGTACCTGTGAGGCTGGCAAAATGTTTGCACTTATTTGCAAGCTGCCATATATGAAATGAGGCTCAAGTGATTGATATTCATGGTTTCCCCCAAACAACATTTCAAGGTAGGTACTCCTCCTAAAATTCATTGGCTGTAAGTGGCTTCCCTCTCACAAGATGTTCTCTGGAGAACTCTTCACAATCCCTTGTCATTGATGTTGTAGACAAGATTACTGTACAGGAAGTCAAACAAGCAAGCATTGATTAAGTGTCTATTACGTGATTGGCATAGATAAAAGTGAAACTTATGGTGCTTCAGGATTGTGTATTCCATGGGGGGAGAATGTGCATATGCATTAGTTTATAGAAAATATATACAAGCTAAATACAACATAATTTTTGGAGGACATGGTATATACTAATTACTGTGGGAATGAAGAAAGTCCATGTAGAAGGAAGATGGACTTCAAACTCATTCTTTCATTCTATTACTCAATTGTCTCCTTGCTCTCTCTGCCCTTCTTACCCATGGAGTCAATTCCATTAAGCCCCAAGGCTTGGGAACAGTCTTTCTTTACTTAAGAGGGAGAACAAAAACAACCCCCCCCCCAAAAAAAAACCAACAAATGAAACAAAAAACCCTTGGTAGCTCACTGCATCGATATATTCTCAATTGCTCTTTGTACTTCCAATTACCTGATTATTTTGTTTCTCCCTTGTATTTCTAGTTCTTTTAAAAATGAATACCTTCCCTTTACCCCTAAGTACCTAGGCTTCCCTAGTCTCTTCTCCAAAATTTTTTTTAAGTAGAAATGATCCCTTATATCCTCCTAACCTGTCTTTCCTGAGGGCTGTGAACTTCCTTTAAAAAATATTTTGATAACTGAATTTTGATAAAATTGCTTTCCTTTGTAATGCTATGTATCTGAGAAGGATTCCATGGATTTCATCTGACTTCCAAAGGAATCCATGACTCAGAAGAGGTTGAGAACCTTTGCTCCAAAGAGTAATAACTCAGCTATCAAAGCCCCTAATGATAGAATATGGGGATGCAATTTAAATCCTATTTTTAGATACAAATGGGTATAAAGTGGATTCGAAAATAATTTGGGGATGGGCTATTCTGTTTCCTCTTCTACGACCTCAGGAAATGAGGTCACAGAAACTCTTACACTTTAGGACTTTGTTGAAGTATTCAGAAATGATCACCAACTCTGGAGAATGAAATGGGAACCCAATATACTCATGATAGAACCCTGTCACTGTGGAGAATGAAGTAGGCAGCATGTAAACTGATCAGTGCTTATCAGTTGATGAGGGCAGGCTTAAAAAGCCCATTACAACTGGGATGAATCAGACAATCTGGAAAATTTCCAGTATTTGTACTCTTCCCTCCATTCACATGACCACCATTCTACTTGAGGTCTTTATCCTCTCCTCATTAGAACATTGTAATAGCCTCCTAATTTGTTTCCCAGCTTCTGATCTCTCCCTTTTCTAATTTATTCTCCACAAAGTGACCAAAATAGTATTCTTAAAGCCACAGTCTAACCATGTTATTTATTCCCTTGTCAAAAATTTTCAGTGACTACCTATTAATTTGAAAATAAAGTATACTTTTCAAACTGAATTAAAAACCCCTTTGCATTTGGATGCTATCCAATCTTTCTATGTTTATTTCAAACTACCTCACTTTGAGTGCTCTGTGTTCCAACCAAATCAAAAATGTTGGTCTTTGAGTTTAATATATAATTTTTCCTGTATGCCTTTGCATAGGCTATCCCTTATGCCTCCTTCTCCTCCGTGTCTTAGAATCCTTAGCCTTTCCAGATATGGTATTGTATGCCTGTAATCCCTTAACCAGTGAGGCCAACACTAGTGAATTTCTTGAGGTTAAGAGTTCTGAACTACACAAGTCTAATCTGTGTGTCCACACTAACTCCAGCACCAAAAGGGTCAGGGGAACAGGGCTGGGTAAGATAGAATGAATCATCTTAGGTTAAAGCCCCTGTTCTGATTAGTGGTAACGGGATCAAGATTGTGAATGACTCCTGCACTTCCAGAATGGATGT
This sequence comes from Trichosurus vulpecula, assembly GCF_011100635.1. Taxonomy (NCBI): domain Eukaryota; kingdom Metazoa; phylum Chordata; class Mammalia; order Diprotodontia; family Phalangeridae; genus Trichosurus; species Trichosurus vulpecula. The sequence goes on along the minus strand of NC_050574.1, from coordinate 161,188,141 downwards.
GATAGGGAGACCTAGTTTAAAAAAAAAACTTAGGTGTGTTCAGGGTTCACTTCTGGTGCTACTTGCAATGGGAAGCCTTTCTTTGTTTGCCTAATTGTGAATGTTCTCTCTTATTTACTTTTTGCTGTTCATGTTCAATCTCCCTAGTACAGTGTAATCTTGATGAAGGAAAAGCTAATTTTTTGTATCGTTTATATCACCATCATCTAGCATAGTCCCTCATAGAAAACATGTTTAATAGATGCTTATTGGTTTTATTGGATTGAAGAAAGATATCCATTAGAATTGAAATATAGACAGGCAGTATCCAAGGAAACTTGAACATTGTTCTAACCGTATTTTGTCTTTTAGGCATAAGGATCGAATATGCAAAAACAAGATGTACTTTGGCCTCAAACTAAGCTGAATTCGTCTGACAAATGCATTAGGGCCTTCTGTACTCTGGAGTGGACCCAATATGAATTGAAGATAGATGTCATCCAGTTTGGATGCAATAATTTTCTATTTATGTTTGGATGCAATAATTTTCTATTTACATGGATTCTGGGACTTGCTCAGAGTTAACATATGCAGAATTAAAAAAATCTCCCCATAAAGTTCTTTTGTGGATTGTGAATATGATTTCTTCATTGATCCCATCCTAATAATAGTACCTTACAAAATTTCATTTCCTTCCCCAATAATTGTAATTGTCATTGAAGTATTTAAAAATGTTTTCCTGATAATGAGCCCCTTAGATAACCAATGAAAGTAGCATTATTCTTTTTGCACATGAGGAAACTGAGACTTAGAGGAATTAAACTATTGTCCCATTGTCCCACAACCCCAAAATATGTAGAAATGAGATTTGTACTATGGTCTTCGGTCTGACAGTCTAGGGCTATTTCTTTTATGCCATATCACATCTAAGGTGTTCCTAATTAAACTTGTGTTTTCGTCAGAAGAATTTTAAGTATATTTAGTTAATAGAGTCATGAAGTCATAGAATCTCAAAATTGGAAAAGACCTCAGTGACCATCTAGTCCAATACACACATGAAAATGAGTCCTCTCTACAAAATACCCTACAAATGATCATCCATCCTTTGTTTGAAGACCTCCAGTGAGAAGGAAACCATTACCTCCTCAGGAAGTTCATTTCTCTTTTGGATGTCTTTAATAAGGAACTCTTACCTTCTCAATTCGCAATGATAAACTTCTCTTAACTCAGCTTAAGATTTCATCAGTTACATCACACAAATTACTCATATTTGGGATTTTTCCAATGAAAAACCCAATTTTTGTGAGATTAACTATACTTTAGCTATGACATCTGTATCTTGTACAATGAATTTTTTGACTCATGCATAAAACTTTATTCTTATTTTTATTACATTACATCTTATTCAATTTAGCCTAGTGTCCTACCTGTCAAGATCTTTTTTGGAATTCTGATTGCCACGTTTCTAAAGCACAAGTCAAACCATGTCATTGTCTTGCTCAGTAAAATCCACCATAGCTTACTGCCTCAAGGGTCAAATACAAAATCTTCTTGTCTGTGATTTAAAACCCTTCAAAACATCCTCTTAGCTTTCCATTCCTGGCTTGTCACCCATTACTTCCCTTCAATGTACTATGTGGTCCAGCCAACCTGAGCTGTGATATATCACACACAACATTCAATCACAACCCTTCTCCCCTTAGCACAGACTGTGCTTTTTATAATCCTTAGCTCCCTTTAAGTCTTGCCTCAAGTAACACATTCTACATAGGTCCTTTCCTGATCCTCTAGTTACAAGTGTCACTCCCTGAAAATTACCTTGTATTTACTTTGTTCTATGCTTCCTAAAATCTACCTAAACTATTTATAAAACAGTCCCTTTATTTACACAAATTTAGTAACTATCATAAATGAAATAAAATTCGTTTTATATTATCTTTTCTCAGAGCCATTTTGATGTTTTCTTATTAACAATTTCTTTTCTAGATTTCCACTAATCATTCTCTTTATGTCTTTTAGTAGAGAATTTTGCTAGGAATAAGGTTAAACTGGCTTCCCTTAGCTTGCAGTTTCCATTCCCTTCCCCTTTGTGAAAATCTTGACAATATTTTCCCCTTATTTGATCCTAGAGTTTCTCTCACATCTAACATGATTTTTCTAAGATCATTGAAAGTAGCTGAACAGTCACATCTGAAAGTTGTTTTAACTACCCTAGGGTATACTTTATTTTGTCTGGAGATTTGAAGGTAGTAAGGACTACTAGATATTTGTTTACTGTGGTATTAATTATCTTGGGTTTCAGTGCCTTCAAACTTACTTGTCTGCTTTCCTTTCTATACCAAAAATATTTTTTTTTCTTGGTAGAGAAAACAAAAACAAAAAGAAAAAAAGAAAGCACTGCTGCTTTCTCCTTCTTGTCAGTTATCATCTCCTTCACTCCGTTCTATGTTCTTATTCATTCTTTGATTCTCCTTTTTTTCCTCATATGGTTAAAAAACTCCAAGGCTATATAATAGTTAAATTTTTGTTGTTCAGTCATGGCTAATTCTTTATGACCCCATTTGGAGTTATCTTGGCAAAGATACTGGAGTGGTTTGCCATTTCATTCCCAAGCTCACCTTATAGATGAGGAAACTAAAGCAAAGAGGGTTAAGTGACTTGCTAGGAAGTGTGTAAAGTTGAATTTCAACTCAGGTCTTCCAGCCTCGGTGCTTTATCCACTCTGCCACCTAGTTACCCTATTTAAAATGTGTATGTGTAGAGCTTTAGGCCCACAGATGGTGGGGGGAATCAAGCGGCTGATAAGAGCAAGAATGCAGGGATCTCTTTGCTGGCGCTGAGGCAGTGTTCTCTTGCTTTGCCCTACTTGGATCTGGGTCCCAGCCCTGGTTGGCAGTCCTTGGGGGAGGAGGAACACTGGTGTGGCAGAGCTTGTGGTGGCTGTGGAGAGGGAGTCCTCCTGGTAGTTACACAATGGAAAGGAGTGCTTGCACACACAAGCCAAGAGAGGAGTATCATACTACCTCAGAACAGAAGTAGCTCTGAAAACAGAAGCATAGAACCTCTAAAGCTTAGGACAAAGCACTCTCTACTCTACAAGCAGTCATACCCTAACAAAGAGCTCAAAAGTCAAGTAATTGGCTGGGAAAATGAGCAGGCAGAATAAAAGGACTCAGGCTATAGAATCTTTCATTGGTGACAAAGAAGATCAAAACATCCAGCCAGAAGAAGTCAACAAAGTCAAAAAGCCTACATCAAAAGCCTCTAAGAAAAACATGAATTGGTCTCAGGCCATGGAAGAGCTCAAAAAGGATTTGGAAAAGCAAGTAAGAGAAGTAGAGGAAAATTGGGAAGAGAAATGAGAGTGATGCAAGAAAATCATGAAAAACAAATCAATGATTTGCTAAAGGAGACCCAAAAAATACTGAAGAAAATAACACCTTAAAAATAGTCTAACCCAAATGACAAAAGGGCTCCAAAAAGCCAATGAGGAGAAGAATGCCTTAAAAGGCAGATTTAACCAAATGAAAGAGGGGATCTAAGGCCACTGAAGAAAATACTGCTTTAAAAATTACAATGGAGCGAATGGAAGCTAGTGACTTTATGACAAAACAAGATATTATAAAACAGAACCAAAAGAATGAAAAAATGGAAGAAGATGTCAAATATCTCATTTGAAAAACCACTGACCTGGAAAATAGATCCAGGAGAGATAATTTAAAAATTGTTGGACTGTCTGAAAGCCATGATCAAAAATAGAGCCCAGACATCATCTTTCAAGAAAACTGCTCTAGAAGCAGAGGGCAAAATAGAAATTGAAAGAATCCACCAATTGCCTCTTGAAAAAGATCCCAAAAAGAAAACTCCTAGGAATATTGTCACCAAATTCCAGAGCTTCCAGATCAAGGAGAAAACACTGCAAGCAGCCAGAAAGAAACAATTTGAGTGTTATGGAAACATAATCAGGATAATACAAGATCTTGCAGCTTCTACATTAAGGGATGGAAGGGCTTGGAATATGATATTCCAGAGGTCAGAGGAGCTAGGATTAAAACCAAGAATCACCTACCCAGCAAAACTGAGTATTATATTTCAGGGCAAAAAATGGAATTTCAGTGAAATAGGGGACTTTCAAACATTCTTGATAAAAAAAAAACCAGAGCTGAATAGAAAATTTGACTTTCAAATACAAGAATAAAGAGAGGTATGAAAGGGTAAACAGGAAAGAGAAATCATAAAGGACTTAGTAAAGTTGAACTTTTTTGTTTACATTTCTACATGGAGAGATGATATTTGTAACTCATGAGACCTTTCTCAGTATTAAGGTAGTTGAAGGGAATATACATATATATAGACAGAGGGCACAGGGTTAGTTGAATATGAAGGTATGATATCTAAAAAAAATAAAATTAAAGGATGAGAGAGGAATATATTGGGAGAAGGAGAAAAAGAGAGATAGAATGGGGTAAATTGTCTCCCATAAAAGTGGCAAGAAAAAGCTGTTATAATGGAAGGGGCGAGGGAGCAGGTGAAAGGGGAAATCAGTGAATCTTGCTCTCATCGGATTTGGCTTAAGGAGGAAATAACATACACACTCAATTGAGTATCTTATCCTACAGGAAAATGGGAGAGAGGGGGATAAGAGTGGGGGATGATAGAAGGGAGGGTAGATTGGAGGAGCAGGTAGTCAAAAGCAAACACTTTTGAAAAGGGACAGGGTCAAAGGAGAAAATTGAATAAAGGGGGACAGGATAGGATGGAGGGAAATATAGTTAGTCTTTCACAACATGACTATTATAGAAGTGTTTTGCATAACAATACACATATAACCTATATTGAATTGCTTGCCTTCTCAAGGAGGGTGGGTGGGGAGGGAAGAATGGAGAGAATTTGGAACTCAAAGTTCTAAAAACAAATGTTAAAAAAATGTTTTTACATGCAACTGGGAATTAAGATACAGGCAATGGGGTATAGAAATCTATCTTGCCCTACAAAAAAGTAAGGGGAAAGGGGATAAAGGGTTGAGGGAGTGGGGTGATAGAAGGGAGGGCAGACTGGGGAAAGGGGCATTCAGAATACATGCCATCTTGGAGTGGGGGGGAGGGTAGAGATGGGGAGAAAATTTGTAACTCAAAATCTTGTGGAAATGAATGTTGAAAGCTAAAAATAAATTTTAAAAAATAATAAAAATGTATATGTGTAGAACTACAATGTATATATAACATAAAATTTAATACAAATTCTTATAATACTTATACAAATATTTGCATATATTTGTGAGATACCATGGTATTGCTGATAAAGATAACCTTTGTGTCAAGAAGAGCTGGTTTCAAGTCCTGTCTCTGATATATACATATATATATGCATATGTGCATATATATATATATATACACATACACATATATATACACACACGTGTAATAAATCCCCACTCACTATCCCCCTCAAAAAACCCCACAACAAATCACTATACCTTATTTGTCTAATATTTCTTGACAAGATCCTGTAATTCAAGAATTTCATATCTTAAACAACTTAACACTATTGACACTATTCTTATAGGTCTATCACCTACTTTTATAGTAAATCTCTCTTATATGCCATTGTTTCTGTCTTCTGCATGTGTCTTTTAATATTTGTTAATTAGTCTTCACATAAGATTTTTTCTCTTTATATCCTCAGAATTACATTCTTAAGAGTGTCTCATCCTTCTTGTATAATTTTAATATCTATCTTATCTCTGAATCCTTTGAAATTTATTCTCCTCAAATCTACATACATGTTGGATTACTCCTGGCCTTCCTCTACTTTATCATATGTTTCTCTCATAGTTTCTATTATTTTGTATTCCTAGAGTTTGCATCCTGTGGTTCATACAAAAGAACAGAATCGTGGGGGGAAAGTACAGATATTTAAAAAAGAAGAAATATCAACTTGGCCCCAAGTGAAAATTTCTTTCTTCCTCCGTAGCCAAAAGGCACCCCATATCCACATGGGAACCAGGAAGGTGGAGATGGAGATAGTTAAAAGTGGGAACGCCTTCTCCCTCTTCTTCACTCTAGAGTACACTCTTAATATATCTGCCAATGTCTGTTTCCCTCCTTTGTTTCCTGGCTAAACAGTGTCCTTCCCCTCTTCTATCACTATCCCTGATACAGGAAACATGGAATCGATGCTCTCTCTGCTGCCTTTACACCCAATTCTTCTTATGATAGGCTGTTTTCTCTCCTAGATCCCTATTCTGAATGGCAGCCACTTCACTCAGATGCACGCTTATGATCTCTATACATTTGCATCTGTGCTGGAGCAGTACCATCTTATATGTCTTATCTGTCTCAACTAGAATGTTCGCTCCTTGAGAGCAGCAATTATATTTTGTCTCCGCAGTGCTTGGCAATAGTAAATACTTGATACATGCATTTCCCTTCCTGCCTTCTTCCTTCTGTCCTTCCCTTTTTCCTTCATAAGGAAATGGAAGAACATAAATTGAAAAGAGGAAAATGTCAAAGTCCAAAAAGAGATTCTGCACATAGCTATTGCTTGAAAATTCTAGAAAATAGCTTAATACCTGGACTCATTAAGATCTCTCATTTTACTACATCTCCTTGGGTCTAGCACCGACTGTTGTATCAGCCTCCTTCTCCTGAGGTGCCCAATGCTTTCCTATTATGTTCTGTACTTTTCATAATGCCACCTCCCTCCCCCCAAAAAATGTTCCATCCTTTCTTGCCTAGAATTCCAAAGCATTAGAAAGTCACCTAAATATAAAGACCCCTTCTAATGAATTTTGAGGTGTTCATGTGCTAATGTGATATTATGGTCGGATAACATGTTTGTGTTGTAAAAGGAATTTTGTTAACCCAAATGGCTTTATTCTTCTGGTTAGACTTTAAAGAATGGGGCAAGTTATAAAGCTACTATGACTATCTGACTTGGGAAATACTTTCACAGAAAAAGGAACTTTCACCAGTCATCAGATTACAACACAGGATTGTTGACTTCTAACTCCTTAAGGCAGATGCAACACTAATTATCTATCATACTTAATGCAGAAAGTGTGTGATGTCCTACAGTTGAAGAGAAGCAAATACAATTCTGTTGTTGCTATGGCTACTGCTACTACCACATATTTATATAGCGTTTTATGGCTCACAAAACATTTTCTTTGTGTAATAGTGACTATTCTACACCCCCTCACCCCCCTCCTAGCCATTGCCTGAAGGCCATTTATGTTGCATTTCAGCCCTTTCCCAAGTATTCTTTGGTACCTTTAAGGGGTTTAGGGAATGTCTAGTCCTGGGGTGGGGAACCTACTGCCTTGAGGCCACGTGTGGCCTTCTAGATCCTTAAACGCAGCCTTTTGACTGAATTCAAATTTGGATTTACACTTATTTTGGATTCAGTCAAAAGGCCACATTTAAGGACCTAGGAGGCCACATGCGGCCTCAAGTCCATAGGTTCCCCATCCTTGGTCTAGTACCTACTATTGTATCAAGCCCTAGTTAATTGTGTCCCCTAACTTTAGGGGTCACTAGCACTCCAGGTTCATTTAAGAGTCACATTAGCCTTTACAGGGGAGTATTTACTTCAAAAGCGTAGCAAGAACAAACATGCAAATATCCCCAATATCTTGGGGAGGCATAATCTCTCACCTATGCCTCCTAGGACTCTGGGATTGGGAGGGGGATTGGATTTACAATTTATCTCAGTTTGTATATAGCATGAGTCCCACAAAATTCTCAAACTGAATCCCACCTGGACTCTAATCTCAGTTCTCTCTCTTCTAGAGCTTCTGTTTGGGCTAGCAGGAACATTCAGTCTAGAATCCTGATTCCAAGGTTTCCATGGCTCAAGCTCCTGGATCCTGGACTTCTCTCACTGCTCCAAGAACTGAAAATGGGCGCATAAGACTAAAACCTCAAGTTTGTTTCTCAGGACCACAGGGCTTAAGGGGAGGCAGAAAGTGTTCCCTTCTCCTACCTAGTTTAGTGTATGGTGCTCATGCTATGGGCAGATTAGACCTTTAACCCTGCATGCTACCAGAGTGAGAAAAACTGTCAGTCTGGTATTTTTAAAGACTCAACCATTTCTGGCCATGAAACCAATAAAAAGTGGCCATTCCCACCCAAGTTGTAGGGAAACATTGGTACAGCTTCTTAAAGGAGGAAGTCCCTGGCACCTTCTACATGGGCACCTCAATTTTGTGCCATTTGGGCATAAGTCAAAACTCTTGTTATGCTCATAACAATGTCATCTCTTTTTTACATTGTTGTTGAGTTGATAAGTCATGTCCAACTCATCATGACCCCATGGAACCACTGTCTGTAAGGTTTTCTTGGCAAAGATACTGGAGAGGTTTGCCATTTTTTTCTCCACTGGAACCAGTGGATCCTTTTGTCAGACAATCAGAGATTACATGACTTGCCCAGGGTCACACAAGTAGGAACTATCTGAGGCTGTATTTGAATTCAGGTTTTTCTAACTCCAGACCCAGTAGTGCTCTATCTACTGAGCCACCAGCTGCCTCCTATTTTACCTACAATATAACAAATTCTAGAAGTTCATAGTAATGCAGTGTTAAAAGAGACATTAAAGGTCATCTAGTCTACTTCTAACTAAATAGAAATTTCACCTTCAACATTCTTGACATATGGTAATCCAGCTTTAATTCAGTTTAAAGACCCAGTGATTTCACTCCTTCTAGAGACAGACTTTGTCACTTTTGGAGAGCTTTAATTACTAGGAAATTTTTGCTTCATCAGCCAAAATCTTCTCTTCAACTTCCATCCATTTCTTTCTCTATAGTGAAATAGAATAAATCTAATTCCTTTTACGCATCATAGCCTTTTACTGGAAGATAACTACCATGTTTCCAGTAAATCTCTTCTTCTCCAGGCTAAACATCCCTAATCCCTTCAACCAAACAGAATAAGGCATGATCTCCAGTCCTCTCACTGTTGTGATTGCCCTCCTCCTAATGGTTTCCAGGGTGTCAATGCTTTTACAGTGAAACCTTCCCTAATTCCTTCCCTGTTTTTAGGGTTCTGTCTTTCTTATTTTTCCTTATATTATATTAATCATCTTCCCCCAGTAGTATGTAAACTCCTTACGGGTAGGAATCATTTCTTTTGTATCTCTTTATATCTAATCTCTTTTACGTCGTAGTCATTGAATAAATATTTTTTAATTGAATTGAAAGTATCATTGCTAAGATGAGTATGACTTTCCTTCTAATGATTTTGTAATTATAAAAAATTGAAAGCTGCTTATGATTTTGTTGTTGTTGTTAGAAACCAAGCCCTGCTGTAGTTCATTCCCTCTAGTCTGCTCCCCATCCACCATGGTTTTCATAGGCTTTGACTGACCAGGAAAACATTTTATTTAGAGAACAGTAGATTATGATTTGAAACCCTTCTACATAAAATATTAATCATTGATGAATTTACTCAGTGTCTGAGAGAACGTCTTTATTGATCACATGCATTACAATAAGAGTATATAAAAAATACATGCCTCCCCAGATCTATTGTGCTTAAGATCATAAATTGCTATAAACCTTTTCTGTCATCAGATGGTTTTGCAATAAAGGGGAATACAAAGTGATAAGGCATCATGATGAGCTGTTTAACCCAGCAATTTGCATAGAACAGGTGAATCAAAAGAAAAAGTCTTAGTATAGATATCTATTAAGAATGGAAAAGAAGATCAGAAGCAGTGTTTTAGGTATGACTGACTTACTGTATTCTTCAGAGAGCCTATCAACCCCCAAGAAGCTGCTCACTTTTTAATTTCAGTCTGGAGAAGGCATTCCTAATTTTTTAATGTTGTTCCATATTCTGAGGGCATATGCTTTTTAGTATTTTGGGATCTGCCTGGATATTTGCTTTCCAGCCAACTTGCTGACTCAGCTCCAGTTTTGTTGCAGATCAGATAATCTTGGTATTTGGATGAGAGCAGTTAATGATTCTCTTTCATGATTTATACAAGCCTGAAGAAACTTGTTTTCCTGGCCTGTCATAACCAGCTCTAATTTTCCTTTTTGCTGGTAAAGTGCTCAGCAATTTGTTTACTGTTCTGCTTTAATGTCAACAACTTAATCTATTTTATGAGCAAAGTCAATATCCTCTATTGTTGTATTTATTTTTTTAAAGAATCATCTTTAATTGTTTCTCTGCTACCCTTGGGTGGTTATAAGCTTTAGAGTGTTAAATTTATTTGCAAAGGGTGTCAGTGTATTTGAAACACTAGTTAGCAGTATCACCCTACTCCCCTTTTCTCCCTACCCTCAGATAATCCCTGTTTTCCAGCAGATGGTGCTTCAGACTTAAAAGTGCAGGCTAACAAGGACCTCTGTGTAGAGGCTGAAACCAGAAGGAGAGCTTGACTGCAGTTCATTAGGATTATAGGATTTACTGTTAGAACACATTTTTGACACATCCATTATTCCCTTCCCCCACCTTCATTTTACATTTGAGTAAACTGATGCCCAGAGAGGTAAACCGACTTGCCCAAATAGCAAATAGCCTATCTAGGATTCGTACCCAGAAGATTTGAACAGCATGTCTAGGATTCAAATCCAGAAGTCCTATGACTTGAAATCCAGAGCTTCTGCAACACCATGAGCACAATGAAAAGTAGGAGGAAACATACTACAGTTGAAAGAGCTCAGGGGGCTTGTGTTCAAATTCTGACCCTGTTACTTTCTACCAGTGTAACATTGCACAACACACTTTTTTTTTTCTCTGAGCCCATCTCATCTGTAAAATGAAGCTGTTATATTTTATGACTTCTAGGGTCTCATCAGTCCCTGCATCCTATCCTAAACTAAAGGAGCCTAGCTGTCCATTTTAAAGGCAGCATTGCCCATGCTCACGCTCATGCACATTTTTGGGTTTGGTAGAGTAGATCGGGAAGATTGTGTACTAGGTAATTCCTCTTTTCTGGGTTCCTATCCAAATATGTTTATGTTTACCCCTCCCCAGAATCCACAAATGGTTCTCTATTTGAAATAGACTTTAATAGTCTTGACATCCGACCTTCTTCATGATGTTTTCCTGACTGAAGAGCAAAGTAGTGAATTCTCCCACTCACCCACCCTTTCTGAACATTTAATGGTTTTGAAGACATATCACTCCCGTTAGCGTTTTTACTTATTGAAAACAATTATAGACAATATCCTTGATTTAGCCCCTAAGTACCTGGAGCTCCAGTTTGTCTACGCTGTTTGGCTCTTTAAGTTTATTTGCCTAAGATACTTTTTCCAGCCTTTGCACCAAACAATCAATATTCAGTAAAAGAGTCAACTGTGATTATTGAGAATTAAATCTGCTCCAGAATTGGGTAGATCCACCTGAGAGCTGGCACTTATCTTTAGAGTGAATTTGCAAGAGTAGACCCTCTTCAAACACATACACATGCATGCACATACACGTGTGTGTGCATGTGTATGTGTGTGTGTGTGTGAGTGTGTAACATCAGGATAATGAGAGGACTGGAGATCATGCTATTTAAATAAGGATCAATTGAATCGATAGGGGTTTCTAGTGTAGAGAAAAGATGACTTAGTCCACAGGACTGTGTTCAATTCTAGGTACCTTTTAGGAAGGACTTTACTAAGTTGATGAGCATCTTGAGGAAAGTAATCAAGGTGGTAGAGACTCTAGAAAATAAATGGACTGTTTAACCAAGAGAAATCTCCAATTATTTGATAATAGTCTCTAATTATTTGAAGCATTATTTTAAGGAATCAATCAATCAGTGGGCATTTATTAAGCAGTACTAGTGACTGTGCTTGTTGCTGGGAATAAAATATAAAAAAAAAAACCCAGTCCCTATTCTTAAAGAGTTTATATTCTAAGAGGAGGGATGAGATTTGTTTTGATTTTGAAGGCAAGGATTATTTGGCATGCATGTATTGGTATCATCAAAGAACAGCACAGTGCCTTAAAAAGTGCTTAATACATATTCATTCTATGAATCAATCGATCAATCACTCTGTCTATCTACTCTATTGTGGATTCCTGTTCAAGTATAGGTTGGACTAACTGGCATGTAGGGTCCTTTCTAAATCTGGGATTTTATAATTCACTGGTGGTTAAATTTTCTTTTACAGGAACAAAGCTTTTTTTCCTAAGAAGGAAGATATAAAAGCAAACACCCCTTTAGAGAGGTAATAAATATGTTTGTTAAGGGGAAAAATGACTGACATCAAAACTTTTCCTAAGAGCATGTGATGATAGCAGACAGGATGATAAAAAGTGGGGAGTGGGATGGGGCAGACCCAAGATGGCAGCTAGAAAGCAGGGACTTGCTTAAGCTGTTCCCCAGATCGCTCCAAACACCTCTAAAATGGCTTAGAACAAATTCTAGATCTGCAGAACCCACAAAATAGCAGAGAGAAGCAGGTCTCCAGCCCAGGAGAGTCTGGATGGTTGCTGGGAAGGGTCTATCTATCATGTGGTACTGGGAGCCCAGTGCAGCCCAGCGTGGTCCATACCAGGACAGACCAGACCTGGAGTCAGCTGGCCAGAACAGGCCTTAGGTCCATGAATTGTTAAGCTGTGGCAGTTACGAGACTTCTCAACCCACAAACTCCAAAGAACAGGTTAGTGGGAAATTGCAGGATCAAGTTTAGAGTGGTCCAGCCCCATCCCTAGGGGTGGCGGAGGTGGCGTGGCAGTGGCGGTGGGAACAGCAGGAAGCTCATGAGGCTGCTTCCAGAGCTGCAGCGTTAGCTGCTTCCCCAGCCCCTGGCTCACATGGTGGGAGGAATCTAGCAGCAGATCAGAGTGAGAGCGCAAGGAGTGCTTTGTGGGCACAGAGGCAGTTTCCCTTGCTGTGCCTGGCTTGGATCTAGATTGCGGTCCTGGTTGGTGGTTCTTGGAGGAGGAGGAGTGCTTCTGTGACAGAGCCTGCAGTGACAGTGGAGTAGAAGTAACTCTGAAAACAGCAGTGCAGCCCCTAAAGCTTGGGACAAAGCACTCTCTACTCTACAAGCAATCATACCCTGACAAAAAGCTCAACGGTCAAGTAGTTGGCTGGGAACATGAACAGGCAGCAAAACTGAACTCAGACTCAAACTCAAACTCTAGATTCCTTTTTTGGTGACAAAGAAGATCAAAATATACTGCCAGAAGAAGTCAACAAAGTCAAAGAGCCTACATCAAAAGCCTCCAAGAAAAATATGAATTGGTCTCAGGACATGGAAGAACTCAAAAAGGATTTGGAAAAGCAAGTAAGAGAAGTAGAGGAAAAATTGATATGAGAAATGAGAGTAATTCAAGAAAACCATGTAAAACAAGTCAATGACTTTGCTAAAGGAGACCTAAAAAATACTGAAGAAAATAACACCTTAAAGAATAGCCTAACCAAATGTCAAAAGAGCTCCAAAAAGCCAATGAGGAGAAGGATGCCTTGAAATGCAGAATTAGCCAAATGGAAAAGGAGGTCCAAAAGACCACTGTAGAAAATACCACCTTAAAAATTAGATTGGAGCAAGTGGAACCTAGTGACTTTATGAGAAATCAAGAGATTATAAAACAGAACCAAAGGAATGAAAAAATGGAAGACAATGTGAAATATCTCATTGGAAAAACCACTGACCTGGAGAATAGAACCAGGAGAGAGCATTTAAAAATTAACGGACTACCTGAAAGCCATGATCAAAAAAACAGCCTAGACATCATCTTTCAAGAAATTATCAAGGAAAACTTCCCTGATATTCTAGAACCAGAGGTAAAATAGAAATTGAAAGAATCCACCAATCACCTCTTGAAAAAGATCCCAAAAAGAAAACTCCTAGGAATATTGTCACCAAATTCCAGAGTTTCCAGGTCAAGGAGAAAATACTGCAAGAAGCCAGAAAGAAGCAATTTGAATATTGTGGAAACACAATCAGGATAACAAGATCTAGCAGCTTCTACATTAAGGGATCAAAGGGCTTGGAATATGACATTCCAGAGGTCAAAGGAGCTAGGATTAAAACCAAGAATCACCTACCCAGCAAAACTAAGTATAATGCTCCAAGGTAAAATATGGATTTTCAACAAAATGGAGGACTTTCAAGCTTTCTCAGTGAAAAGTCCTGAGCTGAATAGAAAATTTGACTTTGAAATGCAAGAATCAAGAAGCATGAAAAGGTAAACAAGAAAGAGAATTCATAAGGGACTTACTAATGTTGAACTGTTTTGTTTACATTCCTACATGGAAAGATATATTAGGAAGGCAGAATTTATGATTTCAAAGAGAATCTCATATGTGCCTAAAAGGTCCAGAATCGCAGGATATAAGGAATTCTCTAGGCAGAAGGCAGGAGAACTAAAGCATGTATTTACACTCCACAGTAACAAGCACACAAACCAGCATCCCCATTTTGATATTTTGATCAAAAGCTTCCAGGCCCAATAAGTCCGCCTCACAAGGGTAACCAGGAGGCCACAGAGAAGTGAGATAGTATAAGGCAAAATTGTATACATGCTTCCCCTCTACGGTAAGAAGATTACCCACTGGCCTCCAGCCCTTGCTCAGCACTCCAGTCAGCTCTGCTACCGGCAGCTCAGCTTCGGCTGTAGGCATCTCTGGCTCCAACTGGAAAAGGAAGAGAGGATCTTCAAGCTGTCCTCTCCCCTCTTATAGAGTTTTTGACATCATCAAGCGCTGCCTGAATGACCAGGGCTGATTGGTTCTTGACTTGGCCCCTCCCCCTAGCATAGACCAGGTTAACACATGTCCCCTCAGCCAGCCCCATGACTCATCACACAGGAAGTTCTCTGATTCCTGGCATGGTCGCTGGGCTTCCTGCCCCGGAAGAGCAAGCCCCAGTGTCCATGGAAGCTCAATGAGGTAAGCTGAGTCATTCAAAGAAAACAAAGTCCATTCTGGTTACAAAAGATGATGTGTGTAATTCATGAGACCTTTCTCAGTATTAGGGTAGTTGAAGGGAATATACATATACATACAGAGGGCACAGGGTGAGTTGAATATGAAGGGATGATATCTAAAAAATAAAATTAAAGGATGATAGAGGAATATATTGAAAGAGGGAGAAAGGGAGAGATAGAATGGGGTAAATTACTTCATATAAAAGTGGCAGGAAAAAGCAGTTCTGTTGGAAGGGAAGAGGGGCAGGTGAGGGGGAATGAGTGAATCTTGTTCTCATCAGATTTGACTTGAGGAAGGAATAATATACACACTCAATTGGGTATTTTACTCCACAGGAAAGTAGGGGGAAGGGGATAAAAAAGGGGTGATGATAGAACAGAGGGCAGATAGTGGGAGGAGGTAATCAAAAGCAAACACTTTTGAAAAGGGACAGGTCAAGGGAGAAACTCGAATAAAGGGAGACAGGATAGGATGGAAGGAAATATAGTTAGCCTTTCACAACATGAGTATTGTGGAAGTGTTTTATATAATTATACATGTGTGACCTATGTTGAATTGCTTGCCTTCCTAGTGAGGATGGGTGGGAAGGGAAGAGGGGAGAGAATTTGGAACTCAAAGTTTTAAAATCAGATGCTCAAAAGAAAGTTTTTTTTGCATGCAACTGAGAAATAAGATATATAGGGAATGGAGCATAGAAATCTATCCTGCCCTACAAGAAAGTAAGGGGAAAGGGGATGGGGGGCAGTGGGGTGACAGAAGAGAGGGCTGACTGGGGGATGAGGCAATCAGAATATATGCCATCTTGGAGTGGGGGGGAGGGTTGAAATGGGGAGAAAATTTGTAGTTCAAAAATCTTGTCAAAATCGGTGTTGAAAACTAAAATATTAAAAATGATAAAATTCAAAAAAAGTGGGGAGTTGAGGCAGGGGGAGGAAAGGGTGCATGGGTGGGGGAGAGTGGCACAGAACTATAAAATCTTAGAAACTTTGAATTTAGAAATCATGTAAGAATTCCATTTAAGACACCCGTAAGAAGTGACCACCAAATCTCTTTTTGAAGATGTTTAGCAATAGGAATGTCATTGGCCCCCTAAGGCATCCCTGAACATTGTGGGATAACTCTATTAGAAAGATTTTTCACAATATTGAGCTAAAGGCCTGAGTTTTCATCCCATTGCAATTGTATAAGTGCTCCAATTGCTAATGAGACCCTGTTGTAATAGTTCAAGATGCCCTCCTGTCTCCCACTACACAGGTGATCTCTCCTAAAAGGGAAAAGAGTACTGAAAATTATTTCTGTATTATGTACATGTTTGCATTATCTAAGTCACTTATGCTCCAAAGCGACTTGGATATCTGAGGTTTTACGGCATTTGCTTGAGGCTAGTGACTTGGCTGAAACCTCATCATGTGTGCTTTTTGATGATGAAACAGATGCTATAACAATCAATCATTTAGTCATCAATCAGTCAGCATTCATTAAATACCCTCTATGTACCAGAAATTGTATTAGTAGAAGGCCCACAGAATTTGAAGTCAGAAAACATCTTTGTCCTAGTTCTGCCATTTAATTAGTCTGTGACCTTGCACAAATCACTTCACTTTCCTGAGTTTTAGTTTGTTTGTATATAAAAGAGGGCTGATAACCTGTAAACCACCTACTTCACAAGGATGTTGAGAGGAAAGGTCTCTGTGAACTGCAACACACCATATAAATGTGAGCTATTTTGAGAAGAAGGGGGATGGTGTTATTATTCTGTTCTTTCCAATTCTAGGTTGGCTTCCTGGGACAATTGTCATATTCTGATTCTATAATTACCTCTCACAATCTATAAAAACTTCACCAAATCTTTCTTTGAAATCATTTTGCAACTTGAGGGAAAAGATGTAGTGATGACACGTTTGACTGAAGTATATTATCTGTGCTCCAACAAATCTCACTTTAAGATCCAGAATCACATTCCTTATTCTCCAAGGATCTTCTCCTTCCACTTCCAGTATTTCCTCTGTGGGTCTGGTGCTCTCTCAAGCATTTGTAAACTTTCTCAAACATTTGTATGCGTTATTTCACTTCAGTAAGACCTTGCCAGTTAATTCAAAGAAACAGAACATCTTAGATTGATTCCGAATTTGCAATATCCCTCATATAAGTGAATCTAAGTTTTCCATTTGTAACCCTAAGAATTTTTCAGGGGGAGAAAATACCAAATTGTTCTTCAGGATTCTAAATCTTCATTTTAGGAATGTCTGGGAAGTTATAGAAAACAGATATTAGTTATCATTCTTCATAGAAAAGTTGAATTTTACGAAAATGTTTTTATACAAAGACCTGATAAAACTCAAGCAGAGGAACAATAGTGTCCCTTAGGTAAGAACTTGAAATTTTCTAATCATTAATTGACTAACATTAGTTATTTTAGCACCTTAATAGCTTAATGGGTCCAAGATCTCATCAATGATCCCTCCAAGAGGGCAGACAGCAACAAACACATGTGCTCCTATTTTATATGACCACCTGTTCATGTGTTCTTGAGAAAATCCACCCAGTATTGGTAATCTTCCTCTGTACCTTTTGCCTTCAAAGGATCAGACAGTCTTTCAATAAATATTTAGTCTCCTGCTATGTGCCAAACAACGTGCTAAGTTCTGGAGATGCAAGGAAGGTAAAAAGATAGTCCCCACTCCCAGGAAAGTTGCAATTTTATAGGGTCAACAACATGTAAATAACTATGTACAAACAAGCCATATGTAGGATAAATTAGAGATAATTAAGAGAGGGAAGGCGCTCGTTTTATTTTATGAGGTATCAGGAAAGGCTTTTTGTAGGGGGCAGGGAGCGATCTTATCTGGGATATCAAAGAAGCCAGGAAGCAAAAGGAGGAAGAGCATCCCATCCATGAGCAATAACCAGGGAAAATGCCCAAAGTTGGGAGATGGAGCGTATTGTTTAAGGAGGCTATTGTCACTGAATCAAAGAATACAAATCATACAATTACAACTCCATAGCTGTCAGTGACTGCAGGTCATTTTGTTTAACTTTCTCATTTTACAAATGAGGGTACAGGCCTATGGAGGTTAAGTGATTTGCCCAAAGGCACAGATAGCCAGAGGTGGGATTTGCAGTTAGGTCCTCTGAGTGCAGATCCAGGATCCTTTCCGTTGTAGTATATTATCATTGTAAAAAGAAAAAAAGGAAACATTTCCCCCCCTTAGAGTTGGCTAGGACCTCAAAGCCATTGTTTTATAAGAGGTGAGGTGAATCCCCTTCCTCTTTCTACACCACTCCAATATATGCATGATCAGAAGAAGATTCAGATACACCTCTGGGTGGAGACAAAGGGTTAGACGGATTATAGTCCCAGTCCATCTCTTGAGGAAGAACTGAAGGAAAGAAGATGAGTTAGGGATGAGTTAGAAAGCTAGCTAGTGCAGCATCAGGGAGCAGTTGCAGAGGAAGATCTATAGCAGGTAAGGACTTTAGCAAAGGAGTTTGATATGAGCATGAATTCAGGGAGATATGTATAGTGGAAAAATACTTTTGTATGTTGCTGATTGTTTTGGCTAAATAGGTGCTTTTCCAATGTCCTCCCTCCTTCCCTGTTAGTAAACCATTTTATAGCTGTTGATCAGCTGGTCTGCCCACCTTAAAGGATGTCTGTGTTTTAATACTTGGGCAAGATTCAGAACATCTTAGTGACACAATTGTTATTATTGTTTTTTTTTTCCTCAAGTTTTATCCATGAAAAACAGATAGGGTTTAGAGAATTTGAAAGGAACAGGGAAGGGCATTCTATGAAGAGAGAAAACCAGAGACAGAGATGTGATGGTGGGAGAACATGCCTTGGCATGTTGAGGAACAATGAGTGTACTGTTAACTTGGGTGGAGAATTTTTATCAAAAGCCAGGATGCTTATATCAAAATAAAGATTTTGAAAGCAGCTTGATTGCTGCCTTTCAACACCTAGAGTGTCATTAGCTAGTAGGGTGGTTACATTTGCGAAGTAACTTATTCTTGGACTGTTAGGTTTGATAACTCCAATACAAAAAGACATGAGAAGTGTTTGTGACCAAATGTAAAAGTCTCACAAACTCCCAAGGGGTCTTGCTATGATACGTTGGCTGTACTGTTCTGGGATTCATCTTGGCAATTTGGCTTAAGAATGCATCTCTCCAAGATTTACTATTCTAAAGGGAAATGTATTCACATTTTTTACACTTAGCTTGATTTTCAGTTAATTATGAAAGAACTCATTGTTCAGAGGTGGTATGGTGACACAAGAGGCATTGCATCTAATCAGAATCAAATTAACATCGGCTCATTTGCCAACTATAATCTTATTTTTCCCAACTATTATCAATCAAGTTACTCTGGGTTTTTTTCTAGTGCTTTAAAAATCATATTTCATGTCTGTGATTTTATGGCTATGAAATATAGTACTCTGATGACTGAACTGAGTGATGGGAAAGTGAGCTAGCCTGGAAACTGAGTGGGAGATAAGAAAACTCCCAGACCCTTCTGGATTGGAGGTGTGTTCTTAGACATGGAACAACATCAGAGCACTCAGCGATGTTGAAGAATGAAGAGGGCACTCTCTTCCTCCTCCCAGAAGGCATGATTGAAAATTAGAGAGATATTATAGCTCTTAAAGAAAACTCCACTAAAATTGAAGTAAAACCATTAGATAGGAAAGAAATAACTGATAAAAGATGATTGGGAAAATTTAGCAGGACCCCCTATCAAAAATGAACTAAGGTAGATAACATTTTGGTTAATTCTTTGACAACTTTCCATAGATGAGTTAATCTCTTTCCATTGATTGTCATTCTGCCTTTTTTTTCTTCCCAGGGTAATTAATTAAGGCATCTGTTCACTCCACCTGGAGATTGTGAAAGCTGCTTCCAGGAATGATTATTCCCCTTAAAAATAGTTGGGATAAGATTGTCTCTCTTACTCACCTCTATTAGAATGTAAGCTCCATGAATGAACTTATGAAAGAAAGAGAAACTTAATTTTGCACCCACTTTTTCCAAGCTTCATCTTATCCAAAAAGGCCTAAAAGGATTTTTTTCCGGACTCCCAAGGAAGATAAGAGCAGGAAAAAAAATCCCTTTTAGTTTTCTAAAGGCTCCTCCCTAGGTGGGGCCTGGCAGCCCCTTGAGGGCAAGGAGCTTATCCTTCCAAGTGCTAACTAACCAGCCCTATTTCTTTACAAGTTTCCTTTTAGCTTCAGCTCTGATAACCTTTCAATGTGGAGGGTGGGGGAAGGGTGAGGCCAGGAGCAGCATATGGTAGCCAAGAGGAGCACATGGACTCCTGACTAGACAGGTAATCTCAAGCTGCTATTCTACAAACCCCCCTAAGTTCCTTATACAGGTTTTCTCTCTCTCTCTTTCACAAATTTACCTTTAAACTTTACCACAAGGATGGGCTACAAAGGTACCCAGGGGCACAGGACTGACTGTCCCTCTGTGAATTTCTATCCCTCTCCTCATTGCCTGGTGGGGAGGGCGATTTAAGTTTTTCCCTACATTTCTCCTGCATTCTCTTCTAATCTGATCTGGGAGGAGAGGATTTTGATTTAACTGCTCTAAGCTTTACTGCAGCCCTAGTGAAAAGATCTCAATGATTGTAATTCAAGTAAAACTTCACTCTCTTGCTCACTCCCAAAAACCTCTTTTGTACTTGAATCTAAGGGAATCCAGGACTAAGACAAATGCGAGAGTCCCACTGAAGACTTTAACGGAGGTTTAGCCAGAAGGCATTCATTGGGAGGAGATGTTTCTAGCAAGAGTGAGCTCCTGGAATGGATTTACAATTTCAGGAGTTCTTTCTTCCCAAATTCAACTAACCAATTTCCAAACTTTTTAACAATTTAAAACCCAGAATTTGCCAAATTTTAACCCATTCCCCGTAGTTCCACGCTGGCCAAACGGGAGCCACAAGGAAGGGAGTCTATTCGCCTAGTGGCAGCCTGATATCTCTGGCTGCCTATGTTTCAGATTTTTTTAACAAAACATAGACATTTCACAATTTTGACATAGACACACGAACAGAGACAAACTCAAACGTAACAAAATTCACGGTGTGGATCGAATTGAAGGCTAAACAGGTCCCCTCAGAGGAAAGATTTCCTCCTCAAAGATACGACTCCCAACCTCTCTCACACCTCAACACAAAACAGGAAAAACAAATGGCATGAGTTGACTGAAGGTTAAGCAGGTCCCCTCGGAGGAAAGAAAAGTGAACCAGATTTCCTCCTTAGGGATAGGACCCTCAATCTCCCCGCACCCATCACAAAACGGAAAACCAAATGGCATGAGTTGACTGAAGGTTAAGCAGGTCCCCTCGGAGGAAAGAAAAGTGAACCAGATTTCCTCCTTAGGGATAGGACCCTCAATCTTCCCACAACCCAACACAAAACAGAAAACCAGACAGCATGAGTTGACAGAGGGTTAAGCAGGTCCCCTCGGAGGAAAGAAAAGTGAACCAGATTTCCTCCTTAGGGATAGGACCCTCAGTCTTCCCACAACCCAGCAGGAAGAGACCTGGCGTCCCAGCCCTTCCACTCTGCCCACCTTCCCCTCGTCAGGGGCATCGTGGTAACAGAGACCAGATGACTAGCCCCAAACCAGAAAAGCTTACCTTTAGAGGGTTGAAAACCAGAATTCTCCGTAAGCCGAGAAGGGACAGGTCAGCAAAGAGCCCATTCTCCGAGACCATCACTCCACATCAGAGTCCTAGGAAAAGAAATCCCCAGGAGCCGGCCCTCTGAAGTGAGAGAAGGTGGATGGGGGCAGAGACTCCCTGTTGAGGTCCGGAATTCTGTGTGTCTCCAGGGCGGTAACACGAAATACCGCCTCATCTCGCTGGGGCCTCCAAAATGTTGTACTAGAAGCCAGCGAGACACACCACAGAGTAGAAGTTTTAGGTGGAGAATTTATTAGCCGGCGGCCATCGGGGTACAGCACCACAAATCAGTGGAAAAAGTGGGTGCAAAATTAAGTTTCTCTTTCTTTCATAAGTTCATTCATGGCCAGGCAAAAGTTCCTATACCTGGGCCAGAGGTAGTGGTGCTGAAGAATATACAGCTAAATAAAGTGTATTTGGGATGTTAATGTATTAATATATGTAATACATGTATTTATATATTAATACATTAATATATAATACCAGAAGTAATAAGACCAACAGTTCCTATATTGTATCTGGAAATGCAATAGATGTCATCTGAAAATTATTGTTTCTGTATTTCTAAACTTGCATTGTGTTCCCAAAAATTCTCTTAGATTGTTAAATTTGAGAAGACCATTGTGTGGTAAGAAATGATATTATAGCAGTTTTAATCTGATTTTGATATATGTGAATTGGGTTTTTAAAGGGATGTGATAAAATTTGGAATTGTTATATGTGGTTATAACAAGTAAATAATTAATAATACTGATATTTAACCATGAGAACAGACTTTCTGTGTGAAAAAGTTTTATATTATGAGAATAGATCTGGTGATTCAAAGTTATAGTTTCAAATAATGATATGAAAGATTCTCTGTGCAAGGAGATTTAGAAATGTGTTCACCTAAATTGATAAAAGGGTTGTTTCAAGTTTTAAAATGCATAATTATGTTTAGGGCACTGGTACATTTCTAAATTGTGTAATTTGACAAACAGATTTATCAGCAATATTGAAAAATGTGGTAATCTTTTACAATGCAGAGAGTACTGGGCCTTAGCAGTTAAAATATTACCACTAGTGGTTATGAATCAGATTTGATTTGCTTATCCAACTCAGTTATGATCACTAGATTGGTAATTAATTGGAATCTGTTTCAAGTTTTAAGTACATGATAATTGCTTGTGGTGTACTTATTTCTAAATTTGTTATTATATACAAATTGGTTAACATCGTATTACCTGTGCTGTTAGAGAATAATTTCTCTTATAATCTGGATGTTGTTAGATTAAGAATAGTACTTAATTCAGAAATTGAGGTTATTAACTGAAACAAGAATTTTTGAAACCATCTAGTCATGAATTCTTATCAATCTTGTGTGGTTTTCTGTGTAGAGGAATTCTTATGAAAAAAAGCTTTTTTAAGTCCTGGTAAACCTTATTATTGTGATAAGGCTAATTAGTTAAGTATGTAATTTATAGAAATTAAGTGTTCTCCCATTATAACACTTTTTGATTAAGGAACTTTGTAATGTCTAGGAATTCTGTGCAATATTTGAGAATGAGGACATTTGGCACCAACTTAGTTAATGAATTCCAGCATTTAAGGGTTAATTTGCTTTAAGGAAAAAGAAGGAGATGTCTATCATTTTAAAACCTTCTAAATAATTGTCTTCAGGAAAGTTTAGCGAGCATGGCTTTTAACATCAGGATACAAAAAAATCCTTATTAGAATTATTAGAATTAATGCTTATTTATAGAAGCACCCATTCAATGTCTTATTCAAGTTTTTTTTTGAGTAAGGAGGTTCCAAATGACAGTCTGAATTCCTTACTCCTCCCTGCCCTTAGTTTAGACAAGAAGAAAAGAATTTCACCTTAGCCCACCTGTCGGAAGGGAAGGAAAGGAGAGGGGCAGCAATAAGAGGAAGGTAGGGGCCAAGAAGCCTCCAACCTGGCTTCTTTTTAAAAAA
Source organism: Trichosurus vulpecula (assembly GCF_011100635.1). Classification (NCBI taxonomy): domain Eukaryota; kingdom Metazoa; phylum Chordata; class Mammalia; order Diprotodontia; family Phalangeridae; genus Trichosurus; species Trichosurus vulpecula. The sequence continues at coordinate 161,164,639 of NC_050574.1, read as the reverse complement.
AAAAAAACTGATAAGATTAGACTAAGACTTGAGATGGGTTTGGCCTGATAGTTTAATTAGTGAAATCTGCCAACTGATGGAGAAGAACCCACCCTCAGGGGGAGATGAGATGGCAGATCTTTTTAATAAGCATTCTCTTTTTTTTAGAATGAGTTATCACGAAAAACAAATCCCCTTTTACTGTGTCTTTGTGTGTTTAAGAAGCTGGAATGGGATTCCAGTATACACAGTTATGACAATGAAAGTACTAACTTATGAGTTGTTTTGTCTTATGGTTGAAATGTAAAGAAGACTTAGTACTAGGTTTGAAAGATTTGGAAAGGTAAATTAAGGTTGAGGGAAAATAGGAAAGGCAGATGAGAAAGTTTGGGGACAAATGGGAGTTAGCTAAGCCTCTCTTGTCCCGAGAATGATAGTTTCAGGTGGTCAAAGTAAGTTGGAGATGAGTGTGAGGAAGTATTTAGAAGATGGAACAGTTATGTAGCTTGATTTGATAATTTAGCTCAATAAAATTTGGGCAGTCTTATCTGAAGGATATTTATTTGCTATTTAAGATTTTTTGGGACTACAATTTAATATTGTCTTAAGCTCTGATTACAGGACTAGGTCACATGAAGCCGGTAATGGCATGGCAGGCATTGCAAGCTGAGAATTTTTTAGGTGGGTCTGCCTGGGAGCAGTTGTGAAGACGACCTTGGACACAGCCTAGGTAGGATCTTCCTGACTTTATTTCCCAACTCTGCTATTTCCTTTCTGAAAAGGAAAGTCCCCACCTGGTTACTCCTAAGCCCTGCTTTCAGCACCTGGTGACTGTAAGATTGGCTATCAGATATGACTTGTGCCTGGAATCAAACAGAGCTAAGGAAGTTCTTTCCTTCTGTTAAGATATATGACATAATCCCTTGTTTCTTTCATAGCAAATCTACATTAACAAGAAGTTTTGTAAGCACTATGCTAAATCTGTTAGGTAATAGATAGATGGAGAATATTGAGATATCTCTGAGTTATTATAATAGGATACAGGTATGAGTAGCTTACAATTTTAACCTATGTTCATGACCAAATAAAACATTGAAATAATATAGGGATAACATCCTCCAAAAGGGGAAAATGATTAGGCAAAGCAAATAAGGCCAAGATGTAATGTGATCAATGTCTAATAAAAGGAAGGGAGAGCGAATTTTGAAAAAGGCAATAGGATCAGATGTGTATGATTGGCTCTAAAAATTTATCAATTCTGGAAATTCGAGCTGATAAGTGTGTTTTGGTAATAAGATCTTAAATTTGGATGCTAATACAAGAAAATTGTATAAGATAATGGTACAAGTGAAAATATACCCCCTTTGTAAAGTATCTGTAAGTTATAGTAAGTTAAAATTGTCTGAGAATTTCTAGATCTGAACCAGAGAGGCAGAACCTAGCCCTGCGTGGCTGGGACCTATGTTGTGTTTCTTTCTTAATCATCAAATTACATGTGTTCTGGGAACCCCGTGTGAGGAGTGGACATCTGGGCCTATAGGAGCCTCGCGTTGCGGTTCCAAGAGCCTGAGAGGGACAGCACCGGACGCGGATGGCTTTCTCACGGGATCCGGAACCAGAACCTGAGCAAAGACCTGCTTTTTTCCCTTGTGCGTCCTTGTGTTCCCAAGACTGTTTTTTCTTGAATTTTTATTATGTTCCCTCTGCTTACTTACAGTTAGTTTACAATTTCTGCCCATCCCTGGGGATGTCCAAATACAGAAAAGGGAAAACCTGACTCCACCTAGATAGGGATTTTAAAACTTCATCCTGTGGAAAATAGAGTTTTTTCCATACCTTTACTTGGTCTTTAGGCGAAACTTTCAGTTTGCCTTTGACCAAAAAGGGGGAAATGTGGGATGTTTGATACCATTTTTTAAAATTTCTGGATTGCAGTACCTGGGGAGGCTCCTTGGACTCTCCTTGAGTCTTCCAACTAGGTCTGGCCTTCCCCTGGGGCCAACGACCTAGCGTTCCTTTTATTGTCACCCCTGCTTAGCGTTTTGGTTGGCCTCCTAATTTTTATTGCTATGCCCCATCAGGTCGTTCCTTTTTCAAGGATTTGAAACCCCCCATGAAGAAAAAAGTGGGAAATGTAATACAAGGAAAATTAGGAACCCCTGAGAAACCTCTAGCTACTGACAAGCACCCCCAGAAAGAATGGACTCAGATATCTTTGGTATTTAGCAAACCCCCTGGGACTCCGTGGCTCCTCCAAGGAATGTCAATAGATAGGACCATCCCACTGAGAGATAACTTGACAGACCCTTCCTGGGAGAGATATCCCTGGGACTCCATGACTCCACCAAGGAATGTAAATGAGATTATCCCACTAGTAAGATAACCTGACTGAATCTTTTGATCAGCCAGGACCTTTGTTCCTCTCCCTCCCATTCTGTACCCCACACATATCCTATATAAGCCAAGCCATCACCCCAACACATTTGCCATTGATTTGTGGTGCCGTACCCCGATGGCCACCGGCTAATAAATTCTCCACTTAAAACTTCAAAAAAAAAAAAAGAATGTAAGCTCCATATGAGTAAGGATTTTTTTCATTCTCTGTAAATTTCACCCTCCCCCCCAGAACCTATCATAGCATCTGGCACATTATAAGTGCTTAATAAATACTAGTTAATTTATTGATTTTTGAGGGCCACCTTTTAAAAAAAAACATCACAGGATTCCAGATTTAGAAGTGGAAGGAACCTTAGAAATCATCTGTTTCAACTACCTCATTCTGTGTGTGTGTTTTTTTAAGAAGGGGGAAGGCAAAGCAATTGGGGTTAAGTGACTTGCCCAAAGTCACACAGCTAATAAATGTGTCAAGTGTCTCATGCTGTATTTGAACTCAGGTCCTCCTGACTCTAGGGCCGGTGCTCTACTCGCTACACCACCTAGATGCCCCCTAAATACCTCATTTTGAAGATAAGAGAAAAGAAGTCCAGAAAGTTTAAATGTCTTGGTTAATGCCTTATAGGTAGCAAATGAATTTGAACCCAGGGCCTCAGTCCAAATCTAGAATTCCTTCGACTTTACCACATTGCCCATTTGAACTCAGTTCCTGTATATTAGTCAGGTCAGTCAAAATAATTCTATACAAAGGACTAAAATATGCAAGACATTTTTATTAGGGGATGAGTATATATACAGAAAACAAAATGAAAAACAATCTCTACTTCAAGGAGTCTACAAATTACTAAGGAAGGTAGAAACACATACAAAGATAAGAATATGCATGCTAATTTGAGAAGAACAAGAGCACTAATTGCTAAGGGAATCAGGAAGTTTTCTTTCTTTTCCTTTTTTTCAAAGTTTATTTAATATTTTAGTTTTCAACATTGATTTCCACAATATTTTGAATTACAAATTTTCTTCCCATTTCTACCCTCCCCCTACTCCAAGATGGCATATATTCTGATTGCTCTGTTTTCCAGTCAGCTCTCCCTTCTGTCACATCATTCCCCCACCCCCATCACCTTTTCCCTTACTTTCTTGTAGAGTAGGATTGATTTCTATGCCCCATTCCCTATATATCTTATTTCTCAGTTGCATGCAAAAACAACTTTTGAGCATCTGATTTTAAAACTTTGAGTTCCAAATTCTCTCCCCTCTTCCCTTCCCACCCACCCTCCATAAGAAGGCAAACAATTCAACATAGGGCACACATATATCATTATGTAAAACACTTCCACAATATTCATGTTGTGAAAGACTAACTATATTTTCCCCCATCCTATCCTTTCCCCCTTTATTCAGTTTTCTTCCTTGACCCTGTCCCTTTTCAAAAATATTGACTTTTAATTATTTCCTCCCCCTATCTGCCCTCCCTTCTATCGTCACCCCTTTTTTATCCCCTTCCCCCTACTTTCCTGTGGGGTAATGTACCCAATTGAGTGTGTATGTTATTGCCTCCTCAAGTCAAATACCAAGAGAACAAGATTCACTCATTCCCGCTTACCTGCCCCCTCTTCCCTTCCAGCAGAACTGCTTTTCTTGACACTTTTATGTGAGATAATTTACCCCATTCTATCTCTCCCTTTCTCCCTCTCTCAATATATTCCTCTCTCATCCCTTGATTTTATTTTTTTAGATATCATCCCTTCATATTCAACTCACCCTGTGCCCTCTGGTGCTCGCTCTCTCTCTCTCTGTCTCTCTCTCTCTCCACATATATGTATATACATATATATATATATATACATACGTTCCCTTCAACTCCCCTAATACTGAGAAAGGTCTCATGAATTATATATACGTTCCCTTCAACTCCCCTAATACTGAGAAAGGTCTCATGAATTACACACATCTTTCCATGTAGGAATGTGAACAAAACAGTTCAACTTTAGTAAGCCCCTTATGATTTCTCTTTCTTGTTTACCTTTTCATGCCTCTCTTGATTTTTTTTTAAATTTTATTTATTTATTTATTTAACATATTTAGTTTTTAGCATTGATTTTCACAAGAGATTGCATTACAAATTTTCTCCCCATTTCTACCCTCCCCCCCACTCCAAGATGGCGTATATTCTGGTTGCCCTGTTCCCCAGTCAGCGCTCCCCTCTATCACCCCACTCCCCTCCCATCCTCTTTTCCCTTCCTTTCTTGTAGGGCAAGATAAATTTCTATGACCCATTGTCTGTGTATCTTATTTTATAGTTGCATGCAAAAACATTTTGTTTGTTTTTGAACATCTGTTTTTAAAATTTTGAGTTCCAAATTCTCTCCCTTCTTCCCTTCTCACCCACCATCTCTAAGAAGTCAAGCAATTCAACATAGGCCACATGTGTATCATTATGTATAATCCTTCCACAATACTCATGTTGTGAAAGACTAACTATATTTTGCTCCTTCCCAACTCATCCCCCTTTATTGAATTTTCTCCCTTCACCCTGTCCCCTTTCGATAGTGTTTGTTTTTGATGACCTCCACCCCCATCAGCCCTCCCCTCCATTGTCCCCCCCATTTTTTTTTCTTCTTCCCTTTTCTTTCCTGTGGGGTAAGATTCCCAATTGGGTATGTATGGTATTCCCTCCTCAGGCCACATCTGATGAGAGCAATGTTCACTCATTCCCCCTTCATCCGCCCTCTCCCCTCCTCCCACAGAACTGCTTCCTCTTGCCACCCTTATGCGAGATAATCCACCCCATTCTATCTCTCCTTATCTCCCTCTCTCAGTATGTTCCTCTCTCATCCCTTAATTTGATTTTATTTCTTTTAGATATCTTCCCTTCATCTTCAACTTACCCTGTGTCCGCTCTCTCTCTCTCTCTCTCTCTCTCTCTCTGTATGTATACACACACACACACACACACACACACACACACACACATAAATATATACATACATACACATTCACCCATATATATACATAAACATATATGTATGCATATTCCCTTCAGCTACCCTAATACTGAGGTCTCATGAATCATACTTGTCATCTTTCCATGTAGGAATGTCAACAAAACAGTTCACCTTTAGTAAGTCCCTTGCAATTTCTTTTTCTTGTTCTTTTTCTTGATTACCTTTTCATGCTTCTCTTGATTCTTGTGTTTGAAAGTCAAATTTTCTATTCAGTTCTGGTCTTTTCACTGAGAAAGCTTGAAAGTCCTCTATTTTATTGAAAATCCATATTTTGCCTTGGAGCATGATACTCAGTTTTGCTGGGTAGGTGATTCTAGGTTTTAATCCTAGCTCCATTGACCTCCGGAATATCATATTCCAAGCCCTTCGATCTCTTAATGCAGATGCTGCCAGATCTTGGGTTATTCTGATTGGGTTTCCACAATACTCAAATTGTTTCTTTCTGGCTGCTTGAAATATTTTCTCCTTGATCTGGGAGCTCTGGAATTTGGCAACAATATTCCTGGGAGATTTCTTTTTGGGATCTATTTGAGGAGGCGATCGATGGATTCTTTCAATTTCTATTTTTCCCTGTGGCTCTAGAATATCAAGGCAGTTCTCCTTGATAATTTCTTGAAAGATGATATCTAGGCTCTTTTTTTGATCATGGCTTTCAGGTAGTCCAATAATTTTTAAATTATCTCTCCTGGATCTATTTTCCAGGTCAGTGGTTTTTCCAAGGAGATATTTCACATTGTCTTCCATTTTTTCATTCCTTTGGTTCTGTTTTATAATATCTTGATTTCTCGTAAAGTCACTAGCTTCCACTTGCTCCAATCTAATTTTTAAAGTAGTATTTTCTTCAGTGGTCTTTTGGACCTCCTTTTCCATTTGGCTAATTCTGCCTTTCAAAGCATTCTTCTCCTCATTGGCTTTTTGGAGCTCTTTTGCCATTTGAGTTAGTCTGTTTTTTAAGATGTTGTTTTCTTCAGTGTATTTTTCAGTATTTTTTTGGGTCTCCTTTAGCAAGTCATTGACTTGTTTTTCATGGTTTTCTTTCATCCTTCTCATTTCTCTTCCCAATTTTTCCTCTACTTCTCTAACTTGCTTTTCCAAATCCTTTCTGAGCTCTTCCATAGCCTGGGACCAGTTCATGTTTTTCTTGGAGGCTTTTGGTGTAGGTTCTTGCACTTTATTGACTTCTTCTGTCTGTATGTTTTGGCCTTCTTTGTAATACTTAAGAGTTGTTTTGATTTGCATTTCTCTAATCAATAGTGATTTAGAGCATTTTTTTTTTCATATAATCACAGATCTCTTTAATTTCTTCCTCTGGAAACTTCCTGTTCATATCCTTTGACCATTTATCAATAGGGTAATGACTTGTATTCTTATAAATTTGACTCAGTTCTCTGCATATTTTAGAAATGAGGCCTTTTATTGGAAACACTGGTTGTAAAATTGTTTCCCAATTTTCTGCTTCCCTCCTAAATCTTGTTTGCATTGACTTTCTTTGTACAAAAACTTTTCAGTTTAATGTAACCAAAATTATCCATTTTGCATTTCATAATGCTCTCTGTCTCATGCTTGATTGTAAATTCTTCCCTTCTCCATAAATCTGACAGGTGAGCTATTCCTTGCTCTCCCAGATTGCTTAAAGTATCAGCCTTTACATATAAATCATGAATTTTGACTTTATTTTGCTATATGGTGTGAGATATTGGTCTATGTCCAATTTCTGCCATACTATTTTCCAGTTTTCCCAGCAGTTTTTGTCAAATAGTGAGTTTTTATCCCAGAAACTGCAGTCTTTGGGTTTATCAAACAGTTGATTACTACAATCATTGACTACTGTGTCTTATGTACCTAACCTATTCCAATGATTCACCACTCTATTTCTTAGCCAGTACCAAGTAGTTTTAATGACTTCTGCTTTATAATACAATTTAATATCTGGCTACACCACCTTCCCTAGCATTTCTTTTCATTAATTCCCTTGATGTTCTGAACCTTTTGTTCCAATTCTACTTTTAAGGAATTATTTTATTCAGTGAATTTTTGTACATCTTTTTCCATTTTTTTGTGCTTCCTCTACCAAGCTGTTGATTTTTTTTCATAATTCTATTGCATTACTCTTATTTCTTTTCCTAATTTTTCTTCTACCTTTCTCATTTGATTTTTAAAATCTTTCTAAGTGCTTCTAGGAATTCTTTTTAGGCTTGGGGCCAACTCATATTTCTCTTTGAGGTTTCACATATAGGTGTTTTGACGTTGTCCTCTTCTGAGTTTGTGTTTTGATCTTCCTTGTCACCATAGTAGCTTTCTATGTTCAGGGTTTTGTTATTGTTGTTTGCTCATTTTCCAACCAATTTTATGACTTTTAAGGTTGAACTCTGCTCCTGAGGCACAGGGGGCACTGTATGAAGATTCTTCCATTAGGGTTCCAGGGAAGTGGCCACTAGCTTATTGGCCAATTGTGCTGGGGTCTCTGGGTCTGGAAATTTACTTGCTATGCTGAGGTTGTAGGACCTGATTGTGCCTGCTGCTCCAGGGGCTACAGGCCTCACAGATAGTCCATTCTGTCACTGGCCTGCTGCATGGGCTATGGGGCCTTGGATGCTGACCGTTGCTGGAGGTGGTGTCGTCTTGCCTCCTTGCCCAGACACTACATGCACTGGGCTGTATTCTTCCTTTACCTAAGTACGACAGGCATTTCCTGCAGTCTTAAGTTGTATTTGACTGGAAAACTACTTCACCTCATCCTTTTGTGGGTTCTGCTGCTCCAGAATGCATTTTGGAGTGGTATTTAAACTTGTGTGGTGAGGAGTTTGGGAGAGCTCAGGGAAGTTCCTGCCTTTGCTCTGCCATCTTGGCTTCACTCTGCCAAGTACTTTTCTAAGGGCTCTGGGGATACACAGAATAGCAAAATACAGTCTCTGCTCTCAAGGACCTCAGAGTCTAAATGGAGTGGCAACATGCAGACAACTATGTACAAACAAGCTACTTACAGGGTAAATTAAGGGGAATCTCAAAGTCAAGGCACTATTAAGGAAGACTGGGAAACTCTACTTATAATGGAATTTTAGCTTAGGCTTAAAGGGAGCAAAGGGAACCAGGAGTCAGAAAAATGTCTGGATTCAAGGAGATGGAATCTCTTTCTGAGAGGAACACCATGTAGACCAGTATCACTGGATCACAGAGTATGTTAGGAGATAGTAAAGTTTAAGCAGACTAAAAAAGTTGTGGGTTTAGGGGAAACAGATTATGAAGGGCTTTGAATATTAAATAGAGGATGTTATATTTCATCCTGGAAGTAACAGGGAGTCATTGGATTTCATTGATTAGGGGTGTGAAATTGTCCGACCTGTTTTAGGAAGATCCCTTTGGCAACTGAGGGGAGGATAAACTGGAGTGGGAAGAGATTTGTGGCAGGGTGTCCAAATACTAGGCTACTACAATAGGCCATGTGTGAAGTGATATAGGCCATCACCATGGAGGTAGAAGTATCAGAGATAGGAAGGAAACATCTTTTACAAAGATTTTACAAAGGTGAAATCTACAAGCCTTGGCAACAGATAAACAGATAGGATATGGGGACTGAGAGAGAGTGAGACTTTGAGGATGATAACTAGGCTATGATCATGGGTGACTGGGAGGATGGTGGTGCCCTCTATAGCAGCAGAAAAGTATGGAAGTATAGAGACTTTGGGGGAAAAGATGAGTTCAGTGGTTTGCCCCTTCATCTCCTTTGGCTACCTGTGAAGTCCCTTGTCACCTGAGCAAAGGCTGCAACCTCCAACTTGAAAAACAAAAGAAAAGAAAACCACTGACTTACTTGGAGATTTTGTACTGCTAATGGAAGAAACCTGAGTAATCAGTTAATTTATTCTTACAAGTAGCATACTCCTTAACCTTCTTTTTGGAAAATTACTTAGTTTGAAAGTGTATGGGTATGGGATTTAGAAACTGACTTAGTAAGCCTTGATTTTCCATTGACTTTCTATGTTGCCTCAGGCAAGCCACTTAACCTTCACCTCTCCCTTGGTAAAATGGAGATAATAAAGCTTACCCTGCAGAACTATTGTGAGGATTAATTTTGTCAATGTTTGCAGTACACTGAAGATTGTAACAGTAAAAGACTTTGATGAATCTGAAAGTGCTTCATAAGTTTTAAAATTCCCATCACTTTCCTTCCTTTCCCCAATACACACTGAATTTTTTATTTCTGTCAGGTTTTGCATTTTCCTCTTTTTCTCAGTTCTAGTTAGCTCCTGATAATTTTATGGGAGAGGTAAGATAATTTGATGGGAGAGGTAAGATAATTTGATGGGAGAGGTAAGAAGTGTGTGGCATTAAGAGACATGGTCCCCATACTTGTTGTGTGTGTGTGTTAGATTTTTCCAGAAGTACCCTTGATTAATTATCTAACACTATTACATGTGATTTGTATCCCTTAACTCAAGTAACAATCAAATGGGCAAGTCATCCCTATAAACAAAAGTAAAAATAAGAGTGACTGACTAATATCTTCTTTTTGGTAAATTTTAAAATTTGTTTTAGACTTAAATAGAAAATGAGAAAAGAAAAAAATACCATGTAAACAGCAGACCATAAGAGAGGATTCAATATAAACAATAAATTTCCATTTCGGGAAAATCTATGTAGTAAGTATTACACATTGTTTTCAAAACTGCTTAGGAAAGAGCTTCCTTGTAGGTTTTCTTTGTTCACTGCTGTGCACTTTTTATCTTATATTTCCCCTCCCTCATCCTCCCTCATTCTAAAGAAGGCTACAGTTAAGTGAGGAACACGCACACACAAATGCACACACATACATATAAACACATACACAAAACCTATATACATATATATATACACATATATCTAGAAATATGCACATATATACACATATACACTCATACACATATATGTAAGGCCATACCATGGTTATTTCTATTTGTCATATGTTTCTCTGAAGGTGGATAGTATCTTCCTTCATAAGTCAAAGTCTTTCCATGTTTTTCTAAGTCAACCAGCTCATCATTTCCTACACCAAAGCAATAATCTAAGCACATCCTATCTGAGAGGTTGTCTATGTAAGTGTTTTCCCAATTTTCTGTGTTCTTTCTGTTCTTGGCTATATAGGTTTTATTTATAAAGGAAAATTTTAATTTAATGTAATCAAAATTATCCATTTTACACTTCAACAATACTCTTACCTTATAATATACTTTAAGGTCTGATACTACTGAATCTGCTTCCTTTACATCTTTGTTCTTGGCTTCCTTGAAGCTCTTGACATTTTGTTCTAAATAAACATTGTTATTTTTTCCAACTCAGTAAGATAATTTTTGGGATGGCATTAAATAAATAGATTAGTTAGGTAAAATTGTTGTTTTTTATATTAGCTTTGCATGCCTATGAACAATAAATATTACTCCAATTATTGAGACCTGAGCTTATTTATATAAAAAGTGTTTTATGTTTATGTTCATGTAGTTCCAGTGTTTGTTTAGGCAGATATACTCTCAGGCATTTTATACTGTCTAGTTATTTTAAATGGTCTAAAACAACGTTGAATAATATTACTGACACAGCATAGATTCTCTATTTTTCTCTTTTGATTAAATCTTTTAGCTTTACTTTTGTCTCAGATCATGATTACTACCGCTGATTTTTTTTATTCAATAAATTCTACTCCTGACCTTTATTTTATCTTGTATGTATTTCTCATTTTTATGGCATTTCTTGAAAGCAACATATTGTTGAATTAAAAATTTTAATCTGCTGTTAGTTCCCATTTTATAGATAAATTCATCCCATTCACATTCTAAGCTATAATTATTTGTTGTGTATTTTCCCTTGTCTCTGTTTTTTCCTCACTATCCTTCTCAAGCTATTCTTATCCTTATTCACTCCTCTGCTTTACTTCTACCCACTAATTTGGCTTCCTATTCCTTTTCCTATACCTACCCACCCCACAAAGAGTCTCTCCCTTATCTTCACCCCTGCCATAATCCTTGCCTTCTTACTTCTTTCTGAATTTAGAAGACTTTTATACCCTTATATACATATATATGTATATGTGTGTATTTATGTATATGTATATGTATATATGTGCATATCTATATCTATCTAAATCTATCTATATCTATCTCTTATCTATGTATATGTTGTTCCCTCTTTAACCTATTCCTGATGAAAATATAGTTCCAGCTGTACTGGCTTTCCCCTCTACTAGATTATGTATCAATTTTTCCTTGTTTGTATGAGATAATTACTCCTTTTTATCTCTCCCTACGCAATTTTTTTAGAATCACCCCATCATACTCAGCTCAGCCCAAGCCTTTCTTTCAAATAATGATGAGTCATAAAAGTACTGACAATATTTTCACATATAAAAAGTAAACAATTTAACCTATTGGGTCCTTTATAATTGGCCTTTAATGTTTACCTTATATTTCTTCAGGATGTTATGTGTAGAATTTTTTCTTAAGTTCTGCTGTTTTTGTCACAAATACCTGAAAGTCTTTCAATTTGTTAAATACCCCCACCCCTTTTTTATTCAGGATTATACTTAAGTTTGCTGGGTAAGTTACCCTTGGTCATGGCAATAGCTCTTTTGCTATATGAAATATAGTATTCTAAGATATGTGGTCCTTCAACATGGCAGTTGCTGCTAGGTCTCATGTAATCTGTATTGTAGCTCCATGATATTTAAATTGTGTTTTCTTGCTGCTTCCAATATTATCTCCTTTATCTGGGAGTTTCAAAACTTGACTATGATATTTCTCTAAATTTTCCTCCTGGGATTCTCCTTCAGTTGGGGATAGGTGGATTTTTTTTCCATTTCTCCCTTGCCTTCTTGTTCTAGAACTTCAGGACAATTTCTTCGATAATTTATTGCAATATTATATCAAGATTCATTTTATTATCATAATTTTTCAGGTAGTCTGACTTTTCTTATATTATTTCTCTACAATCTGTTCTCCAGCTCAGTTTTTTTTTCTCATGAGATGTTTCACAATCTCTCCTATTTTTCATTCTGTTGATTTTGTTTCATTATTTCTTGATGTCTTAGAACATCATTAGCTTCCCTTTGCACAATTCTAGTTTTCAAGGAATTATTTTCTTCCTTAAGTTTTTGATTCTCTTTTTCAAGTCGGGTTGACTTTCTTTTCATAATTTTCTTGGATTGCTCTTGTTTTTCTTTTCCTATTTTTCCTTAATTTCTCTGATTTTTAAAGTGCTTTTTAAGTTCTTCTAGAAACTTATTTTGTGCTTGGGACAATTTGACATTTGTCATTGAAAAGGGAGGAACTTTTTTTAGCTCCATTGTCTTCCTCCAAATGTGAATCCAGATCCTCTCTATTCTCATAGCACCCCTCTGTGGTTGGGTTCTTTCTCTTTTGCTTACTTGTTTTTATTTTTTTGTTTTATTTTTAGCAGGTATTGGGGTAATCATATTCTAGTCCCAAGGCATGGGGAATGATACTCTAAGACTCAGGTCCTTCCTACTGTTATTTTCTGAGGTTTCTACTGGGGCCCAACCTTGGACTCTCCTCTCTTCTTCTAAACCACATCTAGGGCCACCATCCATTCTGTCCTGTAAATGATTTTGCTGTGGTCCCTCTGGTGGCTGCAAACTACAGCTGTCCTCTGTGATCTGGATCTGTGGAAAGTCCTTCAGTCTTCTCCTACTCAGCCATTTGACCTCCCCACACTGTCCAAGGCATGAAAGTTTCTAAGGCTGAAGCTGCCTCCCAACCCTAGCTGCCTCCAGGTCTTGTTTGTTGATTTTTGCAGAGTTGGCCTGGAGATGTTTGCAGTTCACCCAAGTCAAACGTCTGATCCTTAGGTTAATACTCTTAACTATAATCTCTTTAGAGCTAGAACACTTTATTTTTGTTTACCTGATTTTACAAACCTCTCTCTTCAACTGTGTACTTCCACCCAAGGATTTATTCATTCTAAAGGTTCTACCATTTTGTCATATTCTTCAAACTGAAAGTCATTTGAAAAGCCAGAGTTGGCAAATGCTGTTATTTATTTACAGATAACTCTCCTGGGAGGGAAAGAGGGGAAGGAAAAGAAGAGAGGGAAGGATACTGGGTGGAATTATGATGATATAGAAAAGGACATTAATAAAAATGTAAAAATTTAAAGTAGCCCTAATGTTCCATAGTGATGGTAGAAAATTCAAGATTCTATTTCACTGTACTCTGAATGGTCTAGTAGATGATGGTGAATCTGGAGTCAGACATTTTATAATTTCGTAATTGTTGACAAGTCACTTATACTTTCTAAGTCTTAATTTTGTTACTTGTAAAATGAGGATGGTATTTGTACTACATAGGGAAATTGATTTGTAAAACTTCAAGAGCTATATAAATATGAACTGGCATTATTGTATTATACTTCTAGAATAATATAAAGGCTTTTACTCCTCACCTATAGTAGAATGTGCTTGTGTACATCTTCTAAAGATTGATATCTTATTTTTTTGCAACACATTGTTATCCATATTTATATATGTATGATTTTATTATGCATAGATATATATATAAGTATGTATGTGTATATGTATGTGTGTATATATGCATATATATGTGTGTACATATTTTTTTCTTCTCCCTTCACTACACAGTGAAACATCTCTAGGAAGCAATAAAGAAGAAAACAAAGGGGGAAAATGCAGTTCTGCAAAACTAAAGAGTTCATTGAATTGGGTACCAAATATAGTTTTCCACCCTCATTGTCCCTCAATTATTAAAAGAATGAAGGAATATATATTTTATCCTCTGGTTTGGCACTCTTCTTGATCATTATTCAGTCAATCAACTAGCATTTATTAAATGCCTAATATGTGCCTGCTCTGTGATAAGTGCTGAAAAGAAAAGAATAAAAAGAAATAGTCCCTACTTTCAAAGAGTTCATAGGCTAAAGGGGGAGACAATACGCAACAACTATGTATAAACAAGATATATACAAGATAAATTGAGAGTAGTTGCAAAGGGAAGTTACTAAGATTGAGAAGAGTAGGAAATACTTCTTGTACAAGATGGGACTTTAAGCAAAACTTGAAGGAAGGCAGGGAAATGAGAAAAAGGATATGAGAAGAAAGAACATCTCCCCTAAAGGATTATACTTATTTTTGCTGTATAGGTTATTCTTGGTTGTAATCCTAGCTCCTTTGCCTTCCAAAATATCATATTTTAATCCTTCTGCCCCTTTAGTGTGGAAGCTGCTAAATCTCATGTGATACTGACTGTGACTCCATGATATTTCAATTGTTTTTTTCTGGCTGCTTGCATTATTTTTTCCTTTGGCATGAGAGCCCCTCAATTTGCCTATATTTCTATTTAATTTTGGAATCTTAGGAGTTTTTCCATGGATTCTTTGAATTTATATTATTCCATTTGACAGTTCTGCTTTTTAAGAAGTTCTTTTCTTCTATGAATTTTTGTGCCTATTTTACCATTAAGCCAATTTTGAGAAGAAGATCCAGGGCAGAGCCTTAAGGGACCTCTATTTATTGTGCATGATTTGGATAAAGAACCAGAAAAGAAGACCAAACAGGTTAGAATCAAACCAGAAGAGAGAAGTGTCATGAGAAACTAGAGATAAGACAATATAAAGAAGAAGATGATTAGTAATATCAACCAAAGGCTAGAGAGAGGTCAAGAAAGATAAGGACTGAGAAAAAGTGATTAGATTTGGTAATTAGGAGATCATTAACAACTTAGAAGAGAGTGGTTTCTATTCAGTGAAGAAGTTAGGCTCCAGATTGCAAGAGTGAAAACAAAGGAAGTTGAGGTACTTCTTGGCAACCTTCTCAAGGAGTTTAGCCAGAAAAGGAAAGAGAGATATAGAACTGTAGTGAGTAGGAATGGATAGATCAAGTAAAGATTTTTTTTGAGGATGTAGGATACAGGCGATATGCTTCTAGGCAGCAGGGAAAAAGCCAGTCTAATTAAAGATTACTGAGAGAGTGGGAATGATAGAGGAGGCCACCATTTGTAGAAGACTGGAATGGAAAGAAAGTTAGAAGCATATTACTTATCAGACTTATGGATAGGTCAGCAATTTGTGAATAAACAAGAGAGAGAAAAGTTAGATGTAAAATGGATAATTTTAATTATTAAAAAAAGTTTTTGTACAAATAAAAAATGTAGCCAAGATCAGAAAGGAAGCATAAAATTGGAAATTACACACAGTTTAGATAAAGGTCTCATATCTAAAATAGATAAAAACTTTGTCAATTGCATAAGAATATGCGTCATTCCCCAATTAATAAATGGTCAAAGGATATGAACAGGCAGTTTTCCAATGAAGAAATCAAAACAATTTATAGTCATATAAAAATGCTCTAAATCATTATTGATTAGAGAAATGCAAATTAAAAAAATCTTTGAGACATCATTTTACACCTGGCACATTGGCTAAAATGATGGAAAGGGAAAATGAAAAATGTTGGGGGGGATGTGGAAAAAATTGGGACACTAATTCATTGTTGGTGGAATTGTGAACTAATCCAGTCATTTTGGAGAACAATCTAGAATGATGCTCAAAGAGTAATTAAACTACCTATACCCTTTGACCTAGTAATAACACTTCTTGGTATATTTCCAAAGATCGTTAAAGAGAAAGAAAAAGAACCTGTATGTTCTAAAATGTTTATAGCAGCTCTCTTTGTGTTGGCAAAGAACTGGACATTGTAGGGATGCCCATCAATTGGGGAATGGCTGAATAAGTTGTGATTGAGATGGACTGCTACTGTGGTATAAGAAATGATGAGCTAAATGATTTTTAGAAAAAAATAGAGAAAGGTTTACATGAAACAATGAAGAGCAAAATGAGCAGAATCAAGAGAACATTGTATAGAGTAACAGAAATACTTTAAGAACAACTTTGAGTGAATATGTCATTTTGAGTATTATAAATATCCAAATTAACTATAAAGGACATATGAAGAAAGACATTAGCTGCATCCAGAGAAAGAACTGATAAATAGAAGGATGTATAGAGTTATTTTACACACACACACACACACACACACACACACACACACACACATACACACACAGTGTGTTTATGTGTGTTTATGTGTGTTCTTATCTATCTATCTATCTATCTATCTATCTATCTATCTATGTTTCCAATCGGAGCCATCTCTAGGGCAGGAAGGTGAGGGAAGAAAAAAGGAAAAAAAAAGAAATTTACATGATAATTTTGTTGAATAAGTGAAAGGAATAGCAAGTTGTGTATAGTATATTTACAGTTTCATGTGCAGTCATCTTTTTATTGTACTATGTTATAGAAAAGCATATTTTTACGTATATTAAAACTAAAATAAATTTTCAAAAAGGAATGGGATTACATATGAATAGAGAGGGTTTTGCTTTGCCAAAGAGAAAGGACCCACCTTAATGTGAAAAAGACATGAAGGATAAGATAGTCAGGGAAGAAATATGAGTGATGTGAATTGAGGGAGAAGAAAGAAGAAAGAACTCTAAGCAAGTTGCCTCAATTTTTTTTCAGTGAAATATGAAACAAGGTTGTTAGGTTAGAATATGAGGGAAGGAAAAGCTGTGAGAGTTTTGAGGGGAGCAGTGAAAAGTTTTGGAAAATCCACAGTGGAGAGTGGGATAGTGAATCAGTTAGGTAGTTGTAAAAGGATTGCCTTGTTCCATTGAGATACCAGCTGAGATTTTGTAAGAGAACCTTGATGGACCACGTAAACACTGTTTCATATGTTTTTTCTCTTTTTCCAGCAGTATGTGAGTAGTATTAAAGGCAGCAGGTAGTGGGCATAACCAAAGGCTGAGGCTTGGCCCAGCAACATATTTGATCATATAAAATGTATAAGGGACTCAGGAGAAGAAGGCGTAATAGAATTAAACTGATGCATCAAGGTGTCAAGATAGGGGGCGGGGGGAGGGAAGATGGGATGAATCAAGAAAGAATTGAGGGCCAGAGATATTGGAGGTTGTTTTAAGGACAAAGAACTGTGTTTGGAGATGCAAGGTAAAGAGAGAGATGGAATAATAATTATCTTATGATTAGGTTAGGGAATTTCAGAATTCATGAACATACTTGTGGTTGATGGCAAGATCAATAGTGTTATCACTTCTGTGCGTAGCCTGGTTTGGGTAGAAGAGTAGGTAGTAGGAAATGAATGAGTATTCTGATAGTCTCTTCCCACAGAAGGAGGAACTTTTAGCTAATGTAAAAATGAGGGGAACATTGAAGTGATTCTCCTTCTTGGAGCTCATAAAAGGTGGCAGGAACACCAGCCAACTCTATTTGAGAAGATCGGATTTCAAAGGATCCAGAGAAAAAAGAGATAATATCTCATTATCTAACATTCTATGGAAGAAGTCTACTCAACAAATATAGACTATTTTCAGAAAAGATAAATATTTTTTAAGGAACAAAAGGGGATGCACAAGCAATTTGTGGACAAACTTTAGAATTTATATTGTATTTTAAATTTTGAAAAATACTTGACATATATTATCTTATTTGAATCTCACTGAACAATTTTGTAAAGTAGCTACATTTTACAGATGCAGCACAGGATTTGAATACACACATTCCTGACTCCCAAGTTCTACATAGTCATACTACTCTAGTCTTTAAAAAAAGAAAAAGAACTCAAACTTACTGTAACTCAATAAATTAAGTTAATAGCTTTTAATAATTTAAAATTCAGAATGATCTGATAAAGGTGAGCATTCTTAGGAACAGCAGCAATAATGTAGGAGGAAATTAGATCGATTAAGAAAAGGAGGAAGATCAAAAAAGGAAAGGAATAGCTACTTAGAATTGGTATATAAATGATAATGAATAATGGGTAGAAGGCTGAACTACTCAACTCCTGTTTTGCTTCTGTTTTCTCTGCCAAGAATAATTTTTGGACTAGGACTTACTTTAATAGAACTATTATCTCATCAGTGGAGAAAAATTTACTTCAATTTCAAAAATGGAAAGGACCTAGCTACCCTAGATGACTTCAGCTTAGGTACTGAAAAAAAAATACTGGCAAATGAGATATCTGAGTAATTATCAGTAAAGAATCTATTATTTAAGGGATTAGTGATGGATAGCTAGAAAGAATTAATATTTGGGAACAGAAATGTCTTAATCAAGAAGTCATGAGAGATTCACTATATTTGCTCCATTAACCAGGTTACTAGACTGGTAGATCAAAGGAGAGCTGTCAACATGGTTTATAGAGATTTGGCAAGGCATTTGAAAAAGCCTCTCCTGCTATGTGAACAAAATGGAGAAAGATGAATTAGACAGTAGTATCATAGTTATATGAATGAACTCAGAACTAAATAATGAAGCACAAGGAGTTATTCTTAATTGTTTGATGTCCACTTGAAAGGAGGTCTCTAATTCAGTGCCCTAGGGTATTTGTGCTTGGTTCTGTACTACTTATATTTAACATTTTTTTAAATGATTGGAATAAAGGCAAAGACAGCATGTGTTCCAAATTTGTAATTGATATAAATCTGGAAGGATCAGAAATGCACAGGATGATAGACTCAAGATCATGAATGTTCTCAGCAGAATGAAGAGTAACACTTAGAATGATCAAAAAAAGAGTATAGCTCTAGCACTGAAAGGGGCCTTTGAAGTTATTTAGTCCAACACCCTCATTTTATAGATAAAGAATCTGTAGCTCAAACAAATTAAATTACTTGCCCTAAGTAACACAGGTAATAAATGAGAGAAATAGGGTATAATCTTATATCCCAAGACTCTAAGTTCAGCACTTTCCCCTAGATGAGTAAAAAACAATCACCTTCATAAATATAAAGGCCATAGGGGGTGGTATGGTAAGACAATTGGTCTGTAATTGCTTGGTGGAATTTACTGGGATGCAAATTTGTTATGAGACAGCAATGTGATAAAGTAGCTAACAAAACATTTTGATTCATTGAAAGAGAGAGTATCTAGGACTATTGAGGTTATACTGAAGGCACAAAACTCTGGATTTCACATTTTAGGGAAGACATTGATCATGATTGACACCGTGCAGAAGAAAATGACCAGATTGGTGAAAGGACTTTGGGTCATGGCATAGGAGGATTAATTGAAGCAACTGGGAATATACTTAGAAAATATTTAGGAGAGGACATGTCTTTCAATATATGAAAGGCTGTCATACACATAGCAGGTATATTTTTATTCTGCTTGTCTTGAAGGGCAGAGCTGGGAGAAATGTATGGGTGTTGTAGTGAGGCCCATTTCAGTCTAATTTAAGAAAACTTCCCAAATAATTAGAGTTATTGAAAAGTGGAATAGATGCCCTCAAAAGTTATTGGGTTCCCCTTTATTAAAGATCTTCAAGTGACAACTACAGGATCACTTGTTGAGTACATTGGAGATAGTATTCTTTTCACTTATGTCTCGAAACTAACTGCCTCTTGAGATTCATTTCAACTCAGATATTCCATGATTCTGTATGATTTTTAATGGTCCAGACCATGTACATTAGTCTGATTTGAGCAGAGAAAGAACATTAATAACTAAGGAGATCAAAGAAAGCTTCATGAAAAAGATGACACCAGAGTTTCTTGAAGGAAGAAGTGGCTGAGTATAATGTGAGACTATCATTGAACATGGAATAATACCTTGTCATTTGTTTAATAATTCATTTCATAAATATTTATCAAAGTACAGCTATATGCAGAGGTCAGTGTTTGGAAAGATACACAATTTACATAAATTCCTTTCCTTGTCCTCATCAAGGTTAAAGCTGAGTTTGGGCATGGGAAGATTAGAAAAAAAACTGCAAAAACCTCAATAATAAATGATTACTACACTAAATTGGCACTAGTTGAGATAATATTTGAGGTGTAGGAGGTGGTATTAGAGGAAACTAGGTGCAATAGAGAGAGTGCTGGGCATGAAGTCAGAAAGACTCATCTTCCTGAGTTCAATTCTGGTCTCAGACACTTATTAGCTATGTCTAACCAATCGCTATGTCACAGATGTAAGTCACATTTTATGATTAAATAAGATTCTTGAGATCAGCACAAAATATAAAGTCTGGGCCATGGTGGTGGTTGTGGATTTTCTCTACTCCTATATTAGCTGGAAAAATTTCTTTGTCAGTTTGTGTATTATCCCCCACAGAACACAACAGAGTGCCTGGTATATAATGAAAAAAATATCAAACTGGATTGTAGGAAGTGGTAGAGTTGGAATGAGGAGACAGGTTCAGAAACTCTAACACATAATTTTTGTGACAACAAGCAAATTATTTTACCTATTAGAGCATCATTTTCCTCATCTATAAAATGGCAACAATACTGCTTACAGGTTTGATGTGGGTGAAGAATTTTGAAAAACCTAAAGTATTATTTAAATGTCTGTTCTTATTATAAGATGTATAGAATTTTTAAAAATAAACTAGCCTTTGATCTCAGGCCTTCCTGATTCTTAGACCAGCTCTCTGTTCCCTGTGCTAAACCTCTCACTCTGTGTTACTATTAATAAAAAAAATGCTCGTAAATTTTGTTGTCTAGATTCTGACTATATATAAATTATTTAATATACTTTAGGGTCCTCTTTATAATTCTCTTGTCAAGCCTAGTTATTTGTTTAAAAGATTTTTTCCTTGATTAAATATCTTGAAATTATTATTAATGAAAATATATTCAGATACAAGAAACGTCTTTGTATTTGACTTATCTTAGATTTTGCATCAAGGTGCTCATATGCTAACCCTTATACTACAAAGTCCCTTTCTTAGATTTGCCAAATTCCAGTCTGTCACAGTAGAAAAAGAAGCAGCATCTCAACCCCTAAACTTCCTCAACATTCTCCTCACCTGTGTCAATTAATCACTTTTCGTTCTTTAACATAACAAAACAGTGAAAAAAACATAAGGCTCCATGGAATTCTTAAGTTTTGGTCAAGCTCCTTTATAAAGGAAAGGTGGAAGGTATTTCAGGTTGGTGCTGAAACCTCTTCCATGTTCTTTTGAGGTCAAATGGGATACTTCACAGTGGAGGAAATATCCAAATGCTTTCTTTGGAAATAGAATCACTAATAAATCTACTTCCAAACAAACTCTGGTGTATTTAACACTTCAGGATAGAGTAACTTAATTTCTCTGCAAGATAGCCTATGCTTTTATGTAAATAGGTAATGTAAAGCTAATGCCTCACAGTGGATTAAAAGCAACCTGTTGCCATGAAGGGAAAAAGGCAAAATGATTGAATAATAGCATTAATTTGCTGGTGGAGGAGATACTTTCCAAGACCAACTGCTTAATTCCAAAGAGTGGGTTGTCTTCCCATTTTAGCAGCCCAATGGAAGAGCTTCCTATCTCATGTGATGTGATGAAAAATGAAAAAAAAAATGGTTTCCTGTATGACTTTAGAGTTTGTGACTGCTTCACAGGGGTGGGGAAATCTTTGGCCTTGAGGGCACATATGGCCCTCTAGGTCCTCAAGTGCATCCCTTTGACTGAATCTAAACTTCACAGAACAAATCCCCTTAATAAAATGATTTGTTCTGTAAAACTTGGACTCAGTCAAAAGGCCACACCCAAGGACCTAGAAGGCCATATGTGGCCTTAAGGCCATAAGTTCTCCACCCCTGGTAGTAGTATCCTTTCATTGATGATTTAACCACATCCTCTTCATTCATAATATGTCATGGACTCTTGTTGTGCCTACAGATGGAATATTTAGAAGAAAGCTATTTTGTGTTAGATTAAGTGCCTCCCTAATTTTCACTTACCTTGAACTTTTCAGGGAACACATATCTGTGGAAAGAGAGTCTCATCTTAGCCTTTGAAATATAGGGAATGGATTTGAAAGTAACTGAAGACTTTTGAAGACTGCATGAAAAAAGGCAATTATTTTCTGTAAACTTACCTTTTAAGGAATGTGCAATGATAGCTTTACTTCTGCTCTCTGATCATAAGTAATGATAAGACACAGAACTGAAAGGTAGCTTGGGGATGATCCAGGCCTACTCCTTCAAGAAGATATAGTGATTTGCCAATAGAAACAGAATTAACAGCATAGCCATATTCAATCTCAGATCCTTTGATATCAAATCAGTGCTCGCTATACCACAAATCTCTTAACTTTAACCTTTTTACTCATTTATGATAAAACAATTACTGCAATTCTAACTAAAATCCTCCAAATTCCCTGACACATTAAAAGTATTTTCATTTCGAGAGATACCCAAGGAATAAAATATTGAAGTTGTCCCTGATAAGCAATGATATAATGTTCAGCAGCTTGTTTCATAGCACTGGCAATTTTCAGAACAAGAATGCAGATTAATACATAGGTCTTTTGACCCCAATTCAGGTTCTCAGAGTTGTCCTGGCAAATCCAATGAACAGGATGCACATGGAGGGTGACTATGTATGGGATTCCAAGACCACTTGATAGAGAATATATTCCTCTCAGAGAAGTTAGCTCTCCAATCAACCAAATACACAATTTGGTGACCAGAAAAAACTGTCTTACAGCAGAGTAGGTAAAGATACAAAGCCAGAATAGAAAAAGTCTTGCTGTCAGGGACAAGACAATAAAAGGAAGTAATAGGACTCAATCAGAAATGCCACAATAGAAACTAATAAAGAAGTAACTAATGAAGAATCAATAGTATCCTAATATATATTCAACACTTTCTCAGTTTTGAGACATTAGAAGCCCTACTTCCAAAGACTAGGATACCTTTCCCTCACTTCCCTACCAAACAACACTCCTTGTCTAATTATTTTACTGCATTAGAAAAAAAAATAAAATTCATTTGGAAAATAAAAGGAACTAATGAAAAAAAGTGTAAAGGAAGGAAGTTTAGCATTTCCAGATCTTAAATTGTATTATAAGGTAGTAATTATCAAAACTATCTGGTACTGGCTAACAAATAGAAAAGTAGATCAATGGAACAGAGTAAACATGCATGTTATAGCAGCAAATGAATGTAATAACCTTATTTTTGACAGATGTAAAAACTTAAGATTTTGGGGTAAGAATTCATTATTGGGGAAAACTTATTGGGAAAACTGGAAAGCAGTATGGAAGGAACTGGGTATGGACCGGTATCTTACACCATTTACTAAGACAAGGTCAAAATGAATACGTGACCTAGATATAAAGAGAAATTTCAGAGGTGGAGCCAAGATGGCAGAGTAAAGGGAGGGACTCCTCTGAGCTCTCCCCCAAAACCCTCTAAGTATCAATAAAAATGGCTCTAAACAAATTCTAGAGTGGCAGAACCCACAAAAGGTGGAGTGAAACAATTTTCCAGCCCAAGACAGCTTTGAAGGTCAGCAGGAAAGTTCTGTCACACTTGGGTGAGAGTGGAGCACAGACTAACCCAGGCTGTGCCAGCATAGCCCTGGCCACAGAAAACTGGGAACAGGCCTTGGGAGCCATTGAATCAGTTGCTACAGTATCTGCTTCTGGAGCTCTGAGCCCACAGATGATAAGGGGGTTGAACAAGTGGTCAGAAGATTACAGGGCTCTCTTTGCTGGTATTGTTGCAGTACTCTATCACTTTTTCCATACTCAGATCTGGGTGGCAGTCCTGGGTAGAAATCCCAGAGCAAGGAGGAGCACTAGAGCCCCAGAGCTTGTGGCTACAGTGGAGTGAAGATCCTCTTCACAGTTCCAAGGCAGAAAGGAGTGCTTGTGGTCACTCACAGATGAGAGCACAAGCCAGGAGAGTAGTAAACACTTCTCCTTAGATATTACCACCTTGGAAGAACTGAAAACTTATAGGTTCCTAGAAGTATTTCTGTAAACAGCTACACAAAACTCCTGAAGCTTGGGACAGTGCACCCTCCACCCTGGAAGCAGATCCCTACTTTACTAAACAACAGAAAAATTCTGGCTACAAAAAGTTGCTATGGTGACAAGGAAAATCAAAATACATATTCAGTAGAAGATAACAAAGTCAAAGCTCCTACATCCAAAACCTCCAAGAAAAATATGAATTGATCTCAGGTGATGGAAGAGCTCAAAAAGGATTTTGGAAATCAAGTAAGAGTGGTAGAGGGAAAATTGGGAAGAGAAGTGAGAGTAATGCAAGACAATCATGAAAAACAAGTCAAAAGGGAGACACAAGATACTGACTGAAATAACACCTTAAAAATCAGACTAGTCCAAATGGTAAAAGAGGTCCAAAAAGCCAATGAGGAGAAGACTGCCTTAAAAAGAAGAATTGGCCAAATAAAAAAAGAGGCACAAAAATTCATTGAAGAAAAAACTCCTTAAAAAAGTGGAATTGGCCAAATAGAAAAGGAGGTCCAACAGCTCACTGAAAAAAATAATTCCCTAAAAATTGGAATGGAGCAAATGGAAGCTAATGACTTTATGAGAAATCAACAAACAATAAAACAAAACCATAAGAATGAAAAAATAGAAGACAATGTGGAATATCTCATTGGAAAAACAACTGGCCTGGAAAATAGATCCAGGAGAGATAATTTTAAAATTATTGGATTACCTAAAAGCTGTGATCAAAAAAAGAGCTTAGACATCATCTTTCAAGAAATTATCAAGGAAAACTGCCCTGATATTCTAGAACCATAGGTTAAAATAATCATTGAAAGAAGCCACCAATCACCTCTTGAAAGATATCCCAAAATCAGAGGGCTTGGAATATGATATTCCAGAGGGCAAAGGAGTTAGGATTACAATCAAGAATCGCCTGCCCAGCAAAACTTAGCATAATCCTTCAGGAAAAAAATGGACATTCAAATAAAATAGAGAACTTTTAAGCATTCTTGATGAAAGAACCAGAGCTGAATAGAAAATTTGACTTTCGGGTACAACACTCAAGAGAAGCATAAACAAGTAAATAGGAAAGGTAGATCATATGGCACTTAATAAGGTTAAGGTGTTTACATTCATACGTGTGAAGATGATACTTGTACCTCATAAGAACTTTCTTATTATTAGGGCAGATAGGAATACATATAGACAGAGGGCACAGGTATGAGTTGAATAGGAAGGAGTGATATCTAAATAAAAAAAATTAAGGGTGGAGAGAGGAATGTACTGGGAGAAAGGAAAAGGGAGAGGCAGAATGGGATAAATTATCTCACATAAAAGAAGCAAGAAAAAGCTTTTACAGTGGAGGGAAAGAGGGGGGATATGAGGCAGAATGAATGAAACTTTTTCTTATCAGAATTAGCTCAAAGAGGGAATAACATACTTAATTGGGTATAGAAATCTATTTTACCCTGTAGGAAAGTAGGAGGGTAAGGTGATAAGGGGAGGGTCATGGAAGGGAGGGCAGATTGGGATAGGGGGTAGTCAAAAGCAAAACAATTTTGAGGAGGAACAGAGTGAAAAGAGAGAGAATAGAATACATGGAGTGAAATGGAATGGAGAGAAATACAGTTAGGAATAGTAACTCTAAGAAAAAAAATCAAGCAAGTTTCTCTGATAAAGGCCTCATTTCTCAAACATATAGAGAAATGAGCCAAATTTACAAAAAATAAGAGCCATTCCCTAATTGATAAATGATCAAAAGATATGAACAGTTTTCATCAGAGCTACCTATAGCCATATGAGAAAATAATCTAACTCACTATTGATTGGGGATATGCAAATTAAAACAATTCTGGAGTACTACCTCATACCTATTAGATTTGTTGACAGGTCAGAAAAGGAAAATGACAAGTGGTGGAGGGGATATGGAAAAATGAGATATTAATGCACTGTTGGTAGAGTTGTGAACTGATTCGACCATTCTGTAGGACAATTTAGAACTAACTATGCCCAAATGGCTATAAAACCATGAATACATTTTGACCTAGCAATATCACTACTAGGTCTGTATCCCGAAAGACATAAAAAACAAAAAGGAAAAGGACCTATATGTCCAAAAATATTTAAAAATAGTTCTTTTCTGGGGGCAAAGAATTGTAAATTGAGAGGATGCCCACCAGTTGGGGAATGGCTGAAGAAATTGTGGCATATGATTATGATGGAATACTATTGTGCTACAAGAAATGATGAAGAGGATGCTCTCAGAAAAGCCTGGAAAGACTTACATAAGCCGATACAAAATAAAATGTACTTTGTACAAAGTAATAGCAATGATGCAAGATGATCAGCTGTGAATGACTTAGCTATTCTCATCAATACAATAATCTAAGACAACTTTGAAGGACTCATGATGAGAAATGCTGTCCATCCCCAGAGAAAGAACCGGTGGTGTCTGAATACAGATTGAAGCATACTTTTTCTACTTTATTTTGCTTGAGGTTCCCTCCCCCCAGTCCCCACCATCTTTGGTCTATATTTTCTTTAACAACATGAATATTATGGAAATGTTTTGCATGACCACACATGTATAACCTATATCAAATTTCTTGCTCTCTCAATAGGGGTACAGGAATGGGGAGAGTAGAAGGGAGATAATTTGAAATTCAAAGTTGTAAAAATGAATGTTAAAAATGTATATACCACTGGGGAAAAATAAAATAATAAATAAGAAGAAAGATTTTACAAGAAAATTAAAAGAACATGGAACATATTACTTATGGATAGGTTAACAATTTATGAATAAACAAGAGAAAAATGCATAAAATGGATAATTTTGATTATACTAAATTAAAAGGGGTTAGTACAAATAAATAAGCCAAGATTAGAAGGAAAACAGAAAATTGGGGGAAAATTTGAAGAAAGTTTATTAGATAAAGGTCTCATATCTAAAACATGTGAAGAACTTTGTCAAATCCATACGAATGAGTAATTCTCCAAATGGTAAACGGTCAAATGACATGAACAGGTAGTTTTCCAAGGAAGAAATCAAAACAATTTATAGTAGTATAAAAATGCTTTGAATCATTATTAATTAGAGAAATGCAGATTAAAAGAACCTTGAGATACCATTTTATACCTACCAGCTTGTCTAAAATGATAGAAAGCATAAGTGACAAATGTTGGAGAGGATCTGGAAAACTTGGGATACTAATTCATTGCCGGTGGAATTGTGAACTGATCTAATCATTTTGGAGAGCAAATCCGAAATTATGCCCAAAGAGCTTTTACTCTTTATATGCCTTTCACTATTAGGTCTTTTTCCAAAGATGATCAGGGAAAAAAGGAAAAGAGCTTATATATTCCAAAATGTTTATAACAGCTCTCTTTTTGGCAGCAAAGAACTGATAAATAGAATATGTACAAAATAATTTTACACATATATGCCTATTTGAGTCTAATGGTAACCATCTCTTGGACGGGGAGGAGGGTTGAAAAAAAATTTATATGATAATTTTGTTGCATATTTGAAAGGAATAGCAAGTTGTGCATAGTAGATTCGTAGTTTCATGTACTATCATCTTTTTTTAAATCATGCTATGTTATGGAAATGCTTGTTTTACTCTATAAATTAAAAATAAAATAAAAACTACTTTAAGACATATTCTCCATAGGAATTTTTCCTACATGCATTGTCTTATTCCACTCCACATTTCCCCTGCTCAATTCTGTTGCTACTAAGTGAAGAGGGCCCACGGTCATGAGTAAGCCCTGAATTGTAGGTCATTCCTGTCTCTTGGAACAGTACAAGTTGCAGAGTAAGATTCTAGCTGATACAATTGTTTTCATAAGTGATTTTTAAAAAAATGATGGGGCCAAAGTCTCAGACATGAATTAGAGAAGACATCAACAATTCGGATGTTTTATAAAACATATTAAATCTGCAGAACTATCAGAGATACCAAGCAAAGAAACACTGTTATCAATTTCCAATCTTCATAATCAACAGATTAGGTCTTTGATCAGATTCTTTTACAGTCTTTTGGCAAATTGGGCTCTATTCTTAGTGAAAGCCAGGAAATTTGATAGCACACACATAGGAGAAAATTACAGGTCTTAAACTTTTCTAAACCTTGGAAAGCTTTTTTTTTTTGTACTGCAGAGACTCCATCTTAGAAGAAATGATTGACTGCTTTTTCACAGCAGTTCTATTCCTGTTATGTTCCCATGAAGGGGCCTTTTCTTAATTGAATGGCCAAGCAGTAGTTACTGTGTTAAATGCATTGAGCAATAAATAATCTTCTATCATATTAGTTCTCCTGACACAGTGAGTCTGGGAAATAATTGTTCTAACAACGAAATGTCAGGTTTAATGATGCTACTGGACCTTTGAAGCCTAGAAGAAACACATGGACAGCGAACATGCTGCACAATAGGGAGGAACACATGTGGCATATTAATCACTACCTCTGCCCTCTCATTCTTTGGCAAATGATGTCTTCATTGTTTTAGAGAAAGATTCATTATTGCAAATAGGTCTCTAGGTTTTTCTTTTTTTTTTCTTTTTTAAAAGTCTAATTTGATTCTTACCCTCTGACCCCATCACTGCTGCATTTAAAATGATACCTACTGTTTCAGTATCAGAAATATGTGATTCCTTTGTGAGGAATCACTGAGTATCCCTGGAATTCAGCTAGGCATAGCAAGAGCTTGGCACAAGAGAACAGAATCACATTAAGCCCTGACACCTTTCCTTCATTTGGCAAAACCACAAGGTCAGCTTCTCTTCCAACCCTACTACTGAGGTGAGCTGCTCATCATTCTGATCCAGATGATGCAGCTCATTAATGGATGATGAGAAAGCAGAATGGAGAGAGAAGTTAAATATCTATTTTTACATACAGCTGCACTGTTGTGTTTCTGAGTATCCTCTGGTAAATCAAAAGCATTAAGATTGTTCTAGAAAAGTATGGTTGGTAGTACCCAGCCTATCTCAGGTGATAAAATTTTCCTGTTTCTTCCCTCCTTTCCTTGAAGTGAAATGGGTGTGACAACAT
This sequence comes from Trichosurus vulpecula, assembly GCF_011100635.1. Taxonomy (NCBI): domain Eukaryota; kingdom Metazoa; phylum Chordata; class Mammalia; order Diprotodontia; family Phalangeridae; genus Trichosurus; species Trichosurus vulpecula. Next base: position 161,135,461 of record NC_050574.1, on the reverse strand, counting down.
GGATGTGATGGGCAGAGAGCACTTAGATAGAAATTGGAGATTGGGAGAAGAGGAAAATCCTAAAAGTAACCTTGGAACTTTGATAAAGTTTTAGTAACTGACAGGAAATAGACTAAGTCTAGGTGTATAGTAAGGGTGCTTTATTAGCTAGAATTCCCTAGAGCATGGGTTCTTAACCTAGGGTATATGAACTTGTATATTTACTTGGTTTCCTTTATAATCCTATGTATTTTATGAATTTTTTAAAAAAGCAATCTAAGAAGAGATTTATAGGCTTCACCAGCCCACCAAAAGGATCCATGACACAAAAAGGTCAAGAACCCCTAATGTAATGAAAACCTTTTATAATGTTCCTCCATAGAACTTTTGTTTCATGCAGTATATATACATATATACTTATATGTAATATAAGATCTGGGTTTTGGTGGTGGATTGTATATGTATAAAAGATGTTTGCTATCACTGAATAGAGTGGAATTTGCAAAGCATTACATTAGAAATTGGCTAGTTCTTGCTGTTCAGATACCTATCATCAAATAGAATAGGTGCCTCTTGGGTAGAGTCAGACGGGTGGTACAAAGAATAAAGTGCTGCTCTTGAAATAGGAAGTTACTGACTTAGCATCCTCTTTCAGAAATTTACTAACTGTGTCATCTTGGGCAAGTTACTTCAGCCCTTACAGACTCAGTTTCCTTATCTATATAGTGATAAATAATAGCAGTTATAGATATATATACACATATGCATATACATCTATATGTACATGTTTACATATGTACATGCATGTGTATACATGTAAATATACATATGTGTGTGTGTCCAAGCTAATCAATGTCACTCCAATCCACAACACTACCTTTTAAGACCAATTCAAAAGTGAGAAATTACTGGTATGTGGGAGCACAACTTTTATTTCTCTGTCATCTTGGGACCCAAATGAGTGCACTATATTCTTTAATAAACCTCAGTTGGATACACACATTGTGAGTGGGGGTCTGCTTTCTCTTCTAAGTAGCATAATGATAACAGGATCCCAGAATTTTAAAGTTGTAAAGAACCTCAGCAACCATCTAGTTCTATGCATAGATGAAAAGAATATTGACTATAACATGCTAGACAATTGGTTGTATGGCCTCCAAGAGGGCAGTACCCCCTAACTACCTCTAAGTCATCCCATCTCACTTTTGGTTAGCTCTACTTGTTAGGAAGTTTTTCCTAACATGGAATGGAAATGTGCCATTCCATTGCTCTTCTGCCCTTGGAAGACAAACAGAAATATCCAAATTCTTTCACCACAGGACAACACTTTATGTACTTGAAGACAATTAGCATCTCAACTCTGAGTCTTATTGGCCCTTTCCTATTGTTTGCCTTCCTCTGGATGCCTTCTAACTACTACCATCTTTTTAAAAAAATATGGAACCCAGAAATAATGATTATATTCTAGATGAGTTATAATAGAAGCAGAGTGGACCTATTGCCTCCTTGTAAGCTAGTCCTAGAAGCCATACCCTTCTTCATGAAGACCAAGATTCCATTATGTTTTTGGGTTACTAAATCACACTAATGATTCATATTGAATGTGAAAACCCGCTAAACCAAAACTGTTGTTTAACTGTATGTTCTTCATCTTATATTTCTTGAGCTTATTTTTTTGAGCCTAAGTGTAAGACTTTACATTTATATCTAGTGAAATTCATCTTATTAGTTTCAGCTGAATACTCTATGTTTAGGATTCTGACTGACAGCCACTGTGTTAGTAACCTTTGTGTTATCTGGAAATTTGATGAACATACTATGTCTTAATTCAAATAATCATTAAAAATGTTGTCCAGTTCCAAAATCAAGTACAGTTCCCTAGGTGCTCCACTAGAGACATCTTGCCATGTTGACATTAAATAATTAATAAATACTCATTGAATATAACTATCCAACTGGGTTGGAGTTCATCTGTCTGCTTCATCTAACGCATATCTTTCTATCTGCTCCAAAAGAGTAATATGGGATACTTTATCAAAACTTTGGTACAATCTTGGTAAATTATATACACAGAGTTCCTCTCACCTACTACTTTAGTTATCCTGTTAAAAAAGCAATGGGGTTAATTTAGCACAGGCTTTTCTTAACTAAGCCATGCTGACTCTTTGCACCCAATTCTTCCCTATCTAGATGTATCTCAACCACTATTTTTATGACAAATAAGATAACACCATATAAATGCCAGTTTAAAGAGCTCTTAAATTTGGGGGAATGAGTAAGAGAAATGATCACCTCTGTAGCCACTGAAAGTAATCACTTGACCTCTGGGCAATGTGAGTATATGGGTGGGAAAGGGATCTTCTGGGCTTCTATTTCACAACTGTATCATGGATCTCAGAGTGATCCCTTTGGCCATTCCCCTTTGCCTGGGTTTAATGGGGTGTGATGAGTCTATTAAATAAATAGTGAAAGACTTTTAAAACTACTTTCCTTTTGCAATGTGTCTATAGTATTGAGGGATGGTCATTTCCTTTTTCATTAATTCCAATAAAAACACTACTGATACAACTCTGATCTTTTCTGTATTTCAAAGGCTCTGAATCAGTGGAATGTTCACATATATACAGTATGAATTTTATAGTTGTTACCTATCACTGCTTGTAATATTGAGGTGATAAGGAGGTGGTACCATACATGAAGCAACGGGCCTGGAGTCAGGAAGATTGAGATCAAATCTGGCCTTAGACACTAGCTATATAATGCTCTTCAAGTCACTTAATCATTATCTTCCTCAGTTTCCTCAGTGGTAAAATGAATATAATAATAGAATTTTTTCCCCAGGGCTATTGTGAGGATCAAATGAATTATTTGCAAAATGCATTACATATTTTAAAGCACTATATAAGTCCAAAGCTTACCACAGTGTGTGGTTCATGGTAGTTTCTTAATAAATGTTTACTGACTCACTGAAATGGTAAATATGACAAAGCTACTGCTGTTGCTGCTGTGACACCAAAAGCTTTCAAATTATTCACCTATTGAAAAGAATTTGACTCAATTATATACTTTAACCATTAGTTTTCCTATTATGATTATTTCTACTTTGTCTTTTATATAATACTAGGCAGCCAAACTGTTTTTCCTTCTTGTGAAACATCTGTGTCCAAATGGGATCATCCAATTCTCCATAGTACTTTGACTTTACTTTAGTAAAGAGAAGAGAACCAAATTACCTGGCTCAAAGCATTCCTGGATACAGTCCACAGGGCTCACAGAAACCTCCTAAGAGATTTCCTTAATGATAGCCCACTCTTCCAGAAGAGAAACTATCTCCACTATTTGGCCAGAGTATAATCAGGAATAGAATATACTGCTGGCAAATTCGCAGGAGACTAGAGATTTAGTTCAAAGAGCACATCAAGGGGAGATGGACAGCCTAAGAGCTGAGATACACTAGAGGCTTCATCTGAATACATATGAGCTACAAACTGAATTCTCCAGGTATTAATGGTTACTCCATTTATGCGTAGATTAAACTTTTCTTTAATTCACTATAATAGTAATTTCATCCTTTGACCATTTTGGTGACACAATGTGACTCAAATCTATCCCTGCTAACTTGCATTTTCTCAGAACCCAATAGTTATGAATTATGCTTGCAGCCAGAGATCTTAGTTGTCTGTTTCTTCTCTCTTCCTTCTTTCTTTCTTCCTTTCTTCCTCCCTCCCTTACTTCCTCCTTTGTTTTCTTGTTTCTTCCTTCCTTTCTTTCTTGTTTCTGTTCTGTCCTCCTCCCTCTCCCCTGTAAAGTAAAAATAAAATAATATGTAGATCCTTTGCCTAGAGAAGGAATTGCTCTTGCACTCAAGTTTTTAAAAATGTCCATGTACTTTTTAGTGTAGATTACATCCTCAGTGGAAAATAAAATATTTTTTTAAAAAAGGACAGATATGTTTTTATATTCCTTGAAGCTTGAATCCATTATATTTTAGACTAACTGGTTATTCATACATTGAACACCATAGCATTGACTCCCAGAATCATATAATTTTTATGTTGGATCTTAAAAATTCCTTAGAGAATCTCATTCCTGCACTGACTTCATAGGATCATAGGACTTAGAACTAGAAGAATCTTTAGAGATCATTTGCTGTAACTTTCCCATTTTTTACATGAGGAAACAGACCCCAAATGGTGAGGAGGTTAAGTGACTTCACCAAAAGCAACCAACTAGTGTATTGCAGAGCCAGGACTAGAAGTCCTAATAACATTCACTTATAACCTGTGTTTTATCTATTAGTTACTTTGGACTCAGGCTATCAGCATTCATGGACAGATACATGGCACAATGGATAGAGTGCCAAGCTCGGAGTCAGGAAGACTCCTTTTTCTGAGTTCAAATCTGGCCTCAGACAGTTATTAACTGTGTGACCCTGGGCAAATCACTTAACTCTGTTTACCTCTGTTTCTTCATCTATAAAATGATCTGGTGAAGGAAGTGGTAAACTATTCCACTATCTTTGGAAAGAAAACCCCAAATGGGGTCATAAAGAGTCAGACACAACTGAAAAATGACTGCACAACAACATTCATGAATTAATCAATGATTCCCCTTATAACTGTTCTAGAAAGTTCTATAAGCAAAGGAAAAATGGCTCTAGTGACTCAAGGATACTAAGATCTTAATATCTGTGACAGTGTACTATAAACTACATCTAATACACTTAGAATATTTGGGCTCATCATATCTTCCTTATATCAAGCTTAGATTAACTTCTGTGCAACTTTCCACCCATTTTTTGCCTCCTGTGCTTGATCAATGAATCAACATAGATTTAGGTTGTAGGGATACAAAGACCTGCGTGAGGCCTTCTATGCCCTCAATAAGCTTGCATACTTTTGGAGGAAATGATGTGTACACTTATAAGTTCATAATAAATAGTTACAACATCAGGGTAAATTCAAGATTATTTTTGTGGGGGTAAGAGGGGGCAATAATAGTTGAAGGGAAAATGAAGAAGGTAGCAATTGAATATGGGAAAACATCTAATCTCTCTTCCACATAAAAGTCTTTTAAGTATGAAAATTATAGAATCAAAGAGTTATAGGTGATCACGGAAGTCATCTAATCTGACCCTTACATTAATAAGAATTTGCTCTATAATGTGTTCAACAAGTGGCACCTTTCTTTTGCTTGAAAAGCTCTAGGAATGAGATAAAAGGCAGCTATGTCCCTACCATGACTTCTTTTCTGGTTAAATAGGCCCAGTTATTCAAAAAATCCTTATGCAGCAAGGTAGAGGGAATTAAACAATATGGTTAGAATGCTGCACTTGGAATTTTAATGTCCTGACTTCAAATCCTGCCTCAGAGACATAATAGTTGTATGACATTGGGCAAATCTTCAGTCTCATTTTTCCATAATAATGGCACCGAATTCATAATGTTGTTGTGGTGATCAAATGAAATCTCACACACACACGTGTGTGTGTGTGTGCATTTACAATATGTACATATACAGCTTTGCATAATTTAAATCTCTATATAAATGCTAGTTATCAGTATCATCATAATTTTTATTATTTTTAAAATTTCTGATCTCTTTACCATCCTAGTTGTCCTCCTTTGGATGAATTATCAATGAATTAATCAATCAACAAACATTTTCTAAGAACCTACTATATGGTAAGTACATGCTAAGTTAATACATGTTGATTGATTCATTGGTACAAACTCATAACTAATACTGTGAAAATGCTAAATTACATATCTTCTAAGGGTGGTATAATATCCAGGCTTAATATCCTTTCTCATATAGTGAGAGAGGTGAATCACTACAAATAAAGGAGATATTCTCTGACCAACAGTATGATTAAATCCATAGTAGATGTAGTTAAACTTTATAAGGCTTTACTGTATTTAAGTATAGCATTGATTGTCTGATATTAATTACCACTCTAGAGACTTTTTAAATAATCATCAACAACTTCAGAAATTCCCTTTACCGGAATATTGTCCACTTGTTCTGAGTCTTAGTTATACCTATTTTAAACACTGGTCTGGATTCCACCATGTGGAGGACATTATTTGTGCCAGTATTAATGAGTACTCATCAAGCATAACTGGTTCTACCAGCAGTGTTCATTAATACTACTTGGGTCACCAAAAACATTTTGACTCTTTTTCTTTTTTTTTTATCATTATAACCATCTCTCAGTATTTAAACAAAATCAGTTTCATGAAAACCATTCATCAAGTGGCAGTCCATAAAATCAAACCTCTTATTTCATTCGTTTTAAACAGGAATGTTATGGAATATTCCTGAACTTTAGCATTCATTCCTTTTTTTTACCCAAATATGTTTAACTAAAAACCTAAATAGCTCTATTACAGAAATGTTTAAACCCTTCATAGGTCTCAGAGGAAGGAAGCAAAGTGAAGATCTGCTAAGAGGATCACAGGATCAGATCATAGATTTAGAGTTATATCAATAACCAATTAATTGAGGTGAAGATTATTTTGTTTCCTCATTTAGGAATAAACCCATGTACAACCAGTTTCTGAAGGACATAACTGACTTTGCCTAAAAATTTACCCCACCTAGACCATGTTGTCTAGGTGGAATTATTACCCCACCAGCTAGAAAACTGACAAAGATAATCTAATCTGGGTGAATTCCAGCCTATTGTGTTCTACTCATACAGGCTTGGGTGGAAGGTATATCTTTTTGTCTAGATTGACAAGGCTGAGGATGGTCTGGGAGTAAAAGTCACATAATCAAAGTCAGGGTCCCCCAGCCCCACATGGGTTCACATCTTAGTATATTATTCATTGTCTCATTAGTTGTTAACCAATCAGAGTTGATTGCCCCCTATTAGGAACAACCACTCTTCCAAGGGCATATAAATGTTGAGAGGCCTCCATGATTTCTCTTTAGATTACAAAAGAAGGCCAAATGACCATCTTTTTTATTAATTATTCACTAGCCACAGTTAATAAAATTATTAATTACAGAGAAACCACATCTCTTGAATTTTTCATATGTCACAGTTGGAAAGGTTCTGGATATACTCCCCTCTCTGGGTTGTCATGACTCTGCTTTCTTGGTTCTCCTCCTATATGTCTGACTACTCTTCAGTGTCTAGTTGTATCTTCATCCATGTCAAGATTGCAAACTTTGAGTTTCATCCAAGGCTTCATCCTAGACTTTCTTCTTTTTTCTTTCTATACTTTCTCACTTGATAATCTCAGACAGCCCAATGGCTTCAATTGTCTCGTTGCAGGTGATTTGAAGATGAATATATCCAGCCCTAGTCTGTATTCTGAGCTGTAGTCCTATATTACCAACCTGATTGTTAAAATTTTAAAACTGGACTCTTAAAATCATCTCAAAATCAACTTGTAAAATAGAACTCATTATCATTCCTTCCTAACCCTTACCTATTTTTAACTTTCCTATTACTGTCAGGGGCATTAGCGTGCTCCCAGTTATCTAGGCTCTTAAGCTCAATGTCATCTTTCACTACTCTAAGTCACCCCACATATTTAATCTGTTATCAAATCTTGTTATTTCTACCTTCAGAACATCTCTTGCATACATTTCATACTTTCCACTCATAGCTATCACCCTAGTTCAGGTCCTCAACACCTCTTGCCTAGAACATTGTAATAGCTTTCTAATTTTTTTTAAAGTCTCTCCCTGCTGTAACCCATCTTTAACATAGGTGCCAAAGTCAGTTTCCTGAAGTGTGGGTCTGTGTCAAACACTATTCATAAACTCAAATGGCTTCCTTGTACCTCTAAGAAGAAAAATCTTCTGTTTCCCACTTAAAACATTTTATAAAATGGCACCTTATTTTTCTATGCTTCACATGTTTCACTCAACTACATGAATTATATGATCTAACTATACTTGTCTACTTGCTGGTCATTGCACATGACTTATTTTTCCATGTCTTTGTTCTGGTCATTGCCCATGCCCAGTTCTCCCTCTCAGGCTCTAACTCTTAAAATACATAGTCTCCTTTAATACTCAGCCCAAACACCACCTCCTCCAGGAGCCTCCAGCTGCTAGTGTCATGCTCTCAAAGAATATCTTTAACTCAATTAAATATCTGATCAGTTATATAAAAATCTAGAAAATGATCACACTAGATCAACTAAGCAATGTAATGAGCTACATTTTTTCCGATATATTTATCACATAGTATTTATCTCTTACATAGATGAGTAGTTAATGCAAATGAAACTTGTAAATTGATAACGGCATCACACAGATTCTTGACAAAATCAATTGGATGTAACCTTTGAGGAACAGTACCCTTCAACAGCTAGAAAATGACAGTGATCAAATGGTATTCTTATCAAAAGTCCACCCAGATAGCAGATGAAAACATAGTCAGGCTGCAGAAGCTTTCAGCAGAATCTGAAACTGAGTAAGTTACTTCTGAATAGAAAATCCAACCACTGTAAGGGCCATTACAACATCAGGCTTCATCTTGCTTGATTTAGCCTTAAAGGCAAGGTATTCCTTTTGTTTTTCCATCAATCTGACCTAATTACAAAGAGTGGATGAGGATCCTAGTATAGACTATACTAAATTGAGAAATGCTAAACTGACTTATCATCATTTCATGATGATCCTCAAAACACAGTGGAAGGAAGCAAACCAGTTTATGAAAAAGAGATGGAGATCATGAATGGAAAATTTGAGGTATATTAAGTTGGGTGGTGCTATGAATCTTCATTGAGTGTCTCTGAATAATAACTAAATTGAGCATACTTCAGTGTATTACTCCATGCCTCTATGTTGTCCTCTGGCTGTACCTATCATGCCTTTAACTGAATCTAGCAGAAGGCTGGAATAATACTTATACAGAAAGCTGACCTTGCTAATGATATGTAACTTACCCTGGCCAAAGAATTCTAGGACTAGTGCCTATTCTAGGACTACTTGGTTAGATAGAAATCTTGTCTGCCATTGTGGGCAAGGGAATTGTCTTTGATCCCTCATGATATGCTGCCAATATTAACCTATTAATTATATCAGTGTTAACAATATCTTCTTATTTTCAACAATTAAACAATATTATAATTTATGTCTTAAGGTTGAAAAAGAAAGGAGTTGGCAAGGCCACAAAGAGGTGTTTCATTTCTTGAAGAACAATTATTAAAAGCGAGCCTACTTACTTCTTTCATGCATCACAAAAATATGCTGTACTCAACCTTATAAAGTTGACATTACTGATTGTCCATTATTTTGGGTCATTTCTCCCAACTCTCACCTCAGTAATAGGTATAGGAAGATACTAATTTTTATTAATCCCATAAGTAACTCAAATCTTCGTGTAAAATTATCTAAGGAAGGAAATGGCAAACCACTCTAGTATCTTTGTAAAGAAAACCACAAATGGGGTCATGAAGAGTAGACACGACTAAAGAACAACTGGACAACAAATAAGCAACTCACATCACTGAGAGCAGCTCAAAATTCTTTGAGTCAAAAAGACTTTCCAAAATGATGAGACTTTTGGGCACACAAACAAGATATGTTGGGATGTCATAGGTTTTATTTTTAAGTGTAAGCTAGAATTAAATCTGCTTTATTAAATTTAGGTATATTTTCGTCATCATCATTCCAATCCCCCACCACTACTGAAGATAACGCAGAGCACCTCTCTACTCTGCTCTACCCAACAAGAACCATTTGCCTTGTTATCACTTTTCAAATGTCTTTGGACTTTATTATTTGTCCCTTTGCTTTGCCCTCTGGACCCCTGAATATTGCCGTCTGACTTCTTGTTTCACTCTTAGAATACTTTGTCATCTATTCTCCCTCTGTACCTTGACCAACTGACTTTTCCAAGTGCCCTGAAGCTGAACCATCCTATATGTATCATCTCACCTAAATAGGATGCAAAATTCTTGAGATCAGGGACAGTTCCACTTTTCTATTAGTATTTCAAGCACTTAGCATAGTGCTTGACACATAGTAAACAGTATTTTTCCATTTTATTATATCATTGTTATACAAACAGTAATACCTCACATTTACATAGCCTTTTAAGTTTTATCAAGCTCTTTTCTTACAATTCTAGGACAAAAAGGTTTTGTATCCCCATTTCAGAAATAATGGACCTGAGGTTTTAAAAGATTAACTGACTTAATAATTTTGTTAAAGTGAATTGAATTGCCTGGGGTCCCACAACTAGTTAATGTCAGAGATGAGATTCAAAGATAGGTGTCTTGACTCTAAATCCATTTTTCCCCCCAATAAAGCTGGAAGAAGGGCCTTTTTCTAATTCTCCTGCAGAATTCATTGTAGATATAGTTTATTTTTGTTCATTGCCACATTTTCCTTAACAATCTTCTTAAGGGAAAATAAAATCCCACTCATTGAACCCATAGATTTGCAAATTAGATAGGCTCATTCAAAATAGATCATATTTCCCCTAGTCTTCCTTTACATAAAACATTAGATATATTGCATGTCCTTCTGGTGGTGGCAACAGAGTAGCTCCTATTTTCCGTTTTAAAAATCCTACTACCAAAAAGCAATCAGATTATTGATAACAACTGCTACTATTGATACAACTCTCTGCTAAAAGAGTTTCATTTTCTGAACTTATCAATCAAACTGAGCTCTGGGAAGAACAGTTAGCAGATTCTGTCTTTTCTTAATATATGTCAAACAAACCTGCTCATTTCTTTGCAGGATTCTAGAGCAATGGGCAAGCATCAGATCAATGAACATATAGTGCCCTGTGAGCAGGCTGGATTCTACTATTTTTCCTATCTTCACGTGTATCAAACATACATATATATGTATGTACATATGTGTATATATACATGTATATACATATATACACATATTTGTATGTATACATGTGAATATATGTTTATATATGTGTGTGTGTACACACACACGCGCGCACACACACACACATATGCGCATTGGATATTGGATGTAGAGACAAATATAACAATTGAATAAAAACCTCCAGATGTCCTTCAACCTATTTCTAACTTGAATGTATTAAATGCTATCTTTCTATGTAGCTCTGGATTAGGTACTTCTGGGATTTCTTTTCCTCTAGAATGTCAAAGGATGGTGCTACAGGTTGAAAGATGTGAATTTTAATTCCAGCCATTCCTTGGAAATTAGTTTGACCCTTCTGAACTTCACTTGCCATGTCTCCTCAATGACATTAATTCTCATTGTTATTTTAATACACTGTGAAGATTAACTAATAAAGACTTGTAAAAGACTTGACAAAGCCTTAAAAGCAAAGAAAATTGATCCTCCTGATTTCCAGGATGCAAATGAAATCCAGCTAGAAGTTATCTAAGCAGATTTAGGTAACTAAAGATTATGACCTGTTCCTCTTCTCCAGCTCTTTGTCTGAAAGGACATACTAATGACATTCTCTTTAAGAGAAATGCCTATTAGGCCACTGAGTCAATTTCCCAGAGTAGCACATAAGAAGTGATTTCCCTAAGAATGTGTTCCAGTTCTTTGCCCAATCTTTCTTTTAAATTTCCCTAGGCAATATGATTTTCACCACTTCCCTTGGGAGCTACAATTTTTTCTCACCATTAAGAGGTTTACTTTAATGTCTTCCTTCCTGTCAAATAGACTCACACTATGGGCAAAATCAAGTTTCTCAGTCAGGAATATCTAGTAGTTAGATGTACAACTTTCAGGAAAGATAATTCAATTTGTGTTAAGAGGGTAAAGGAAATTTCCAAACTGCACAATCAAGTGAATTCCTCATAAAGTTTTCAGACCATGTAATTCCAGCTGCTTGGATTAATATAATTAGCAAAAGGCAGATGACCAGATCACTATAAATGTTTAGAAATCTACCTTATAGAAATATTTAAAACATTTTCTGTGGTTATGACAATAACGACTTGTGTTCCTATTTTGATAGTGCTACCTGTTGAAACTGTATAAATAATTCTCCTCGTACAGCATTCATACAAGTTTTATAGCCCAGGATAGATAGTGTTTCTACTAAGTCTGTGGAACCACCTAGCTACCATATATATCTGCCTTTCAGATTCTCTGAGATTCTTTTATGTGGTATGAATCATAAAAATAAAACAAAACCAAACCAAAAAAACCCAACAACAAAACCAGCTAGCAATAGAGGTAAGAGGGAAAAATGTGGATCACTGACATTAGCTAGCACTCATGGTGTGGTGTGTTTTGTCTTCATTGACCACATATTCACAGAATTACCTTGTCTGTAGGGGAATATTGCTGCCTGCCCAAGTCATTAAGGAATACACTAACTACTCTGGAGAAATGTTTTCTTAAAAAAATATGCTTCTAATACAATGTTGATAATACTGTGAATTGGACTAACCATTCTGAAAATAATTATTGGGAATAACACAAGAAAAGTAGGAAATAATTTGATTGTTTGACTCAGAAATTCCATTGATGGGTACATGCCCCAAGGAGATCAAAGACAGAAAGGAGTCAATAAATAATAATTATACATACTCTAATAAATTTAATATGGTTCACTCTGTATTTGAGAAATGAAGCCTTTATAAAACAAACTTGCTATACATCTTCCCCCCAGTTTTCTGCTTTCCTTCTAATTTTGACTGCATTGGTTTTATTTGTACAAAACCTTTTTAATTTAATATAACAAAAAAGTCAATTTTACATCCCATAATGCTTTCTTTCTCTTTTTGTGGTAACAAATTCTTCCCACATCCATAGATCTGACAGGTAAAATTTTCTATGCTTTCCTAATTTGCATTTATATCACCCTTTATGTCTAAGTTATGTATCATTTTGACCTTATCTTGGTGTAAGGTGAGATGTTGGGCTATACCTAGTTTTTTCCAAACTGCTTTCCAATTTTCCTAAAAATTTTTGTCAAATAGTTCTTGTCACAAAAGCTTTTCTCCTTGGGTTTATGAAACACTAGGTTACTATGACCATTTATTACTGTGTATTGTGTACCTATTCTATTCCACTTATCCACCATTCTATTTCTTAGCCAGTACCAGATTGTTTTAATGATTGCCACTTTGTAATATAGTTTGAGATCTGGAACTGGTGGGCTCCCTTTCTTCACATTTTTTCTTCATTGATAGTATTGACATTCTTGACCTTGTCTTCTTCCAGATTAATTTTGTTATTTTTTTTTACAATTCTATAAAATAATTTTTGGTAGATTGGGATGGCATTGTATGAGTAGATTAATTTATGTAAATTTGTCACTTTAATTATATTGGCTTGGCCTAACCATGAACAAATGATATTTTCCCAATTGTTTAGGTGTGACTTAATTTATGTGAAAAGTGCTTTGTAATTGTGTTTGTATAGTTACTGGATTCATCGTGGTAGGTAGATACTCCAATATTTTATATCATGCAACTTTGCTAAAGTTGTTATTTCAAGTAGTTTTTCAGTTGATTCTCTAGGATTCTCTAAATATACCATCAAATCGGGGGCACTGAGCCAAGATGGCAGAGTAAAAGAGGGACTTGTTTGAGCTCCCCCTCAAACTCTTCAAAACACTTGTAAAAATGACTCTGAACAGATTCTAGAGAAGCAGAAGCCACAAAATGACATACTGAAACAAATTTCCAGTCCAAGACAATCTGGAAGGTTGCACCAGGCTGGGAGAGGAACACAGTCCAGTGTGGGCCTCACCAGCACAGATGGGCTGGAGAAGGCCTTAGGGGACTGAATTATTGGCAGCTGTAGCAGTATCCAGACTTCTCAACCCACAAATGCCAAAGAGAGTTTCGAAGGTCAGTGGGAAAGGTTTCTCACCTGGGTGAGAGAGGAGCTGGGTCCAGCCCCAGCCTCAGCCCCAGCCCTGGCCCCAGGATGGTGGCAGTCACTGCCACAGCAGCAGCTGCTTCTAGAGATCTCAGCCTACAGAAAGTGGGGGAATTGAACAGCTGATCAGAGGGGGATTACAGAGATCTCTGCTGGCTATGATACAGGATTCTCTTGCTTTGCCCATGTTTGGATATGGGTCACAGTCCTGGGTGACGGTTTTCGGTCAAGGAGGAGTGCTGTCATGGAAGCACTTGTGATGGCAGTGAAGAGGGAATCCTCATCAAAGTTCCAAGGTAGAAATGAGTACTTGAGGTCACTCAGAGACCAGAGCACAGGGCTGGAGAGGAGTAAACACCTTTCCTTTGATCGTGCCATCTTGGAAGAACTAAAAATTTACAGGTCCCCAGAAATATCTCTCGCAGCACAAAACCCCAGAAGCTTGGGGAAGTACACCCTCCACTTAACAAAGATCTCAAAAGTCAAGTAATTGACTGGAAAGTTGAGCAAACAGTGGGAAAAAATCAGACTATAGAATCTTGCTTTCTTGGTGACAAGGTACTTCCTTGGTGACAAGGAAGATCAAAACATACAACCAGAAGACAACAAAGTCAAAGCTGCCAAGAAAAATATGAATTGTTCTCAGACCATGGAAAAGCTCAGAGAGGATTTTGAAAATCAGGTAAGAGAAGTAGAGGAAAAATTGGGAAAAGAAATGAGAGTGATCCAAGAAAATCATGAGAAATGAGTCAACAGCTTGCTAAAAGAGACCCCAAAAATGCTAAAGAAAGTAACACCTTTAAAAATAGACTAACCCAAATGGCAAAAGAGGCCAAAAAAACCAATGAGGAGAAGAGTGCCTTAAAAAGCAGAATTGGCCAAATAGAAAAGGAAGTCCAAAAGCTCAATGAAGAAAATAATTCCATAAAAATCAGAATGGAGCAAATGGAAACTAATGACTTCATGAGAAATCAAGAAACAATAAAATGAGACAAAAAGAATGAAAAAGAAATAGACGTCGGTGTGAAATATCTCATTGGAAAAACAACTGATCTGGAAAATAGATCCAGGAGAGATCATTTAAACATTATTGGACTGCCTGAAAGTCATGATCAAAAAAAGAGCCTAGACAATTCAAGCACTATGGAGCCACAGTCAAACTAACACGAGATTTAGCAACTTCTACATTAAAGGATCAGAGGACTTGGAATATGATATTCTGGAGGGAAAGGAGCTAGGATTACAACCAAGAATCACCTACCCAGAAAAAACTGTATGATCCCTCAGGGGGCAAATGGAAATTTAATGAGTTAAAGGACTTTCAAGCATTCTTGATGAAAAGACCAGAGGTGAATAGAAAATCTGACTTGAAAATATAAGAATCAAGAGAAGAATGAAAAGGTAAACAGGAAAGAGAAACCACAAGTGACTTATTAAAGTTGAACTGTTTACATTTGTACATGGAGAGATGATATTTGTAACTAATGGGACCTTTCTCAGTATCAGGGTAGATGGAGGGAACACACACACACACACACACACACACACTCACTTATAGAGGGCACAGGGTAAGCTGAATATGAAGGGATGATATCATGATATCTAAAAAATAAAATGAAGTGTTGAGATGAATGAACTGGGAGAAAGAGAAAAGGAGAGGTAGAATGTAGTAAAATCATCTCACATAAAAGAGTCAAGAAAGAGCTTTTACAATGAAGGGGAAGGGGGGAGGTGAGAGGGAATTTGTGAGCCTTACTCTCATCAGATTTGACTTAAGGAGGGAATAATATACACACTCAATTCGGTATGGAAATCTGTGGGGTGATAGAAGAGAGGGCAGAATGAAGGAAGGCGGGCAGCTAAGTGGCACAGTGAGTAGAGCACCAGCCCTGGAGTCAGGAGGACCTGAGTTCAAATCTGGCCTCAGACACTTGACACATTTACCAGCTGTGTGACCTTGGGCAAGTCACTTAACCCCAATTGCCCTGCAAAAAAAGAAAAAAGCTTAAAAAAAAGAATGGAGGAAGGGTAATCAGAATGCTTGCCATCTTGGGGTGGGGGAGGGGAGAGATGGGGAAAAATTTGGAATTCAAAATCTTGTGGAAGTGAATGTTGAAAACTAAAATAAATACGTTAATAAAAAATAAGTTACTATCAAAACATTAGCAAAGAGTGATAGTTTCCTCTTTGTATATTCTAATTCCTTTAATTTTCTTTTCTTCTCTTATTGATATAGCTGTATTTCTAGTGCAATATTGAATAATGATGGTGATAATGGGCATCCTTGTTTCTCCCTTGATCTTTTTGGGAAGGCTTCTAGCTTATTCCTATCATAGATGATACTTGCTGATGGTTTTAGGTAAGTATTACTTGTCACTTTAAGTAAAGCTCCATTTCCTCCAATGCATTCTAGTGTTTTCAATGGGAATGGGTGCTGTATTTTGTCAAAAACTTATTCTGTACCTATTAAGATAATCATATTTTTTTTGGTTGTTGCTATGGTCAGTTATGCTGATAACTTTCCTAATATCAAACCAGCCCTGCATTCGTGGTATAAATCCCACCAGGTTCTAGTGTATGATCCTTGTAACATATTGCTAATATTTTATTGAAAATTTTTTGCATCAGTATTCATTGAGGAAATTGGTCTATAGTTTCATTTCTGTTTTGGCTCTTTCTGGTTTAGGTATCAGCATCATATTTCATCACAAAAGTAATTTAGGAGTACCCCTTCACCTATTTTTCCAAATACTTTATATAGTATTGTAATTAATTATTCTTTAAATGTTTGGTAGAATTCACTTGTTAATCTAGGAATTTTTTCTTAGGGACTTCACTGATGGATTGTTCAATTTTTTTTTTCTGAGATGGGCTTGTTTAAGTATTCTCCTTCCTCTTCTGTTATTCTGGACAATTTGTATTTTTTAAAAATATTCATCTGTTTTTCTTAAGTTCTCAGATTTCTTGGCATATAATTAAGAAAAAATAACTCCTAATAATTGCTTTAATTTCATCTTCACTGGTGGTAAATTCACCATTTTCATTTTTGATATGGGTAATTTGGTTTGCTTTTTTCTTTTTATAAATCATATTGACCAATGGTTTAATATGTTTTTTCCATAAAACAAGCTCACAGCTTTATTTATTAGTTAAATGGTTTATTTTCAATTTTTTCTTCTTTTTATTATTATTTAATTCTTTTAGTTTTCAACATTGATTTCTCCACGATTTTGAGTTAGAAATTTTCTCCCCATTTCTACCCGCCCCCCACTCCAAGATGGCATATATTCTGATTGCCTCTTTCCCTAGTCATCCCTCCCTTCTGTCACCTCACTCCCCCCTTTCCCTTTACTTACTTGTAGGGCAAGATAGATTTCTATATCCCATTGCCTGTATATCTTATTTCCAGTTGCATGAAATAACAACTTTTTTTGAGCATCTGCTTTTAGAACTTTGAGTTCCAAATTCTCTCCCGTCTTCCCTCCCCACCCAACCTCCCTAAGAAGGCAAGCCATTCAATACAGGCCACACATGTGTCATTACGCAAAACACTTCCACAAAAATCATGTTGTGAAAGACTAACTATATTTCCCTGCATCCTATCCTGTCCCCCTTTATTCAGTTTTCTCCCTTGACCCTGTCCCTTTTCAAAAGTGTTTGCTTTTATTACTTCCTCCCTTGATCTGCTCTCACTTCTATCATCCCCCTTTTCTTATCCCCTCCCCCCTACTTTCCTGTGGGGTAAGATACCCAGTTGAGTGTGTATGTTATTTTCTCCTCAAGTCAAATCCAATGAGAGCAAGATTCACTCATTCTTCCTCACCTGCCCCCTCTTCCCTTCTAACAGAACTGCTTTTTCTTGCCCCTTTTATGTGAGATAATTTACTCCATTCTATCTCTCCCTTTCTCCCTCTCTCAATATATTCCTCTCTCACCCCTTAATTTTATTTTATTTTTTAGATATCATCCCATCATATTCAGCTCACCCTGTGCCCCTCCTCTGTCTACATACACACACACACACACACACACACACACACACACACATATATATTCCCTTCAACTACCCTAATACTGAGAAAGGTCCTGTGAATTACAAAAATCATCTTTCCATGTAGGAATGTAAACAAAACAGTTAGACTTTAGTAAGTCCCTTATTATTTCTCTTTCTTGTTTACCTTTTCATGCTTCTCTTGATTCTTGTATTTGAAAGTCAGATTTTCTATTCAGCTCTGGTCTTTTCATTGAAAAAACCTGAAAGTCCTCTATTTTATTGAAAATCCATATTTTGCTTTGGAGCATTCTACTCAGTTTTGCTGGGTAGGTGATTCTTGGTTTTAATCCTAGCTCCTTTGACCTCTGGAATATCATATTCCAAGCCCTTCAGTCCCTTAATGTAGAAGCTACTAGACTTGTGTTATCCTGATTGTGTTTCCACAATACTTGAATTGTTTCTTTCAGGCTGCTTGCAGTATTTTCTCCTTGACCTGGAACCTCTGGAATTTGGCTACAATATTCCTAGGAGTTTTCTTTTTGGGATCTTTTTCAAAAGGCAATTTGTGGATTCTTTCAATTTCTATTTTACCCTCTGTTTCTAGAATATCAGGGCAGTTTTCCTTGATAAGTTCTTGAAAGATGACAGCTAGGCTCTTTTTTTTTTTGATCATGGCTTTCTGGTAGTTCAATAATTTTTAAATTATCTCTCCTGGATCTATTTTCCAGGTCAGTGGTTTTCCCAATGAGTTATTTCACATTGTCTTCCATTTTTTGATTCTTTTGGTTCTGTTTTATAATTTCTTGATTTCTCATAATGTAACTAGCTTCCACTTGCTCTATTCTAATTTTTAAGGTAGTATTTCCTCCATTTGGCTAATTCTGTCTTTCAAGGCATTCTTCTCCTTATTGGCTTTTTGGAGCTCTTTTGCCATTTGGGTTAGTCTATTTTTTAAGGTGTTATTTTCTTCAGTATTTTTGGGTCTCCTTTAGCAAGTCATTGACTTGTTTTTCACGCCTTTCTTGCATCTCTCTCATTTCTCTTCCTATTTTTTCCTCTACTTCTCTTACCTGTTTTTCCAAATACTTTTTGAGCTCTTCCATGGCCTGAGACCAATTCGTATTTTTCTTGGCGGCTTTTGATGTAGGCTTTTTTACTTTGTTGACTTCTTCTGACTGTATGTTTCGGTCTTCTTTGTCACCAACAAAAAGATTCTGTAGTCTGAGTCAGTTTTTGCTGCCTGTTCATGTTCCCAGCCAAATGCTTGAATTGCCCAACTACTAGCTTTTTGTCAGGGTATGACTGCTTGTTGAGTAGAGAGTACTTTGTCCCAAGCTTTAGGGGCTGTACTGCTGTTTTCAAAGCTACTTCTCCTCCACTGTCACCACAAGCTCTGCCACACCAGCGCTCCACTACCCCCAAGAACTACCAACCACAACTGTGCCCCAGATCCAAGCAGGGCAAAGCAAGAGAACCCTGCCTCCACACCAGCAAAGGGCTCCCTGCACTCCTGCACTGATTTGCCACTTGATTCCTCCCACCAAATGGGCCCGTGGCCAGAAGCAACTACAGCTGGAGCTCTGGAAGCAGCTGCAGGTGCTTCCTGCTGCTGCTGTTGCTGCTGCATCACCTCCACTGCCCCCCAGGGCTGGGGCCAGACCACACACTTCTCTTACCAATATCCAGCAGTTTTCACGCTAACCTGCTCCATTCTCCATTGTCTTTGGCATCTGTGGGTTGAAAAGTCTTATAACTGCCACAGCTCAGTAATTCATGGCCCTGAGGCCTGCCCCGCCCAACTCTTGGTATGGTTGGTCCTGGTGCAGCCCATGCTGAGTTGTGTATCACAGGCTGTCCTGGGCTGGAAACCTGCTTCCCTCTTCTATTGCATGGGTTTAGCAGCCCTAGAATTTGTTCAGAGCCATTTTTACAGGTGTTTAGAGGGATTTGAGGGAGAGCCTAAGTGAGTCCCTGCTTTCCAGCCACCATCTTGTCTCTGCCCCCAGTTTCCTTTCAGTTTTTATTAATTTCTCCTTTGATTTTCAAGATTTCAATTTTGTGTTTAATTGGGGATTTTTAGGGTTTTTTTTAGTAGTATGCCCAATTGATAGACCTGCTCTTTTTCTATTTTATTGATATAAATGTTCAAATATATAAATTTTCCCCTAAGTACTGCTTTGGCTGCATTACATAAATTTTGGTATGCTGTCTCGTTGTCATTCTCTTTAATGAAATAATGATTGTTCCTATGATTTTTTCTTTGACCCACTCGCTCTTTAGGATTAGATTATTTAGTTTCCAATTAACTCTTAATCTTTCCACTGCCCTTTATTAAACATAATTTTTTATTTCACTATAATTTGAAAAGGATGCATTTAATATTTTAATATTCCTGCATTTAATTTTGAGGTTTTGTGTCTTAATATATAGTCAGTGTTATGTTGGATCCTTAAAGATCAGTTGTTTTCAAATGTGATATATCACATTTCCCTCTTTCTTCATTTTTTTTAATAATTTCTTTATGTCTCATTGAATTATTAGTTTCCCATTGCCTAGTTCTGTTTTTTAACAAGTTCTTTTCTTCATTAAGCTTTGGTACCTCTTTTTCCATCTGGCTTATTTTGCTTTTCCATGTGTTTTTCTTTCTTCAATGAATTTTTATATCTCTTATTCCATTTGGACAATTATTATTTTTTCTTTTTTAAGAAGTTCTTCTCTTAAGTGGCTTTTTTTTGGCCTCTTTTAGTATTATGCTAATTCTGTCTTTAGGTTTTATTTTCCTCAGTATTTTTGTGCCTCTTTTACCAAGCTGTTGACTCTTTTCTTTTTCTCATTTATTTTCCCAATTTTCTTCTACTTTAGTTATTTTTTGATTTTTAAAATCCTTTTTACATTCTTCCAGCAATCCTTATTGACTTTGTGTCCAGTTCACATTATTTTTGTGACTTTGGTTGTAGCTGGTGAGACATCATTGTCTTTTTCTGAGTTAGTGTCTCGATCTTCTCTGTAACTATAGTAACAGTTTTTCTTTAAGTTCTTTTTGTTGTTGTTTGCCCATTTTCCCCTAGCAATTTCCTGACTTTTGCTTTATGATAAATTTGGGCTCTGCTCCTGGCAATGGGGGATGGGAGGCAGTGTTCCAAACTTCAGGTTTTCATGTTGCTTTTTTCAGAGCTAATGGAGGGTCTGTAAGTTTTTGGTGCTTACAAGTTGCTATGATCTAAGGAAAGATTTGGTCACTGCTTTCCTGACTTGGTCTGGTCCTTATTCAGGAAAAGACCTTTTTCCTTTGGAGCCACAAGTGCTAGCACTCCTTTTGGCCCTTCAACTGTAATTTTTTGCCATACGCTTCTAAAGCCTTTTTGTCTTGGAACTGAGACTAGGGCCCCTGTGTGACCAAAACCACTCTTTTGTACCCTGGAACTATAACCAGGGCCTAGCACTCCGTTAGCCACAAGTGCTTGTGCTCTTGGAGCACCAGACTGGAATTAATTATGGACAATGCAACATGCTCTTAAATTCAGTGCCACCAAAGTATCCCCTCTAATCTTTTTTCTGACCAATTGTCTGACCCCTTTACCGTCTTTGGGCTCAGATCTCCCTAAGTTGCTACTGCTGTTGTTGCATCCGCCTCCAAGGCCCACTACTGGTGTTATTAGTGGTTTGGCCTCTGCTGCACTCTATGTTCAACCACCACTCTGGTGTCACAGACTTTTCCTGCTGACTTTCTTAGTTGTCTTAAGATGGAAAATTGTTTCACCTCCACCTTTTGTTGGCACGGCCTCTGCAAATTTACTTGAGGCATTATTTTAAAGTTAATAACAGGGGGATTTTAGAGAGTTCAGGTGAGTGCCTGTCTCTACAATACCACCTTGGCTCCTCCTCTGAGATGTTTTTTCTTAATTATTTTTTTTCATTATAAGTTAAATTATGGGGTTGGGAGCTAGAGTATTAGGTAACCAAGAGGTTTATGTATAGAAAACTGTTATCCAAAAGCAAAAGCTATCAATAAAATTATTTTTTAAAAAGAAACAAATATCTTGTCTTACCAAATAATGTCTATGCAGGTCACCTGAATTACAATCCAGTGACATTCTTACTGCACCATTCTGCCTGTTAGATATTATAAAAACACCCCTTTCCAACCATGGCACCTTTCCTGAAGAAGAAAGTCTATTTAGTAGAAGAGGGAAGGTATACATACAAGTGTGAGAGATGGCTCACAGTGAAGTTCCCTCACTAGTATCTCCCTGCTACACTCTTTTCTCTCTGCTACACTCCTCTCTGTCTCCTGCACTCTTCCTGAGTGTGAGAGATGGCCTACAGTGAAGTTCCCACAGGCCTAAGTTTCATTCCTCCAGAAAGCCTTGAGTGAAGTTTCAATTTTCCCTGTTAAGTTTCCATTTCTCCAGCACCATGTCAGCATGGGTGGGGGGCATGGATCAGTCCCTGGTCACTCCTACTTCCTAGTACACATATGCATCTAGTCCAGTAATCAGTCTCTTACTGTTATCAATGTGAGATTCTATTATAACACCTTTTGACTAAGGAACTTTGTGATATTTAGGGATTTTGTGATAGCTAGGAATTTAGTTTCTTGATAATACTCTGGAATTTGTGTTACTTAAGGACTTTTGCACCAACTTAGTAAGGTTTTGTGAACAAGGGTGGAAATACATGCAAGCTGTTTAGAGCTCGCTTTGGAGATATTCCTTAAACAATGTGAGATTATAGTCATATCTTAAAATGATTATTGGATCTTGCTAGTCAAAGACTTAATGGGACTGTTAACTGACTGTTTTTCTGAGTCTAACTCCAGGTGTGAATATCAAGCAAGGCTGTCTGAGCCACTGATCCATGATGCTAGCAGCTCTGTGAGGGACAAGTATGAACTGCAGGTATGATTTTATGGGCAAATTGAGAAAGCAGCTGTTCAGCATGTGTTGAGGTGGGACCCTCTTGACCTGATTCCTTAACCGAAACCTGGCAGACTTTTAAGTCTGGCTTATTGAAGTTTGCACTTTGACATGACACCCTGCCTGGAGTTGACAGGACGTTGGGTTAATATTGTTCCCTTACTATAAGTCTCTAATCTCTTAGTGGCAAATTTCTATTATTGGAAGGTTTTGTAAGTAAAGTAACAAATTTACTCAAATAATTGATTATGGGATATCTTAGGTTACTATAGGACTGGGACTAGTGTTCCTATGTGTGTTCCTATATGAGTTAGGGTCCTTTAATTCTTGGTAATGGTATGGAGACAATTGGGTAAAGGACTTGTGAGAGTGTTATTTTGTTATTTGGTTAATATCATACTTGTCTAAAGTTTTGTTACAATTAATAACGTTAAAAGAAGAATGGCTTGTGGTTTATTTTGTAAATGCCTTCAAAGAAGCATGGCATGACTAACAGTTTATATATGTGTGTATATATATATATATATATATATATATATATATATATATGTATGTATGTATGTATATATATTGTGTTAAAAATTGATTATTTAATATATTTATGCATGTACTGGAGCCTGTTATTAATTCCTTAGTGAAATCTCATCCTCCTGGTGAGGAAATTAATAATGGATTAATGTAAAATATAAGAAACTGGGTTCTGATGTGAATTTCTTAGACATGACAATTGACCAAGGTTCCAATTTTGAATTTGTAAAAATGATCCATCAGGATTATAAGGATTAGAAATGGTAATTTAAAATTGTGCTAAGGTCACTTTTGTAGGACAATGGACAGAAAGCTGGTTCCTACAAGAAGAAGAAGATACTGAGATGCTGTGCTGGAGATGGCTGGAACAAATACCAGGGTTCAGAGGACTTCATTGATGATGTTCCCTGCCAGACAGCTGTATAGGAAGACTTTTCAAATCTTAAGAGGACAATTGCATAATTGTTTTCTTTTGTGTCTCTGTATCTGTATTGATAAAGGGGACTTCCCCTTTGATTTGTCAATGTGTTGATCAATCCTTCCCATATTTACTTAAAGGGGTGATGGTTAAGGGGAATAATTTAGATGAGAGAGAGAGTAGGGGAGTGAAGGAGGCAACGAGGAAGACATGACAGAAGAAGTTTATCAACAATGGTGTGAGGGAATTTCAAGACAGGATAAAAGAATAGGGGGGATTGTGAGGGATGGCTCACAGTGAAGTTCCCTCCCTGCTACACTCTTATCTCTCTGCTGTGCTCTTCTCTCCCTCCTGCACTCTGCCTGAGTATGAGAGATGGTCTACAGTGCAGTTCCCACAGGCCTAAGTTTCATTCCTCCAGAAACCCTTGAGTTAAGTTTCAGTTTTCCCTGATAAGTTTCTATTTCCCCAGCACCACATCAGCATGTTGGAGGGGGTGGGGTCGGTGCCTGGTCACTTCTACTTCCTAGTACACATACACTTCTAGTCCAAACATGGGCATGTTTGCTTCTATTGGGTATTAGCTGCTGCATTTAGAATGTACACCCTGACCATCCAGTCAAGGGAAAAAAGCTTAAGAGAATGGGAGGGGGCATGTGTTAGGGTTGTAAAGATCTGTTTCTGAGTTCCACCTGGTACTCCCTGCATGGTGCTGCTCTGAATGATGAGGGGCTGTATGCTTTCCCCTTGAGAAAGTAATGAACTCCTTTCTGCTTTCAAGGTCTCCAAGCCTTTGTCTTGATTAATTGAGTAGTGGTCTTTACCCCCCATACAAGAAACTATTATTAAATAACAATATAAGAAGGTATGTGATTAAGCGTAACAATGAGAAATGTAGCAGATAAGTGCTAAAAGATTTTAAAAAAGGGAATGATCTTTTCCATGAAATTGGGAAACTCAGGGATTTGCTTTATGTGTCAGTATATAACAGTGAGTTATTGTGGTATCCCTCCCATTGACAGACTTATTTCAATATTTCAAGAAGTTCTTGTTTCTTTGGTATAGACATCAGTCTCAATCCGTTTATAATTTAGTAGATAGCGTAATGAGTTGCTCTGGCTAAATATACCATTACCTTTAGATGATTCTTAAAGAACATTTTACAATCATGGCAACTTTATTCAAAACTTTTTAAGATTATTGACAGGACTAATGAAGCTTGATTTCTGCTCACAAAGCCTTCACAAACCCAAGTTTACCTCCATGCCATGATGAGTCTTGAAATAGTGTTTTAGTGGATTCTGTGACATTATGTTTTGCTTTTAACAGGGACATTTAGGGAATAATGCAAAATGGTTTAAATTAGGGCCTAAGCAATAACAGAAGCAACTCACATTTATAGAGCATTTATAATACTTCCCTTTTCAATAACCCTGTGAGGGTGGAAGGGGAAACATTATTACAATTATGTACAGAAGGAGAAACAGGCTCAAAACTAAAGCAACATGCTCATAAGCACATGACTAAGAACTGTCAAAGGTGGAATTCAAACCCAGGTCTCCTTGTTGCATCTCCAGCACTCATTCCATAATACCAGCTCTCAGGAAGTTCAAGACTGGAAGTATCCTAGGTATAAGATGGTCACTAGATACATAGAGCTATTAGAGGGCCAGAATAGTACTTCTAGAATAAATGAGAAAGGAAAGAATGAAAGAAGGAAAAAGGTGGTTGGTGAAAATGACAACAAACCTTTATTGTTTACCCTTGTATGCCTTCAGAATTCTCACCTAATCAGAACTGAGGAAGTGAGGAAAACAAAAGTGAGAAAATGATGTGTTGGAAAAGGCTTATGCTTAAAATTAGAGTGCATTATATTCAAGAAAGGAAAGGGGGATAAGTTATTGGTCCATTGTTATACCTAACTTTAATAAGGTATCTATGAAAGCAAACAGAACTGGAAGACTGAGGTAATGATCCAGATAATTTAGGCCTCAAGCCACATTTACTTGATCTTTATCTAGGTATTCTGAAGTGGTGCTTTAGGTCTACATGGAGAATCAAGACAATTATCTACATAGTACATTTCCTAAAATTGTGCTTTGGTCTGTATAAGATATCTCAAGTAACTTTAACTGAATTACTCAGAAAATTGTCTCTTTTTTTTTTAAATTATTTTGTGGATATTGACACAGTCTTAAATAGGTAATTATAGGTCATAAAAGTTATAATCAGTTCTTTCTCTATTTCGTACACTTGTTTCACACCATCAGTTTGTTTTCCCCTGTTTTCGAATAAAGAGAAACAGATGAATTCTTAAGCCATTAGTCACATGAGTTCGACTTAGATTCTTGGCAACTTTTGAAAATATATTGTTAAAGGAATGGTTTGTGTTCATTTAGAAAAGGAATCAGTGGTTGCCAAATGTCAATGAGAGTTGCAGATGATACAAAGCTTGTTGTTATACCTAAAAGAATTAAGATCTTCCAAAGTCGAAATCAGGAGTTTTCAATCTAGGGCAGGGTCCATGAATAGATTTTAGGGGATCTATGAATTTGGATAGGGAAAATCTTTATTTTCCTTAAAATCTAACTGAAATCTAGCATTCCACATTCAATTATGAATGGAGGCAACAAATCATAGTAGCATCAGCAGAACCTGTTAATCACTAAGAGGAATCAGTTACTTTCATATTGCATTATAGTTGAGACAAATATCTCAGAATAACATTTATACTCATCACTTCTTTGAAATTGCTATTGTTATTAGACTTTTCAGTAGTTTGCACACTTTTGTCTATAAACTTTATGCTAATATAGTTGGTTTTCTTTGTAAACATATATTGTTTTCTGCATTTGAAAACATGATTCTCACCAAGGAGAGGTCCAGAGGCTTCTCCAAATTGACAAAGAGGTCTATGACACAACAAAAGTTAAATAGTACTTCTGAGCTAAACAGTAAAGCATTGGGCCAAATCTAATAAAATTAAAATTCATATTTTTCCATTTGAGTTTAATCAATCAACTTGCTGTGTAAGTATTAGTTTGATGAGACAAGTAGATAGTAACCTGTATGAAAAAGTTCTGGGGGTCTTTGGAGGGGAAAAACATAATATGAGTCACTGCTCTGGCATGGGATCTAAAACACTAATGTTATGTCAAGCTGAATTTGAAATTGATAGTATTTAGGATAAAGGATAAAGTGGTTCTCTTCTACTCTGCCTCAAACAGATCACACTTACAACATTATGTTAGTTCTGGGGACCATGTTATAAGCAAGATATTGACAAACTGAAGCACACTCTAAACAGATGGACCAGGATTGTAAAGCAACTAAATGCTACCACCTTTGAGGACCAGTTGTAAGTGTTTTCCTTTAAAGGAACAAGATAACTATCATCAAACATTTGAATGACTTCATGTGAAAGAGGTATGAGACTTCTTCTACTTGCCCCTAGAGGGTGCAGCTAAGAACAGTGTGTAGAAATGGAGAGTAGTTGACTTAACTATAATGGGGGGGTGGATCCTTGATCTCTGTGATATTTATTATTATTGGGGAGGGGAAGGGAATAAGCACATACTGTGTGCCAGGCACTATGGTAAGTACTTTCACAAACATTATCTCATTTGATCCTCAAAATAACCCTGCAAGGTAGGGGTTATTGTTATTTCTGTTTTACAATTGAAGAAACTCAGGCAAACAGATTTTAAATGCATTGTCTAGGGTCACATAGCTAGTAAGTATCTAATGCCAGATTTGACCTCAGATCTTCTTGACTCTAGGCTGAGTACTCTTTCTACTGTGTCATCAGCTGCCTCAAAAATTGACCAGTTACTCTTCCTGGATACTTTTTCCTTTCTATGCTAACATTATATCATTCTCTTCTAGTTCTCTTTCAGCCTGTATGACAGTTCTGAGTCTCCTTTATTTTAATCATTTGTTTCTCACTAAACAAAAAAAATTACTCCTAACTTTCCTATTTCTATGTATGGTATCTCACCCTTCCAGTCTCTTGGATTACAACCTCAAGATTATCCTCAACTCTTCAATTTCTGTCATACCTGATATTCAATTATTGCAAATGCCAATTTTATTTTCACAGCATCTCTCACATCCATCCCCTTCTCTATAGCCATATAACCACCATCCTAATTTAGGCCCTCATCACCTTTTGTCTGTACTAAAACTTTCCTACTATAATCCTGCTTTCATTTTCTTTTTCCTATACATTCTCCATACAGATACCAAATCAATATTCCTAAAGCAAAGGTGTGACTATGTCCCCTTTATGTTTAAAAAAAACTTCAGTGGCTCCCTTTTGCCTCTAGGATAAAATGCAAACCCTGTCATTTAAAGCCTTTCACAAGTTACCTCTGATGGACTCACCCAGCAACTTCTATGTTACTCTGAGTTGTGTATAATACTTTACAGGTAAACTTATCTATTTGCTGTTACCCAAACTTGACATTCCATCACCCACATCCAAACCATTGCCCCAGCTGCATCTTATACCTAGGATGCTCTTCTCTGTCTCTTGGAATCGATAGATCCTTTTTCCATGGAGTCATGTTTGAGGGCTTAGTTCAAGAACCACTTCTTACAGGTTCTTTCCTTGATCCTTTCTCTCCCAATTATTAATACACTTCTTGATTATTTTGTATATGCTTTCTTTTAGTTACTTATGTTGTTTTCTCCTAGTGGAATCTAATTTCATTGAGGGCAGTCTCTGCTTTGTTTTTGTTTCTGTATCCCTACATTCTAGTGATGTCTGGAACATAGTAGGTACTTATTAATTTATTGTACAATTGAGCTGAACTAAATTGACAATTAAATTTGATTTGTTGCCAGATGGTAAAGACCTCTTTGGTATGTGAGTCCACTTTTGAAAGATATGGAGGCTGGGGTCAGAGATAGCATAGAGTGGATTCATGTTCAGGACTTGATTTTACCAGAATTTTTTCCAAGAACCTAATACCAACTCAAAGTTTCTGTGGTTTTGTATGATTTTGTGCAATTACAATTACATTAATGTCCAATGTGGATTTCCCCACCAACAACCCATTACATAATAGTGATATCAGGACTTGCTTTTTTTTCTCTCTCCTTTTTTTCTTTCAGAAACCAACTTTTTTTATTAGAGTGAAATGTGTTTCTCCCTTTAGTTAGAGTTAATTCAACAGCCTGACTATAAAGTACACTGGGTTTTTCAGAAGTTAATAAATAGCAAACAGCAACCCATTCTGTTTGTACAGATGTCCTAGAGTCTCAAGAATGTTAATGGGGACCTGCAGTCTGTCACCATTTTCTTTCTCTCTCACCTATCCTTAAAGTCACTCTCTCACATTTCATTTACCAAAAAAAAAAAAATGGATCCCTAAAGTGTCTCCTTTTCCTTTAGTAGATGAGGTCATGGCGAATGTCCCATGATTATGAAAATTGGTACAGAAGTTAGTTTTTATGCAATAGATTAGAAAAGAAGAGCAGGAGAAGGATGGCAAGAAAGTCATTTTCCTATAGAATCTCCCAGTTTCCTCAATTACCTTTTATTTTACCACTTTCATTCAAAGGCATTCTTTGAAAAGCTTAATATTTTTATATTTCCATTTTGATTCTGTTATTTTAATGGTTTCTTCCACCACAACTCTGTGGATTTCTGCCAATTTTTTAAAAATCCCTGTATCTCCACAGGGAATTAACAGAGAGTTTGCTGTTACAGAGTAGAAACTTTTCTTTCACTTTTCTCAATATGTGGAGAATGTCAAAAATAATTAGGAAATATGATAATTTGATCATAAGTCCCAATCATATCAAGTAAGCTGAGCTACTCTTTCACATAACACAATAGAAACCTTCACCACTGGACAGCCTTTGTGGCAGGAGGAAGACAGGGAATGGGGCACCAACCAAATTTACTTTGCTTTCTTTGATACTACTGGCAGTCATGCGATCATCAAAATAAACATCTGCATTTTGGCCACAGTAAAATCAAATAACCATCATAAGATATGCCTAATTCTTATCCTTCAATTTTAACTTTTGGCGAAATCAACAACAACAACAACAAATGACTCCCTATCATATATTTTAGGGTTTAGATATAAAGCTCTATCCTTATCAACTTTTATCATATTAAAGAGATTATTTTCTACTTATAAAAATGATCCTATTTCAAATCAGAGTTTCTCTTCTTCCTTTCTAAAATAAAATTTTGAATTTGTGCAATCCTGGGTGATATGATCAATAGAAATTACATTTAGAATCCAATTGCTGTGAATTATTGTAGCATTCAGAGATAATTGATCTGAATGCTCTCTTTCCCCTCCCTCACCCCCACCTTTTCTCTCTCAATCTCCTTCCCACATTCTTATTTCATTTTTAAAAAAAATTTTAAAATGAGGGATGTTGAAATTTATCAATAGTACACAGGGGTAATGAAATATAAGATCAAAGGATGACTTTATGATAAAAGTCACTTACAGAGAATCATAACTTCTACAGCCATTGCAGCTTAAAAAGGCAAGAGAAAAACAAAAGCTTGAACCTTTCTTAAGAGGAATATATTGATGTGTAGAAAGGAAGGGAGGGGTATGCAGGTGACCTTTCATTTCTTGAGGGAGGGCATCTGCGAGATGGCACAGGTTAGCTGCTAGATGTCACTGTTGTTTCATGACAATACATGAAGCAGCTGCTTTCTCTGGCTGAAAGAACTTGAAAAAGTGTGGTGGGGAGATCCTCCCAGGTATATATTTGAATGTGATTCCTGTTATTCTGGACCTAGTACATCAAAACAGACTTGAAATGATGTACCCAGCACACCAGTAATCATCAGGACAGACTTAAGATGCACTATAGAGATTTATTTTAATGAGACTTTTACTAATGAAATTTTGTGTGGTGGTGTCTAAAATGTATGGCATGTTGTTGGGCAAGTAAAGTGCTGATTATGTATGTGACCCTGTAATGTACCAAGAGTTGATGCTTCCTTCAAAAACTCCATACATATATATGCACATACATATATGTGTGTGTGTGTATACATGTGTATATGTATATGTGTACAATACATACTTGTACATTTATTATGTGCATTATATATTTATTTACATATGTGTGTATATATTATATACGTATACACACATATATATACATATACATACACACATACATATGTGTATGTATGTACGTACATACATACACATATATACACACATAATTTTAAATCCCAGGCCTGCTTTTTCGGTTAACAAATAACAAACCAGTCCAATGTAATTTATTTAACCTTTATGTTTCTTTCATGTATTTGATTTCCTATCATCTGTATATAATGAAATGTCTTTTTCTCCTAAGCTCTGAACACTGTTCTACAATCCCCTGGGGAGCTCTCCAAGGTTATTAAATCTCCGGCTCTGACACAAGTTACTAGAGGCTACTCCAGCTCCTTCCTCCAGTTGGAAACCAGCTATAATATTTCCACTCCTGAACAGTGTATAATGTGATTAGTACCTTAGGGAATACAAACAGAAACATTAGCAAAGTACAATTTCCAATATTTATTAGAGCAAACTGATTTAAAAAAACAAAACAAAACAAAAAAAGTTGGGTACACTTGAAGACTGCCTATTGACATTAACCTGAAATAACTTGATTTAATTGCTCTATTAAGCAGTTTATGGAATTACTTATAAGATAATGGGAAGAGTTCAGCTTGGGTTCATTACATTGTCTTATAAACAATGGCTTTACATCATTAGACAGGAATAGAGTTATTTTTATAAAAAATAATTATGAAAGCTCACAGAAGGATTCATGTGTGAATAAAAGGAACAATCTCACTGAGCCTTGAAAAATTACTTCAACACAAGATTAAGACAACTAGAATAAAAACAAAATGTTAGTGACAATTCATATTTTTCCCAAAGAGATCAAGAGCTTTATTCTTTCCCAAATAGGCAGTGTTTCTGGAAGGTGACATGGTTCTCCATGACCTGCCATATATGATAAATTATTAAGTACTTAGTTTATGTAAGATAATACAGAAATGGCATCTTAAAAATTGGAGGCTGTAATTTTGTGCAAGAACGAGACCTCTTCTCAACAGGTAATTCAAAAAGACAAGGAACATTAATATGATCTGACAGGTGTGTAGAATTTAGGAGTATGAAATGCTCCACAGAAAACACAACCCTGGAGCAGTGAGAGTGTATCTTTCACTAAAACAATCAGTAGTGGAACTGAAGAAATACTTTTCTTCATGAACTCTTGCTCATGACAGTAATAGAATCACATAAGTAGAATTGCATGATTATTCACATCTAGAAACATCATAAATTCAGTACATCATAATTGCTAAACATTTGGGAGATTGAAAAAGAAAACACATATAACAAAATAAGAATTATATTTTCCATCTAATTTTTAGAGGGATAATTTTTTAAAGATGATTTCCCCTATCTTATACTAACATAAAGAGGAAAAATCACTATTGTTCTCAATACAGTTTAAACTTCTTTAAATGACATTCAATCCCATCTGTAATCTGGTATTACCATCTATTTCTAGCATTTTCTTAGGGTTATAGATTTAGAGTAGGAAGGTATCTTAGAGCTTATTTAGTTGAACCATCTTATTTTTACAGATGAGGGACATGAGGACAGAGATATAAAGTAATTTACCCAATGATGATTTTAACCCAGGTCATCAGTGTTCAAATCCCATGTTCTTTTCACTGTACCACACTGACCCCATATTTATCTCATATCATTTTCTCTAGATAGTTTATACAATAGCCAGATAGAACAAGTTCCCATCCCCACAAAGTTCACCAAACTTTCCAGCTTATGCTATTCTCCATTCTGAGAACTCCGCCCCCCCCCATTTTTTAGTTGAAGATTTTTTTATTTATTTAATATTTTTAATTTTCAGCATTGATTTCCATAAGATTTTGAATTATAAATTTTCTCCAAATTTCTTCCCTCAAACCCCCCAAGATGGCATATATTCTGATTGCCCCGCTCCCCAGTCAGCACTCCTTTCTGTCACCACACTCCCTCCCCTCTCCATCCCCTTTTCCCTTACTTTCTTGTAGGGCAAGATAGATTTCTATGCCCCATTGCCTGTATATCTTATTTCCCAGTTGCATGCCAAAACAACTTTTTTTTGAAAGTCTGCTTTTAAAACTTTGAGTTCCAAATTCTCTCCCCTCTTCCCTCCCCACCCACCCTCCCTAAGAAGGTAAGCAATTCAACATAGGATACACATGTATCATTATGTAAAATACTTCCACAATACTTAAGCTGTGAAAGACTAACTATATTTTGCTCCCTCCTATCCCATCCCCCTTTATTGAATTTTCCCCCTTGACCCTGTTCGTTTTTGAAAGTGTATGCTTTTGATTACCTCTTCCCCCTATCTGCCCTCCCTTCTATCATCCCCCCTTTTTTATCCCTTTCCTCCTCCTTTCCTGTGGGATAAGGTACCCAATTGAGTGTGTATGTTATTCTCTCCCCAAGTCAAATCTGATGAGAGCAATATTCACTCATTCCCCCTCACCTGCCCCCTCTTCCCTTGCAATGAACTGCTTTTTCTTGCCACTTTTATGTGAGATAATTTACCCCATTCTCTCTCTCTCTCCCTCTCAATATATTCCTCTCTCATCCTTTAATTTCATTTTTTTTAGATATCATCCCTTCATATTCAACTCACCCTGTTCCCTCTGTCTATATATATACATATATATATATATATATATAATATGTGTATATATATGTATATACACACACACATATATATATACACACACATATATATAAATATATATATATGTATGTGTATATATATATATATATGTATGTATGTGTGTATGTATATTCCCTCACCTACCTTAATACTGAGAAAGGTCTCATGGATTACACACATCATCTTACAGTTGAACTTTAGTAAGTCCCTTATGAATTCTCTTTCTTGTTTACCTTTTCATGCTTTTCTTGATTCTTGTGTTGAGTCTTTCAATTTCTATTTTACCCTCTGGCTCTAGAATATCAGGACAGTTCTCCTTGATAATTTCTTGAAAGATGATATCTAGGCTCTTTTTTTGATCATGGCTTTCAGGTAGTCCAATAATTTTTAAATTATCTCTCCTAGATCTGTTTTCCAGGTCAGTGGTTTTCCCAATGAGATATTTCATATTGTCTTCCATTTTTTCATTCCTTTGGTTCTGTTTTATAATATCTTAATTTCTCATAAAGTCACTAGCTCCCACTTGCTCCATTTAATTTTTAAGGTAGTATTTTCTTCAGTGGCCTTTTGGACCCCCTTTTCCATTTGGCTAATTCTGCCTTTCAAGGCATTCTTCTCCTCATTGGCTTTTTGGAGCTCTTTTGCCATTTGAGTTAGTCTATTTTTTTAAGGTGTTTTTTTCAGTATTTTTTTTGGGTCTCCTTTAGCAAGTCATTGACTTGTTTTTCATAGTTTTCTCACATCACTCTCATTTCTTGTCCCAGTTTTTCCTCTACTTCTCTTACTTGCTTTTCCAAATCCCTTTTGAGCTCTTTCATGGCTTGAGACCAATTCATATTTTTTCTTAGAGGCTTTTGATGTAGGCTCTTTGACTTTGTTGACTTCTTCTGGCTGTATGTTTTGGTTTTCTTTGTCACTGAAAAAAAAGATTCCGAAGTCTGAATCTGAATCTGAGAGCATTTTTGCTGCCTGTTCATGTTCCCAGCCAACTACTTGAGCTTTGAACTTTTTGTCGGGTACGACTGCTTGTAGAGTAGAGACTACTTTGTCCCAAGCTTGAGGGGTTGTGCTGCTATTTTCAGAGCTACTTCTACGCAGCAAGCTCTGCCACACCAGTGCTCCTTCTCCCCCAAGAACTGCTAACCAGGATTGTGGCCCAGATCCAGGCAGGGCAAAGCAGGCTTTGCACTCCTGATCTAATCTGCAGCTTAATTCCTCCCACCAGGTGGGCCTGCAGCCAGAGGCAACTGCAGCTGTAGCTCTGGAAGCAGCCTTAGAGCTGCACCACCTCTCCTGCCCCTAGGGCAGTAGCCAATGGAGAACTCCTTTCACTCTGTTCCAGCAGCTTTTCCCACTAACCTTCTCTGTTGTCTTTGGCATTTGTGGGTTGAGAAGTCTGGTAACTGCCACAGCTCACTGATTCAGGGCGCTACACCTGTTCTGCCTGGCTCCCGGTCTAGTTTGTCCTGGCTCGGCCCACTCTGGGCTCTGCTCTGCTCCACTTCCAGCTCCATATGATAGACCCTTCTCAGCAACCATCCAGGCTGTCCTGGGCTGGAGTCCTGCTTCCCTTTGCTATTTCATGGGTTCTGCAGCTCTAGAATTTGTTCAGAGCCATTTTTGTAGGTGTTTGAAGGGACCTGGGGGGGTGGGGCTTAAGCAAGTCCCTGCTTTCCAATGGCCATCTTGTCTCCACCCCCCCCCATTTTTACTTTTTGAATTCATACTCATTGTAAAGCACATTTCAAATGTCATATCCTCCCTGAATCACCCATTAGAGAAAGATGGGGATGTTCTTCATAAAACCAACATTAAAATATAAGGAACTTTTTCCTAATGAATTTACTTTGAAAGGGTGGTCATTTCATTGGTGTTACTTCTTCTCCAATTTAATATATCACAACTCCTTAACCTTTCATGAGTTCCCTTGCTCAAAAAATTCATCATCCAGCGTTCAGTCTTCAGGTAATAAGTCTCTCAACTAGTTAGGCTACTCCAGGGAGAACATAGATTTCAATACTGAATGTATAATCTTAAACCTTTCTATCTTGTGGGAATTTACCAGAGCTTATGGCTCTCTTAGATAGTTCAGAGCCACTTGTACTCAATGAGCAACCAGTGAATGTTTGGTGGGATTTGATGGATGTTTAGAAAAAATAACCTGAAAAAATGTTTACATTATTTGTGTTCCTTTTAATATAAGGTAGATAAAATAATATTTATAATAACATATTTTGTGGTTTTTCTAGTTTTTATCCATTCCTCTTTTCTTTTTACCTAAAAATGACTAGTCTTGACTATGTTCAGAAGAGGTATGGAAAAAAAGCTCTAAAGTGAATTATTGACTTTCTTCTTAATAGAACATAAAAAAATGAGTGTGCACTGAATTTTAGATAATGCAAAAACATTAGAGAATAAAATTGCTTTCAGAATTAAGTAAATTACAACTGGTAAGTAAAAATTGAACTTTCACTTATATTAAAATATTTGTATCATCTGGAATAAAATCTGCTTTTTTTTAGCGACCTTTTTTTTTTTTTACTAACATGCAATATTTTATACCCTTTGAACTTTTTCTTTCCTTAATGTTCAAAATATTTTAACAAGTGTGTTTGTGGAATAACATTTTAAGGGATGGCAATATATGATAGGAATAACTAACTATAGGTGGAACAAAAGTAAGAGATTGAATTTCTGGTAATGTCACTTACCAAACCCCATCCACCCCAAGAAAAGTGTTTTATTAACAGGACTTTTTAAACCAAGCTTTTATGTACTGTTTTCTTATGGCAAGCTTTTTAGTCTATCTAGCCGTGTTGAATTCTCATATGAATCTTTTAGGGACCTTTTCTTTATTCTCAGAGGAATGAAGGTTTTGAACTTGATAAGATTATAAGCTCCATAAGATAAGAGACCACATCTCATTTAAATTTAGTGGTTGCCATAGTATCAGTCACAGTTTTCTTCATATTGTTGTTGTTCATCCTTGATTTTTTGTAGAGGACCAATGATATCACAGGTGATTTCTTGACTAGCACATGAATTAGATTTAAGAGAGACAAAGTTAGTCAAAGTAATCAGCTTCACTCTCCTTGAATCATTGAAATCCAAAGGCAGGACAAAAGTCAAGTTAGCTGACAATGGTCCATGGTGCAGTGGATGACCTTGGCATCTTCCATGCTGGACCAAGATATCAAGTTCTCCACTGTACCTGTTTCAGCTGTCTCCATGGCAGCTGGAACAAATTGTTCTTATTTGTCCATTCCACCAGGGAAAGTCTTCACATGCTTGTAGACATCCCCCTAACTCAGTGACAAGTTTGAGTCCTGTCATATATCCTCAATCTGGTTTCTTCTGTCTGCTTTCAGGGGTGGTGTGACTGCTGCACATGCTACAGCATGTTGGAGCCACAAGTGACAGTTGGGTGAAGGTGGACACCGAAGGTGGATGAGTAGACCTGAAAAAAACCTTGGCAAGCTTTCACACCAGAGGAGCTAGTCCTCCCTGAACAGCCCATACATAGCTTATGTGTAACGAATGTTAAATTGAATTTTCTGCAAACTTAATATGTTAAATAAAAAATAAAATAATAATAACTAAAAACAGTTTAAAAATTAAAATAGTGAATTCACTGTAAGTAGTTGTATAAAGAGAAACTAGGACTAAAGAAGATAGCATGCTGCTGTACTCTTCTCTGATCAGATCTCACAATACTGTGTTCCTTTCTGTATATTACATCTTAGGAAGGACAAAGACAAGCTAGAAAATAACCAGAGGAGACTGAAGACTGGAGTTTAACTAAGAGTTCTTGTAGCTGGGGCAAATTGAGTGGGTATATGTGTGTAGGATTGTAAATTATGCCCACTCATTTGCGTCATTGAGTTAGATTAGAGATAGAAGTCAGAAGGTGAAAGAACCTGAAAGTCAAAGTACTTGAATGGGTGGAAAAGACAATGAGCTAGGTACTGAACTTTTGGGGGAGAAGAAAAAATGAGCTGGTGGACCATAGAAGACAGAAACTGGGACATGGGTAAGATGGAGTTAACTTTCTAGAAGGAGCTGTGGTTACTGAATGACAGTGGCAGAACTTTTTGAATTTAGTAGTAGGTAGAAGCAGTATGCCAGTATTCTTCCTGATACTCTCTGTTAAATAGTTGTAATGCTGTGAAAGAGGAGCAATATTTAGCCTAGGAGTAAGTTAAAGAGATGTGCTATTTCAGGAGGAATATAAATTTTATTGAAGATAAAAAAAATGAAAGATGTCATTGAGAGTGATGTAGGATTTAGAACTGAACATTTAGAACTGAAAGGCACTTTAGAGGTCATTTAGTCCAACCTCTTCTCTTTAAGGGTAAGAAAGGAAACTTACTTCCATAAAGATAAATGACTTGTCCAAGATTACATAGACACTAAATGGCAGATTTTAACTCAAGTTCTGTGACTCTAAATCCAACTCTCTTCTCATTGTACTACAGTAGCAAAACTTCCTTAGAATATTTAATGGAAGGAAAACAGAGGAGATAGTGACTTGGAGATTGGTAGGATTAAGTTTACTATGGATTGAGGTAAATTTACTATAGATTGTGCCTTGGCTGCTTTTGCTTCTGCTCCTGCTGTTTTTGCTGCTGTTGCTGGTGCTAGTGTTGCTGCTGACCTTGCTGCTTCTGCTGCTAGTGCTGCTGCTGCTGCTGTTTTTGTGGTGTTAGTGATGCTGGAGTTGTTGGTACTAGAGCTGCTGCTCCTTGTGGAGTTGGTGGTGGAGTTGATGCTGGTGTTCCTGGTGATGGTGTTGCTGCTGACCTTGCTGTTTCTACTGCTGCTGCTGATGGTAGAGTTGGTCAAGCAATTGGTGCTGGTGGTGGTGCTGCTCTGGTTCACAGTGTTAGCATGTTGTGGGTTCCTAATTGGCACTGGACTACAGTGGCTACTATGGAAACAGCCAATGATTTGACCAGCAGATCCTATAAAGTTCCCAGACTTTCTGATTGCTAGGAATATAGGGAAAGAAGACATCCAAAGATGATATTTATCATGGTGGCCAGGCATAGTTCACCTCACACAGTTGCACAGCACTCTAGGAGAAAGACACAATGGTCAATGCCCTGATGATGAGGGGTAGCCTGTGTACTGATAGAGGCTGTCCATTTGTGAATGGCATGAGGCTAAGGGATAGCATGAGAGCAGAAATCCCAAGGGGACCACAAGAAGGGCACTGTTTGAGTTGCTGTGTTTGTTCCAAATTCTCTAGTATAGGGCATAGAAATCTTGGTATTGTGTAGCAAATAACAGCAAGACAAGAACTGGGTTCAAGGTAGATTTAAGTGTGGATTTATTGGCCAAGCAAGTGACTACCTGGAGTATGCGCTCAAATCAGACAGTCAGGGTGGTACCTCTTAGGTTGTGATCAGTTTCCTATAACTGGGCAGAGGGTACTGGGTGGAATTTTCCCAGAAAGTAACCCCTACTTGATCAGCTATGGTCTGAGTGGAGGGACCTAGCTTGGTCAGCAGAATAGCTGCACCATAACCCAGGGTGGGGACCTTATTTGGTAATATTGGGGTTTCTCCTTAAGATAAACTTATAGGATGGTGATATAGAGAGAATATACAGAATGCTGAATCGTGAGGGGGGTGGGAGGTCAGGGGACTAGCCTTGAGCAATCTTCCCAGAACTATGCCTTAAGCTGTTTCAAGCCATTTCAGGGTGTAGGGCAGAGACATAGACAAAAATATAAAAGGGATTAATGATGGGCTCTAAGGGGATTAATGATGGGCTTCAATTTGGGTGTAACCAAGTGGAAGAACTAGCTGCAATGGATAGAAGTTACAGAAAAGTAATTAAAATATTGACACCTTTTGTTTTTACATCATCTTCATTTCCAAATATATTGTTTTCCTCTCCTATATGCAAAAATAATTTTCTACATCAAAAAAAATTTAAAAAGAAGTTGATTAAAAGTAATCAATATATTGGGGCAGCTAGGTAGCACAGTGGAGAGAGTGCTGGGGCTGAAATCAGGAAGACTCAGCTTCCTGACTTCAAATCTGGCTTGAGACACTTACTAACTTAGTGGCCCTAGGCAAATCACTTAATCCTGTTTGCCTCAATTTGGTCATCTTTAAATGACCTGTAGAAGGAAATGGTAATCGACTCCAGTATCCTTGACAAAAAAACCTCAAATAGGATCACAGAGAGTTGGACACAACTGAACCTGAAGAGAAACCAACACATTATCTGAACCTGACAATACTGTGACTTGGGCATTCCCTGTCATAATAATAGTTTTATGGTGGAATTCTTTTTTTGTTTGCCAATCCTTGCAATTTTGAGGATTTGGGGATTTATATTACGTCCATGACCTGCACACTTCTTGAGAGAATGTCTGGGCCTTGCTCAGTCCCATTTTGTATTCTTTTTGGTCATGATGTTGCTTTCTCTGGGTAGAGTGTGTGTGTGTGTGTGTGTGTGGTATTATTCAAGGATCTCAGGAACAATTCAAGCTGGGGACCTGAAAACTTTCAGTGTGTCCAAAGATGTCTGATACAGAGGGGAAAAAAAGTCAGATTAATGTCCTTTTTGTATTATCTCCTGACCAGACTTGAGTTTTGGTCTGGGCAAAACATTGAAGGAGCTTTTGCAATTGGAGGAGTTCCAGTAATTTGATGCTGGCCTGAGCTACAACCAATTAACTAGAAAATTCTGTGGGTTTAGAGTGACAACTGTAGGCTCTCCCTTTGGTCAGAACTCCCTTCCCTGCTTGTTTGGGTGCATGCTTCTGAATATCTTGGGGGCTAGAACTATGACCTCACCACTCCTGTCAGAGCTAGACAACTATTGTCTGCTTCTCTCCCTTCTCTTTGCCCAAAAACAAGACCTTTGTCTGTTGACTGATTCCTCTCTTGGATTGCTATCTCTAGGTACAATTCTTATTTGAATGTCACACTAGCAATGTAATCCAACTATGTAAATGTAAAAACTGTATCTGTGAAGTCTTTTTTGCTCTTATACATAGTGTGGGAGCCAGTATCCTCATGGTCAGAAACTGTTCCCACTGTTTGCTGACCTCTGTTTATCTCCCTGTGCCTATCTGTACTGAAAAAACTGACTTGTGGTTTTTTCCTTGTATTTCTCACTTAAGACATGAACCTGGCAACGTGTCTTAAGTTTTTGTTAAATAGTTTCAGGGGCATCTAAGGTGCATGGCTTTCCCCTATTCTATTATCTAGTTTCCCATGGCCCTAGGATTTTGGGTGAGCCTTGTTCATCTCAGATATTTATGTTGGTAAGGCAAAGTTATGTCAGCTCCCATAAGACAATGAATTTTGGCAATGCTTCTATCTCATAAGTGTGTCTTAATCATAAAGGTAACAGACTATAATTACATTTAATATGGTCTTTTGTTGGGCCTTTCATCCTTAGTACAAGTGAGACAGCTTTAATTAGATAGCATGGAACTCTTCCATGTTCTTCTCATAAAAGAATCTATGTCTGAGATAGATCACAAGATATTCCTGATTGCAGTGGTGAATACTCAAAGGTGACAGATAAACTTAGTAAAAATAAGAGGAGTCTTAACAAATTAGTGAAAAATGATGGGGCTATGTTCAGCATACTCATGGGCATTCTTTGGAAAGACTTTGGCTTACTGCATAAACACGGTTAGCAAAACCATCAATTACTCTTCCCCTATGATTGTTTGCAACAGGTAAAAAGTGAAGAGGCTAATGAATGTTTTCTAAGGATTAGGTACCTATTAAGTGATAGTAGAATATTTTCCTAGGAATAGATACGTATCTTAATTGATGCAGCAGTCATATTTACTTATTAATTATTTATAAGGCTGTTCCTCCTCAATTCTGTCTCTTGCTATCCCTAGTTTCCTTCAAATTTTGTCTCAAGCACCATTATCTATGTAAAACCAATTTTGATTTCTCTCAACTTCCCTTCTAATAATTCTATATTTCTTTTGTACACACTTATCTATTATTATAAGTATTCTTATATTTATCTATTTACAAGTTTTGTCTCATGATGGAATGTAGAGTCCTCATGGAAGGAACTTTTTGTTTTTTTATTCCAGTGCCTAGCACAAAGCATGGTATATAATAAAAATTCAATAAATGCCTGCTGGTTGATGGGCTACCATCTTAACTCCACATTACTAGGAGTGATTTAGAATAATTTTACACCTTGAAAAGATACTAGAAAAAGGAAACAGCACCATACTGATTTGCAGGTTATAATCTTCATTCTGTTACTGCCTCAGTGCATGTTTTTCCAAGTCTTATCACTTCTTTAGGTTTCATCTCTATCTTTTTTTAATTTAATTTTTATTTTCAGTTGCAAATTATTTCCCTCTTACTCACTCATTGAGTAGAGAAGAAATATGATACTCATTATACATGTGAAGTCATGCAAAACATTTCCACATTAGCCATGCTCCCACCTCCTGAAAAGCAAGATAAATAAAGCAAAAAAAATATGCTTCAATCTATACTCTGAGTCTATCAGTTCTTTATCTGGAAGTGTATAATGTTTTAGATTATGAGTCTTCTGGAGTTTGGTAGGTCATTGTTTTGATCAGTGTTATTAACTATTTAAATTACTAAGTTATAGTTGATTATATTTACAATATTGCTGTTTCTGTGTAGATTGTTCTCCTGATTCTGCTAACTTCACTTTGCATCAGTTCTTATAACTCTGCCCAGGTTTTTCTAAAATCATCCCCTTCATCACATCTTACAGTATAATAGTATTCCATCACATTCATACACTATAACTTGTTCAGCTCTTCCCCAATTGATGGCCTTCTCTTTAGTTTCTTCTTTGTCACCACCACCACCACCACCACCACCACACACACACACACACACACACACACACACACACACACACACACATATACACACACACACACAAAATAGCTGCTATAAATATTTTTGTATGTAAGGATAATTTTCTTTTTCCTTTGATATCCTTGGGGCATAGACCTAGTAATAGTATCACTGGGTCACAGGATATGTATGGTTTCATTGTCCTTTAGGCAGAGTTTCAAAATGTTCTCCAGGATGGATTAACAACGTCACAGCTTCACCAATAGTGCATTAATGTATGTATTTTATCATATAACCTCCAGCATTTGTCATTTTCTTTTTCTGTCATCTTAGCCAATCTTATTGTTGTGAATTAGTACCTTAGAGTTGTTTGGT
The DNA here is from genome assembly GCF_011100635.1 of Trichosurus vulpecula. Taxonomy (NCBI): domain Eukaryota; kingdom Metazoa; phylum Chordata; class Mammalia; order Diprotodontia; family Phalangeridae; genus Trichosurus; species Trichosurus vulpecula. Next base: position 161,092,876 of record NC_050574.1, on the reverse strand, counting down.
TTGCATTTCCCTAAGTATTAGTGATTTAGAGTATTTTTTCATGACTATTGATAGTTTTGAATTCTTCCTCTGAAAATTATCTGTTTATATCTTTTGACTATTTATCAAGGATATAACAGATCTTATTTTTTATAAATTTAACTCAATTCTCTTTATATTTGAGAAATGAGACCTTTATCAGAGAAATGTGATGTAATTTTTTTCAGTTTCCTACTTTTATTTTTGGCTGCATTGGTCTTATTTGTGCAAAACCTTTTTTTTTTTAAATTTTACATAGTAAAAATTATCCATTTTACCTTCCATAAAGCTATTTTATGTTTCAACATAAACTCCTATGTATAGATCCAACAGGTAATTTCTTCCATGCTGTGCTAATTTGCTTATATCACCCTTAATTTCTAAATCATATACTCATTTTGAACTTATCTTGGCATACAGTGTAACATACTGATCCACGCCTAGCTTCTGCCAAACTACTTTCCTGTTTTCCCAGCAAGTTTTATCAAAAAGTGAGTTTTTGCTCCAATAGCTGGGATTTGGGGATTTATTAAACATTAGGCTAATGTGCTCATTTGATTCTGTATACTATATGCTTAATCTATTCTATTGATCAACCACTCTATTTCTTATCTAATACCAAATTGTTTAAATGATTACCACTTTGCAATGAGTTCAAATATCTGGCACTTTTAGGTCCCATTCCTTCATACTTTTTTATTCATTCCCTTAGAAGTATTGGCCTTTTATTCCTTCAGATGAATTTTTTCTAGCTTTGTAAATAATTCTTTGGTTGTTTTATTGGATTGGCACTGAATAAGTGAAGTAATGTAGGTGGTATTGCCATTGTTATTATTTTGGCTCAGCCTGCCCATGAGTAATCAATATTTTTCAAATTATTTAGATGCCTTCCTTTGAAGAGTGTTTTGTAACTGTGTGATATAATTCTTATGTTTGTCTTGGCAGGTAGAATCCCAGTATTTTATACTGTTTGCAGTAATTTTATGTAGAACTTATCTTTTTATCATTCTGCTTGCAGAATTTTCTGCTTGACCTGGGAGCTCTGGAATTTGGCTACAATATACTTGGGAGTTTTCATTTTAGGATCTCTTTCAGGAGGGGATCATTAAAATCATTAAACATTAAAATTAAAATGCTGTTTTTTTTAAATCTGGCTTTCATGTAGACTAATAATTTTGAAATCATTGTCCTTCAATCTATTTTCCAGATCACTTGTTTTTAACTATGAGATATCTCACATTTTCTTATATTGTTCATGCTTTTGACTTTGTTTTATTGTTGCCTGATGTCTCATGGAATCATTAACTTTCATTTGACCAGTTTTAATTTTTAAGGAGTTATTTTATTCAGTGAGGTTTTGTACCTCTTTTTCCATTTAATCAATTATGCTTTTTAAGGAGTTATTTCTTTCATTAGTTTTTGTTTTCTCTTTTACCATTTGGCCAATTCTGATTTTTAGTGAGTTATTTTCTTCAGGATTTTTTGTGCATCTTTTTCAAGCTGCTCTGTTTGCATAATTTTCCTGCATTATTCTCATTTTTCTCCAGTTTTTCCTCTACCACTGTCATTTGATTTTTACTCTTTTTAAAAACTCCCTTCTTTAGCTTTTCTAAAAAATCTTGTTAGTCTTGTGTCCAGCTTGCTTTTTATTTAGAGACTTTGCTGTTAGATGTTTTCAAAGTTATATCTTCTGAGTTTGTGTTTTGAGCTTCCCTGTCACCATTGTAGATTTTTATTACCAGTTTTTTGGGGGGAGTGCTCATTTTTTCTGGATTATTTCTTGATTTAGGACTTCAAGTTAGAGTTGGGCTCTGCTTACTTCTAGGAGTGAAGGACGGGATGTCTGGCCTGACCTTCAAAATCTTATGTCCTATTGCTTTCACAAGTAGGTCTATGGGCCTGTGAGATTTTGGTGCTTCCAAAGAGGTGTGATCTGGGGAAAGTTCTGGTCACTGCCCTCCTGGTCTTCACTCTAGTCTTTACTCAGGGTCCCTTCTCTCTCATGACAACAACTGTTCCTCTCCACTATGGTACTATGACCCCAAATCAGGTAGGGTCCCTACTCCCTCATGACCATAAAAGCTCTCCATTCTGGAATTACGATCTAGAACTGGGTAATAGAGCTGCCAAATTTTGCTCCATCCTGAACCCAGTGTTGGTACAGGGGTCCCCTGAAATCTCTTTATGATCAGGTGTTTTGCCCTCTTACTGTCACTCTTCCAGGGCCAATGATGCTGCTGCTGCCACCTCTAAGGCCCACAGCCAGTGTAGCTTCTGCCCAAAGTGCTCCCAGGAAGCCTCCATCCCAGTGTATGCAGATTCTCTGTCTTCCCAAGCTGTCCTGGCTAAATATAGCTCCTACTATGTGTCAGGCTCTGTGCTAAGTGCTTTACAGATATTGTCCCATTTGCTCATCACAAGAACCCTTTGAAGTAGGTAATGTGATTATCCTCATTTTATAGATGAGGAGATGGAGACAAAAAGACACAAATGACATCCCTGGCACACAGCTAGCAAGTTTTAGGTTGTATTTGAACTCATGTCTTCTTGATTCTTGTTTTGGCAAGGCCCCTGGCATTTTATCACTGTCCTACTCTGTGAGAACAACATTCTGCTGCTTCTCCCTCACAGAGACTATGGAACAGTCTGATTTTAGAACTACCCCCAAAGCATCTGAGGCCAGTTTTCCTTCCTTGAGCTTGTAAAAAAATGTGTAGTGTGAAATGTACTGAGGCAGAGGGGTCAACTGTTTTGATGGTCTCTTTTCACTTGGCAAAACTCCATTAAGTTTAAGGATGCTTAAAGACCTTTTTTCCGCTATTCATAGGGCTAACCAAGACACTGCCTGACCCATAGTGGTGACATTTTCCTGCTGTCTGGAGAAGAAATGGTGAGCAATGGGTAAGACTGAGGAGTTCAAACACTATTTTCCATGCTGTCCCACTTTTACAGCAGATGTCCTTGGGAAGAGCCTGAAGTCCAATCTTTGCTCCTTCACTAAAGTGGGGAACCCTTGTTTCTGTACCTGTATCTCCACCTTAAATTAGGGGAAGTGAGTCCTTCTTGTTTATCAAGGTAAATGAAATGACACAGAAGTTCTAGTGTTGCTTTATTTCTCTTTGCCCCATTATATCCTTTGAGATGCTAGACTTTCTCTTCTTCTAAATGAATTCTATGATTTAATCCAGTTCTATGGCATATTCTCCTTGGAAGTATAATTGGCATTAAATATGTAAATTAATATAGGTAGTATTGTAATTATTATATTGGCTAAGCCAAGTCATAAATACTAAATATTCTGCTAGTTTTTTTTTAAATTGTCATACTTCTTTAAGGAACATTTTGTAATTCTTTTGATACATGTCTTGAATGTACCTGGATAGACTGACTACTAACTGCTCCATGCATTTTGTTTTCTTCCATTAAACTTTCCTTTCTAATATTTTCTCCTGTTTTGTAATATTATATAGAAATACTATTAATTTTTAAAAGTTTATTTTCCAGAATTTGAATTAAAGCATTAATACAATTCAATATTGATTTAAAAAAATAAAAAAATGTCATTAGAACAAACTAGACAAGAATTAAAAAAAACAATAGAATTCAGTAATACAATATTCAATAAACCTGAGAACACAAATTACTCAGGGAAGAACTCCTATTTATAATAATTACCTGTCAGAAGGGAAGCTGGGTGGTATGGTGGATAGAACGCTGGGTCTGCAGTCAGGAAGACTTACCTTCTTGAATTCCAATCTGGCCTCACTTAATAGCAGTGTGATTTTGGGCAAGTCACTTAACCCTTTTTGCCTCAGTTCCTCATCTGTAAAATGAGTGGGAGAAAGAAATGGAAAACTATTCCATATCTTTGCCAAGACAATCCCAAATGGGATTTTCCTACTCATAAAGAGTAGGACACAATGGAAAAATGACTCAAGAGCAACAAATTGTAAGAGTGAGTGGGAAAGTAAAGCAATAGAGGCAGTTTATGCAGACTACTCTTTGGAGAAGTTTGAAAATAAAATGGAGGAAATAAATATAATTATAGCTCATTGTCAGGAAATATTCAAGAAAAATTGATTTTTGGAGGGGGATGTAAGATATTAAGCATGTTCATAAGGAGAGGGAAGGGACCAGTGAGGAGGGAAATATTGAAGATGTTCATGAGAGTATGGATTGTTTGTGGAACAAAATTTCATAAAAAGTAGAGGGAATAAGATCCACAGCAAAAAAGCAAAAGCAGAGTAGTTAGCCTCTAAAAGGAAGACTGCAATTTCCCTTTAAAACAATAGTTAAAGGAGAAAATATAGGCAAGTGGACGTACATTTTGAAATAGAAAAGAAAAAGGTGAAAAATTTTCTAATGATTAGTCAAAAGAAAGAAGAAATTGCTTACAAAAGATCATTAAAATGCTCAAAATCACTAATAAGAGAAATGCAAATGAAAACAACAGAGATTTCGCCTCACAGCTATAAAATTGATATATGGAAATTTTCCAATATTGAAGAGGCCTTGGGTAGAATGCTGCACTAATACATTATTGGTAGAGTTCTGTTTGGTCCAACAATATTTAGTGATTGTAAAAGAGTAAATTATTAATACCCTTTAACACAGCAATTCACTCTTGGCCAGTTACCTCAAAGAATTAAAAGATGGGGAGAAATAAACATGTATATATGTATATATGTGTATACACAAACACACTGTAGGCATGCACTTATATGTGTATCCATATAACATATATATACATGCATATAACATATATGTATATAACATGCATGTATATAGTGTGTATGTATGTATATATATCTACATGTCTATATCCAAAGGCAGTAATATAGATATATACATATCCCAAATTATTACCAGCCAAACTTTTAAGGGAGCAAAAATTTTGAACGAAGTACATATGTAATGTCTCAATAATCTCTGGTAAATGAATATAATGGAGTACTCATAAGAAAATAATCAATATGAGGAATTCATAGAAGCATGGAAAGATCTGTATTATTTAATGCACAATTAAGCAGAATCAGGAGAACTATCAGGGGTGTGGAACCTGTGGCCTTGAAGCCACATGTGGCCTTTTAGATCCTTGGGTTTGGTCTTTTGACTGAGTCCACATTTTACAGAACAAATACTTTTATTATGGGGATTTCTTCAGTAAAGTTTGGATTCAGTCAAAGGGCCATACTTGAGGACCTAGAGGGCCACATGTGGCTTTGAGGCTGTGGGTTCCCCAACCCAGTATACCACGCTTTCAATAATATCATGAAAGAAACCAAAAGGCAGAACAAATCTGATTCCTAATGTTTAGTCTTGGCTCCAGAGAAGATGATTTTATAAATAATTCCCAGCTCTTGATAGAGATATGAGGGGTAAGGATGAACAATGTCCCATATGCTGTCAGTGACATTCACTGTATTATTTGCTTTGTTTTGACTGTGTTCTTGGTTATAAGTTTAGGATAGTATCTTAGGAAATGACAGTCATGTGAAAATACAAGTTATCAACACAACGTGGAAAAAAAAAGAAAGTAGGGTGAGCTCAGTTCAGATGATCCCAATCTCCTTAGGAAAGTAATAGGTTAGGTTTTTTCAAGGGGCTGGGGATGGAAAGTGTGGCTAGAGTTTGAAGAGTATATTTTAGGATTAACAGTGTGGCAGATCTCAATAGACTCAAAAGATAAAAAAAATATTGATGGACAGGAAAAATGACCCTTTTGAAGGTTGAGAGACTTTATTTATGATTGATTACATAAGCATGATTTTGTGACCCTCTAGCTGTGTTCATCAACCTGGAACAGTAACGTAGGAGGCCAGTGACAGGAGTTACCCAGTGATTGAGCTTAGCAATGAGAGGTAGTCATAAGTAATGGAGGGAAGGAGGGAGACTAGGGAGTTAGTAAAATCACTGTTCAAATGAGTGGTCAGAATATCTAAATAATCTTTCTACCTCCGAGATTCAGAATTTATGTTAGGAATCAGTCAAATGTAGGCCTGAGTCTGAGAAGCAGGACACAGGGAATATCAGGGCAGTTTCTAAATAATGTTAATTTATGATGCAGCCTAGTGTAGTGGGGAAAGCACTAAATTTGGATCCAGGAAGGCCAGTGTTCAAATCTTACTTGAAAAACTTATTAGATTTGGGAACCTGGGCAAATCATCTAACCGCTTTTGCCTCTGTGCCCCTTCCGAGCTGCTCTAAATCTGTGATCTCATTATCGAGACCCTTTCTTCCAGTCTTCATCCCTTTCACCTCTTTACAAGCTTTGAAATTTTGAACACTGTATTTTCTTTAACCTCTAGTCTCTTTCCTTTTCAGACACTATCGTCCCGATATACTCAGCTATTGTTTCATCTTACTCCTAAAATTCTAGGCATTAAAAGTTTCTCTGCTCTCATTATAGCCAGATCTCTATCTATTCCAAATCTCCCCCATCTCCAATGACCTACTAAACATCTTACCTAGATATCCCACCATTAGGTCAAATTTAATGCATCTAAAAACTGAACAAATCTTTCCTCCTGCTGCTTTCCATCCTCTAAAGCTGTATTTTCATTTGAATTTCCTATTTATGTTAATAGCATTGCCATTCTCCTGATAACCTAGGCTAAAACCCTCTGAGGCATCTTTGACTTTCCTGTCTTCAAATTCCCTTGATTGTCTGCAAGTTCTGTCAATTATCTTTGCAAAATCTTTTTTTTTAATCCATACTATTGTTGTGATTCTTTACTTGAGACCCTTCTAACTCCTAGGCTACTCTAATAGCTTATTCTCTCTGCCTTCATTCTCTAGCCCTCCCTCATCCTCTCCCTACCCCCCTCCAGTCTATCCTATAGTTGCCTAGAAATTCAATCATCCCAGAACACCACTTTTGTATTTTCATTCCACTGCTTCACTGGCTCCTCATTATGTAGAGAATAAAGTTCCAACTCTTTTTGATGGAACCTGTGATTTTCATAGACAAGCTTTTCATAAGGAAACTCCAACCTACTGCTTTCCTCCACCCTCAATTCAGACAGGCACTTACTTTTCAATTTATAGCCTTAGAAAGTTGTCTAGGGCCATCAAGAGGTTCAGTTATTTGGCTGGTGTCACACAGTTATCATATGTCAGAGTCAAGCCTTAAAGCTAGGTTTTTCTCTGATCCCAGCTCTATAAACCCACTGACCCTAGCAGTTTCTTTTTCAGTCTATTAGTCTCCTACTACTTTCAAGCCAAACTAATTGACTCATTGTCCTTGAAACAACTTTACGCAACATGTCCAACCTCCCTCATGCCTTTGTTCATGGTATTCTCCTTATCCAACATTTCTTTGATTATCCCAAATCTAATCTACCCTTTAAATGCTATATCCTTATGTATACAATGATCTTTCTGTTTCCTGAACTGATAGAATCCATATAATCATAAACTATAACCCCAATGCAAAATCCAACAAACATAATTTTCTCTTAGAATTTATTATAGTACTTTAGACTAGATAATAACATAAACTTTATTATAATGCTTCATTGTTATGGTTTCAAAAAAGCTATACAAGTGATACAAAATGAAAAGAACTGATGATGATCATATTAAATTGATTGATTTAATATTTAAAATGTTTTGATATAAAATTCTGACTGAAGTGAGTATTAAAAATGAAAATGAAAACATCTGCTTAAAATAATTGAAAGATCACCCAGTCACATCACATGTAGAGTTGCTCGGTTTGTTTGGTTTGTTTCTGTTATTTAGAAAATCAAATTATGCATTTATTTATAAAATGACCAAGGTCCTAAGAATAGAGAGATTTATTTTACTGTGAAACAGTCTTAGTACATGTGGAAGATGTTACACGCTTTAAAGACAGTACATAGAATGCCTAAGACCAAAAGAGAAAAATAAACTGTAATTTTTAACTCAGTCTTGATTTAGGGTAAAAGTTATAAATTATCTGCTGGAATGCATTCAGCACAAACTCAGATTCTACATTACCCAGAGCATGAAGGAATACAAGTTGCTTGTAGTCCAACAAGACACACACCTAAATCTGGAAATCTGAAAAGGTCTTTTCTGACTTTTATGCACTAGTTTTCTTCTGAGATAGATTGATCTTGTCTCCAAGGCTAAGGGCCATTCCCTTACTCTTTGCATGAATTCATATGTGGCCAGTAACTGGGGCTTCTGGTCCAAGATGAAATGGCTTTTCAATACTGACATTTGCAAGTGCGTCTTCTCCAAATATGGAACGGGCATACAGATCGGCAGCCATAAAGCCACAATATCCTGAACAAGCCTTCTCTGGAGTGAGGCACTTCATATTGGCTGACTTTAGTATATGATGTAAATATACATTTAAATCAATTATGTTTGTGTTAACTGTCACTTTGTTTTCCCACTCAAATTCTGCCCACATCTGGTGGAACTCAGCATCAGTACAAGAAGCAGGTAGGATGTTGTTTGGTTTGTTTCTAATACTATTTCTTTTTCAATCAAGGAGTTAGAAGGGACCTTAGAGATATTTTAGTCAAACTTTCACTGGACAGTTGTAAAAACTGAATCCCAGGAAAGGGAATCAACGTTTTTACATTTCCCCCAGCTAATTAGTTGCAAAACCCAGGATTACAGGCTGCTGACTTAGTTCTGTCCTCTTTCCACTATACTACATGGCTGATCATTAGACAAAGAAGTACTTGCTAACTTAGTTTATGGGCCTGCCCTCAACCTCCCCAACACTCACAGCTCAAATGCAGAGGTGATGTATACATATATATATATATATATATATATATATATATATATATATATATATATATATATATATATATACATATATATATGTGTGTATATATATGTGTATATATACATATATATATGTATATATATATGTATATATACATATATATATACACATATATGTATATATATACACACATAGAGAGAGAGAGGAAGATAAAATGCATGTATGTATATATGTATGTGTGTATGTATATGTGTATGTATGTGTATATATGTATATATATATCTATGTATACACATAGAGAGAGATACATATAGCTCTATCTTTCTTTATATCTATCTAATCTTCAAGTGAAGTTCATTTTCAAAGAAGAGATTGCACTGTGAACCACCATCTATATATTGACATAATGCAAAAGGAAGTGAAGCTAGTAGGGTGTGGTAGCTGGGTGAGTAGCTAGCCTACTCAGAGCTTCATTGGAATGCCACTAGAAGAAATGATGATAATTACATGCTTTCCACCATGTTCAAATGCCCTGATTCCATCTTTACCATCCTTACCATCACACCTTTTATCATTATGTTTAGGATTAGGGAAATGTTTGGGGGTATGATTTAGATCCTTCAGTAGGCATATTAGCAGCACTTTCCTAAGGTCTTCTTCCCCTTTTTTATCAATGATTCTAAAACACTGTGTATTGACAGACCTTGATTTGGGATACTAGTCTGACTCTCCATACTATGACTTTGAGGACATTTGGGCTTCTTCGCAATCCTTGTCTTGGGTTTCTTTTTTTTTCTGCTGAGATGGCTCTGTATAAGTCTGTCCGACCTGAACTGTCTCTCTTAACCTCCTCTAAGCTCTTTCAATACCTCAGCTAATATAAGGAGAAAAAAGAATCATACCCACAAGCTATATTCAAATTCATGAAATAATAGGAAGGCAATCCTAGGGGATGGTAGAGGCTTCTGAAGCTGAGCCTTCTATCAACTCTGATTAATATCATCTACCAACTGCTTAGAAAAAACCCTCACTTTCTCCTGACTATTCATTTATTGCTGAAACCTCTCATCTGGTCCCTCATTTACTACATCATTTAACCCTTTTGTTTCAGTCACCCACATCGTGCCAGGGTGAGTTCTTCACAAGAATTTGTTTGAATGAGACTTCTGCCATATAGACATTATCTTATTTTTTCCTTCTCAAGTCCCTAGTTCCCTCTTTGTCCTTTGTAACTTCTCCTGGATAAAGGAAGGGCTGATACTTCCAAACATTTTGGGAGACAAAAGAGTCCACACTTGGGTGATGATGACTGCAGAGAAAATAAACCAAGAAGAGCATCAATATCATAAATCCCTCTAGAGATAGATTGAAGATAAGATTTGTCCATGTCCTGAGGTCCCCTACTGTGATATTAACCCCAGAACATCTGAGCTTTATCAAAATCTTTCATCATTTTAAACTTTCTGTACTCAATACTTTTCTCTTTTCATTGTTCAATGACATGTCCCACTTTGAAAACCAGTTTGCTTCTTGTAAACATCCTTCCCCAATGTTCTCCTTTTTTCAGCTAACTTCTTCCCTTTTTTCCTGAGTCCCTATAGTGCTTAATAATAGCTAGCATTTATATAGCACCTACTGTGTAAAATGCACTATACTGAGTGATTTACAAACATTATCTCTGTTGATACTTATAGCAATCCTGGGAAGTAGGTGCTATTGTTATACCCATTTTATTGTCAAGATAACTGATGCAGAGGTTTAGTGATTTAACCTAGATCACATAGCTAGTAAGTTTGTTGTTTAGTCGTTTTTCAGTCATGTCCAACTCTTCATGACCTCATTTGGCGTTTTCTTGGCAGAGATATTGGAAGTGGTTTGCCATTTCCTTCTCCAGCTCATTTAACAAATGAGGAAAATGAGGCAAACAGGATTGAATGATTTGCTCAGGGTCACACTGCTAGCAAGTGTCTGTGTCCAGATTTGAACTAAAGTCTTCCTGACTCCAGGCCCAATGATCTATTCACTTTGTTACTGAACCAATCAGTTGGCTTCCAACATCCTTCCCATATCCTCTATCAATTAAGACCAAGGTAGATTTGTTTCACTAAATTTACTGGCTTATTTTCTACCTTCCTATGGTTGAACCAAATTTAGAAAGCTATTAAAGAGATGAATATTATGGTAATAATTCTCTTGAGGTTTTAGTTTGCTTAGCTAAACAGATTTGAGAGTAGTAACATCAACCTGCTCTGCTTTGGTTTCAGTGACTTTGTTGAGCAAGACAGGCTTCAAAGTCTAAGAGAGATGCATAATGTTAGTGACCATGCAATCACATTTTGACAACCAAGAGAGAGAAAAAAGGTGATAAGGAGACACAGCTCTGAACTTGGAGCCATTGTAGTATAACAAATATAAGACTCTCGCTTTAAAGAGTGGGTCAGGAAATTAAAAAATACATTTCATACTCCATTAGAGACAAAGAGAATAGATATTTGACAACATGTATCAATCAAACAATAAACAATCATTGTGTCTGCTATTTCAGACACTGTGCTAGGGTCATGGAAATTTGCTACTGCCCCCAGGACAACCATTCCCATCATGGCTAGTGATTTCCTGCTAAGAGGTACTGAGAGTTTATTAAATATCTACCTCATATTAGGGCCTTAGCTAGGCATGGGGAATATTTTTTTAATGAAACGGTTCTTACCTAAGGACCTTAGAGTCTATAGGGGCAGACAATGTATACACATATTATATACAATATTGTCACAAAACAAAAGATAATTTCTTGTGGAGAGGTACTTGGAGCAGAGGGGTGACTAAGGCCTCATGAAAAGAGGTGGCTTTTGAGTGGAGCTTTGGAGAAAACAACAACTATGGATTTGTTGAAGAGATGGAGGTGAGGAGGAAGTTTATTCCAGATGTGAGGGACAATCAGTGTAAACCACAAAAATAGGAGATTGAATGTTGTGTTTGAAGAACATCAAAAAGGCCAATTTGGCTGGACAGAAGAGAGTATAAAGGAGAGTAAATAAGCTATGAAGAGTAAATTAAAGCCAATTCTGAAGGACTTAAAATTCTAACTAAGGTGTTTATATTTGCTCTAAGAACTAAAAGGGAACTAATGAAGTTTACCGAGGTGGGTAGTTACATGGCCAGACATGTTCTTTAGGAATATTACTTTACCAGTTCTGTGAAGGCAAGATTGGAGAGGGCAGAATTTCAAGATAAGTAGACCAATTGTTCAGTCATATCAGTTGTGAACAGTTGGTTTACTTATGTCTGCAACTTTGCTGAAGCTATTAAACGTCTCAATTAACATCTTGTCTAATTCGCTAGGATTTGTACCATCATATCATCAGCAAGCAGGAATAGTTTTATCTCCTTTTTACCTATTTTTAGCCTTTGATTTCAAACAAATAAGATCCATTACCAAATTGATAAATGGTCAAATATATGAATAGTCAGTTTTCAGAAGAAAAAAAATCAAAGCTATCTATTGTCATATAAAAAATGCTCTAAATCACTATTGATTAGAGAAATGCAAGTTAAAACAACTCTAAGGTACCACCTCAAACCTATCAGATTGGATAACATGATAGAAAGGAAAACAAATGTTGGAGGGGATGTGGAAAAAATGGTATACTAATGCACTATTGTTGGAATTGCGAACTGGTCAGAACATTCTGTAGAATAAATTGTAACTATGCACAAAAGGCTTTAAAACTATGCATAGCCTTTAGTGCAGTAATACTAGGTCTGTATTCCACACATGGTGAACAGGATGGTTTCAGAAAAAAAAAATTGGGCAGACAAATGAACTGAAGCAAAGTGAAGTGAGCAGTATCAGGAGAACATTGTACATAGTAACAGCAATATTGTATGTTGATCAACTTCTGAATTACTTAGCTATTCTGATCAATACCATGATCCAAGACAATTCCAAAGGACTTATGATGAAAAATTCTATCCCCCTCCAGAGAGAAAACTGATGGATTCTGAGCATAGATTGAAGTATGCTTTTTTACTTTCTATATTTTCTTGCTTCTTTTTGGCAACATGATTAATATGGAAATGCTTTGCATGACTTCACATGTATAATTTTGATCGCATTTCTTGCCTTCTGAATGGATGAGGGAGGGCCAGCAGAGAGGAAGAAAAACTGTAACACAAAATTAAAAAAAATATATTAAAAATAAATTATAAATGTATTTAAACAAATAAAATAAAGTTTCTCCAGTTCCACTCTGAAAACAAACAAACAAAAAGAGCAGTTATGGTCACAACATAGAACAATTCAGAATCAAAAGGACAAGAAAGCAAGAACCTTAACAATGTAATAATCTTGTGAATTAACACTGCAGAAGGCTATTCCTTAATCAGCTCACTTAGCATCCTCCCCACTAACATCCATCCTCTGTCAGAAAGCACACGTTGACCCTAGATCTTGTTATTTCAGGTGTAAATAGGAATTCCACTCTATCTCCAGAAACTCTGTACCTATTGCTCTGATATTCCTTACCACATAGCAATAAGCAGCAGATATTTTTTTTTAATGCAATTTATTTATTTAACATATTTGGTTTTCAGCATTGATTTTCACAACAGTTTGAATTACAAATTTTCTCCCCATCTCCGCCCTCTCCCCCCACTCCAAGATGGCCTACATTCTGGTTGCCCTGTTCCCCAGTCAGCCCTCCCCTCTATCACCCCCCTCCCCTCCCATCCCCCCTTCCCTTCCCTTCCCGCAGGGCAAGACAAATCTCCACGCCCCATTGCCTGTGCATCTTATTTTCTAGTTGCATACAAAAACTTTTTTTGTTTTTGAACATCTGATTTTAAAACCTTGAGTTCCAAATTCCCTTCCCTCTTCCCTTCCTACCCACCCTCCCCAGGAAGACGAGCAATTCAACCTAGGCCACACATGTATCATTATGTATAACCCTTCCACAACACTCATGCTGTGAAAGGCTAACTACATCTTGCTCCTTCCCAACCCATCCCGCCTCATTGAATTTTCTCCCTTGATCCTGTCCCCTTTCCAAAGTGTTTGTTTTGATTACCTCCACCCCCATCTGCCCTCCACTCCATCATCCCCCCACCTTTTATTTTTTTTTTTATCTTCCTCCCTCTTCTTTCCTGTGGGGTAAGATACCCAACTGAGTATGTATGGTATTCCCCCTCAGGCCAAATCTGATGAGAGCAAGGTTCACTCATTCCCCCCTCACCTGCCCTCTCCCCTCCTCCCATAGAACTGCTTCCTCTTGCCACCTTTATGCGAGATAATCCACCCCATTCTATCTCTCCCTATCTCCCTCTCTCAGTATGTTACTCTCTCATCCCTTAATTTCATTTTATTTCTTTTAGCTATCTTCCCTTCATTCTCAACTCACCCTGTGTCTGCTCTCTCTCTTTTACATATATATATATATACACATACATACACATACATACATATACACATAGATACATACATACACATTCACTTATATATACATAAACATATATATATGCATATATATATATATATATATATATATGTATATATATATATGCATATTCCCTTCAACTACCCTAATACTGAGGTCTCATGAATCATACTCATCATCTTTCCATGTAGGAATGTAAACAAAACAGTTCAACTTTAGTAAGTCCCTTGCAATTTCCGTTTCTTGATTACCTTTTCATGCTTCTCTTGATTCTTGTGTTTGAAAGTCAAATTTTCTATTCAGTTCTGGTCTTTTCACTGAGAAAGCTTGAAAGTCCTCTATTTTATTGAAACTGCATATTTTGCCTTGGAACATGATACTCAGTTTTGCTGGGTAGGTGATTCTAGGTTTTAATCCTAGCTCCATTGACCTCCGGAATATCGCATTCCAAGCCCTTCGATCTCTTAATGTAGAAGCTGCCAGATCTTGGGTTATTCTGATTGGGTTTCCACAATACTCAAATTGTTTCTTTCTGGCTGCTTGCAATATTTTCTCCTTGATCTGGGAGCTCTGGAATTTGGCAACAATATTCCTAGGAGATTTCTTTTTGGGATCTATTTGAGCAGGCGATCGATGGATTCTTTCAATTTCTATTTTGCCCTGTGGCTCTAGAATATCAGGGCAGTTCTCCTTGATAATTTCCTGAAAGATGGTATCTAGGCTCTTTTTTTGATCATGGCTTTCAGGTAGTCCAATAATTTTTAAATTATCTCTCCTGGATCTATTTTCCAGGTCAGTGGTTTTTCCAAGGAGATATTTCACATTGTCTTGCATTTTTTCATTCCTCTGGTTCTGTTTTATAATATCCTGATTTCTCATAAAGTCACTAGCTTCCACTTGCTCCAATCTAATTTTTAAAGTAGTATTTTCTTCAGTGGTCTTTTGGACCTCCTTTTCCATTTGGCTAATTCTGCCTTTCAAGGCATTCTTCTCCTCATTGGCTTTTTGGAGCTCTTTTGCCATTTGAGTTAGTCTGTTTTTTAAGGTGTTGTTTTCTTCAGTGTATTTTTCAGTATTTTTTGGGTCTCCTTTAGCAAGTCATTGACTTGTTTTT
Organism: Trichosurus vulpecula; assembly: GCF_011100635.1. Lineage (NCBI taxonomy): Eukaryota > Metazoa > Chordata > Mammalia > Diprotodontia > Phalangeridae > Trichosurus > Trichosurus vulpecula. Next base: position 161,077,581 of record NC_050574.1, on the reverse strand, counting down.
CCTGGTTTTCCTCGCATCCTTCTTATTTCTCTTCCCAATTTTTCCTCTACTTCTCTAACTTGCTTTTCCAACTCCTTTTTGAGTTCTTCTATGGCCTGGGCCAGTTCATGTTTTCTTGGAGGCTTTGGTTGTAGGCTCTATGACTTTGTTGTCTTCTTTAGGCTGTATGTTTTGGTCTTCTTTGTCACCAAAGAAAGAATCCAAAGTCTGAGACTGAATCTGGGCGCGTTTTCGCTGCCTGGCCATATTCCCAACCAACTAACTTGACCCTTGAGTTTTTCAGTGGGGTATGACTGCTTGTAGATTACAGAGTTCTATGTTCTACGTTTGGGGGGGAGGTGCCAGCTCTGTCAGAGCCGCACTCCTCCTTCCCCAAGGACCCCCAGTCCAGACTGGGCTCAGATCTTTGGCAGGCTGTGCACCCCTGCTGTGATCCGCCACTTAATTCCTCCCACCAGGTGGGCCTGGAGCCGAAGTAACAACAGCTGTAGCTGCCCCACCTCCGCTGCCCCCGGGGCTGGAAGCCGAACCGTGAACTCCTTCCGCTCCCGCAGCTTTTCCCACTAACCTTCTCCGCAGTCTTTGGTGTTTGTGGGTCGAGGGGTCTGGTAACTGCCGCAGCTCACATATTCAGGGCGCTAGGGCCCCCTCCGCCCGGCTTCTGGTCTGGATCGTCCACGCCGCTCAGGCTGGGCTCTGCTCCACTCCGTTCCCAGCTCCCAGCTCCCAGCTCCGTGTGGAATAGACCTCACCCAGAGACCATCCGGGCTGTCCTGGGCTGGAGCCCTGCTTCCCTCTGCTGTTCTGTGGGTTCTGCCGTTCTAGAATTGGTTCAGAGCCATTTTTATAGGTTTTTGGAGGGACTCTTTTTATAGGTTTTTGGAGGGACTCTTTTTATAGGTTTTTGGAGGGACTCCTAAGCAGCAGATATTGACTGTCCATCCACATAGGGATGGGAGAGATCCAGATTTCTTCTTCTTAGGGAATTCTAAATCTGCAGAGGCTACCCAGAACACCCATCTGACCCTCCTCCAATCCTGTAAAGAGAGCTGAAATATCTGTCTCAGCCCAATTAGAAAAGGAAAGAACAAAAGCTAGGAAGGAACTGTGTAGGAGACTAGTTAGTGGCTGATTACACATGGCTGTATCAAGACAGGACTGAAATATATCTGGGTTTAGTCTTGTCCTGCAGGAAATTACTTAGGGGAAAATTTATATTTCTAAATGTTCATCTCAGTAAAATAGGGAAAGAGCAGGTCAATAAATTGTGCATATAATTAAAATAAACAAGAAAAAATACATTAAAAATCTCAAAATAAAAACCAAAATATCATATATATATATATATATATATATATATATATCATTATAAGGAAGGGACCAAGGCTGGTGAAAAATAAATTCAGCAATTTGGCAGGAGACAGACACAGCTTTGAAAACCAGCATTGGCATGGTTATCCACCTGAAAAAGGGTAAGTTTAATAAAGTGAAGGACAGGGAAATATATGTTTAAAAAGATAAAATGACAAAGATTTAAAAAAAAAACAAATGTCATTGAAAACCTAAAACACAATCAACTAATCAACTTGAAAGATTACAAACAGTTCTCAATAAATATTACAAGGGAAATGTAAAGAAATCAACAACACAAAACCTTACGGAATCCCCACATAGAACAAAGAAAAAGTGTTCCAGAATGAAAAGCATTAGAGAATAAGTTAGAAGACAATAAATATCAAAAATTAATGTTTGCAGAGTAGAAAAACTTGAATCTACAGTTTTGAATTTCTCCAAAGAAATGAAAGAGAACAACAGATTTGTAATATAACAATATTGAAGGTCAGGACATTCTGGAAGGAAAGGGCAATAACACTAAAAAGAATATGGAGCATGGTTCTATACAAGAAAAGGCTTATCTCAAAGATGGGATGTACAGAGACAACCTAGGCATAGCAGGTATCCTGGAAGAACAGATCAAAAACAAACAAAACACATGAATATCATAAAGCCAGAACTAATAGAAGAAAATTGGTCAAAATTTCTCACTAAAGAAATCAAAGCACTAATCAAATGAATCCACAGATGGACTCCATTATGAAAGAAACAACAGAATGTGAGGAAGGTGGAGCTAAGATAGTGGAGTAACAGGAACTCACTTGAACTTTAAGATAATACTTCAAATCAAATTCTGGAGTAGCAGAACCAGCAAAAGGTCTGGGTGAAACAATTTTCTAGCTGAAGACAGCTTAGGAGGTTGGCATAATAGGTTTGTATCATCAGAGTGGTGGTAGGCCCTGGGAGCAAAGAGCAAGCAGTAGTGCGTTGGCTACATTAGCAAACCAGTAGCTTCTGTTGTTCTCAGCACACCGATGGTGGGGGGAGGGGTTGGACATGATGTCAGAAAAAGGATACAGAGCACATACACAGTTCTGGTTCATGGTCCCAGGATGAGAAGAATCAGTAGCACACTGGTACTTGGGGCTTTGGGAGAACAGAATCCCTGGTCAAAGTTCCAGGGCAAAGAGGAGTACTTGTGGTCACTCATGGAAGAGTGGGACCCTTGTCTAAGGTCCACTAAGATAAAGAGCACAATTGCTCACAAGTGTTGCATTTACAGGGACAGAAGGAATGAGAATGCTCACAGCCATAGGGGAGCAGGTACTCCAGTTGCATTTTCTGTGTGTAGAAGAGTGCTTATGGAGGTTCCTTGGTCAGAGTAGAGGCCAGGAGAGCAGTGAGAACACCTCTTCTTAGATCATAACACCTTGGAAGAATTGAAATCTTTCAGACCTCCAGAACTAGCTCAGAATATAGCAGCACAAAAAACCCAAAGCATGAGACAGTGTCCTTCTACCCTAGGACCAGAGCCAAGATTTAACATAAAGTTAAAAGTCAATAAAGTCTGGACAAATGAGTGAACAACAGCATAAAAAACCTAACCACAGAAAGTTACAGGGTGATAGGGAAGATTAAGACATAAACCCACAAGAAGACAGGGAAATCAAAGAAGCTACATGTAAATTATCAAAGAAAATTGTGAATTGGACACAAGGCCCAAAACAATTCCTGGATGATCTCAAAAAGGATTTTAAAAAAATCAAATAAGAGGGGTCAAGGAAAAAATGTGAAAAGAATGAGAGTGATGTAAGAATATTATGACGAGAAAGTCAAAAGCTTTGTGAAAGAGGAGCAAGAAATACTGAAGAAAATAAAATCTTAAAAAACCAAACCAAACCAAAACAAAACCGAACAGAATTGGCCAAATGGAAAAAGAGCCACAAAAATCCTTTGAAGACATGTCTATAAAAAGCAGAATTTTGGGTGGAGCCCAGATGGAAGAGAAAAGGCAGGGAATTGCCAGAGCTCTGGCCAAAATCACTCCAAAAAAATTAAATAATGCCTAAAAAAATTCTGGAGTGACAGAATTCACAAAAAGATGAAGTGAAACATTTTTTCCAGTCCAAGACAATTTAAAAGGTTGGCAGGAAAGGTTTATTGCACCTGGTTGAGACTGCAGCGCAGTCCAGTTCAAGGCATGGCCCAGCGAGCCAGCAGTAGGCTTTGGGGGTAACTGAATCAGTGGCATTAGTGGAAATTTCCAGATCTTTCAGCCACCACACAGTAAGGGGTAAGAGAACAGATCACAAGGAGATTACAAGGGTTCCTTTCCTGGCACTGGGGGCAGGACTTGGTTGCATTGCCCACACTTGGATCAGCATTGCAGTCCTGGATCTCAGTCACAGGACAAAAAAGAGCACTAGTACAGCAGAATTTGCTGCCACAGCAGAGATGAGACTCTGCTTATAGTTCCAGGGTAGAAAAGCATGCTTATGGTCATTCACAGACCAGAGCATAGGGAAGAAAAGTAGTAAACACACCTCTCACTAGATCATACCATCCTGGAACAACCAAAAACTTAAAGGTACCCAGAATTATCCCTGAAAAGACCTGCCTAAAAAAAATGAAGCTTGGGACAATGCTTTCCATTTTGGAAGCAAGGCCCCACTTTAGCATAGAGATAAAAGTCAAGAAATAAGCTGAAAAATGAGCAAACAGTAGAAAGAGACCCTGACTATATGATAACAGAGGTCAAAACACAAACTCAGGGGGCGGAGCCAAGATGGCAGCTGAAAAGCAGGGACTAGCGTGAGCTCCCCTCCGAGTCCCTCCAAAAACCTATAAAAAATGGCTCTGAACCAATTCTAGAACTGCAGAACCCACAAAAGAGCAGAGGGAATCAGGGCTCCAGACCAGGACAGCCTGGATGGTCCCTGGGTGAGGTCTATCCCAGATGAAGCTGGGAGCAGAGTGGAGTGGAACAGAGCTCAGCATGGGTGGCATGGACCAACCAGACCAGGAGCCGGGCACAGCGTGCCCTAGCGCCCTGAATCAGTGAGCTGCAGCAGTTACCAGACTTCTCAACACACAAACACCAAAGACAACAGAGAAGGCTAGTGGGAAAAGCTGCGGGAGTGAAAGGAGTTGCCTGTTCAGCTACTGCCCCAGGGGCAGCAGAGGTGGGGCAGCTACAGAATTACAGCTGCAGTTGCTTCCGGCCCCAGGCCCACCTGGTGGGAGGAATTAAGTGGCGGATCAGAGCAGGAGTGCAGAGCCTGCTGAAGATCTAAGTCCAGTCCAGGATCGGGGTTCTTGGGGAAGGAGGAGTGCTGGTGTGGCATAGCTGGTGCATCCCACCAAGCTTGGAACATAGAACTCTTTAGTCTACAAGCAGTCATACCCCGCTGAAAAACTCAAGGGTCAAGTTAGTTGGCTGGGAATATGGCCAGGCAGCGAAAACACACCCAGATTCAGTCTCAGACTTTGGAATCTTACTTTGGTGACAAAGAAGACCAAAACATACAGCCAGAAGAAGTCAACAAAGTCAAAGAGCCTACAACAAAGGCCTTCGAGAAAAACATGAACTGGTCTCAGGCCATGGAAGAGCAAGTTAGAGAAGCAGAGGAAAAATTGGGAAGAGAAATGAGAAGGATTCGAGAAAACCATGAAAAACAAGTCAATGACTTGCTAAAGGAGACCCAAAAAAATGCTGAAAAATACGCTGAAGAAAACGGCACCTTAAAAAATAGACTAACTCAAATGGCCAAAGAGCTCCAAAAAGCCAATGAGGAGAAGAATGCCTTGAAAGGCAGAATTAGCCAAATGGAAATGGAGGTCCTAAAGACCACTGAAGAAAATACTACCTTAAAAATTAGATTGGAGCAAGTGGAAGCTAGTGACTTGATGAGAAATCAAGATATTATAAAACGGAACCAAAGGAATGAAAAAATGGAAGACAATGTAAAATATCTCATTGGAAAAACCACTGACCTGGAGAATACATCCAAGAGAGATAATTTAAAAATTATTGTATTACCTGAAAGCCATGATCAACAAAAGAGCCTAGATATCATCTTTCAAGAAATCAAGGAGAACTGCCCTGATATTCTAGAGCCACAGGGCAAAATAGAAACTGAAAGAATCCACCGATCGCCTCCTCAAATAGATCCCAAAAAGAAATCTCCTAGGAGTATTGTCACCAAATTTGAGAGCTCCCAGATCAAAGAGAAAATGCTACAAGCAGCCAGAAAGAAGCAATTTGAGTATTGTGGAAACATAATCAGAATAACCCAAGATCTAGCAGCTTCTACATTAAGAGATTGAAGGGCTTGGAATATGATATTCTGGACATCAATGGAGCTAGGATTAAAACCAAGAATCACCTACCCAGCAAAACTGAGTATCATGCTCCAAGGCAAAATATGGATTTTCAATAAAATAGAGGACTTTCAAGCTTTCTCAGTGAAAAGACCAGAACTGAATAGAAAATTTGACTTTCAAACACAAGAATCAAGAGAAGCATGAAAAGAACAGCTTAATCACAGAATTATAGAATAATCAGCCTGGAATGGAACTTAAGAAGTCACCTGAATGTCTAAATCAGAGGTTCTTAACTTGAGGTCTGTGAACTTTGTTTTCATACTTTGACAATTGTATTTCAATGTAATTGGTTTCCTATGTAAAAGAAAAAAAAAAACCACAAACTCAGAAGAAGACAACAATGTCAAACCTGCAACATTCAAAGCCTCAAAGAAAAACATGAATTGGCTTCAATTCATGGAAGAGCTTAAGAGGGGTTTTAAAAATCAAATAAGAGAAGTAGAGGAAAAATTAGGAAGAGAAATGACAGTGATGCAAGAAAATCATGAAAAAAGCATCAAAAGCTTGGTGAAAGAAAGACAAAAAATGCAGAAGAAAGTAATACCTTAAGAAACAGAATAGGGCAAATGATTAAAAAAAACAGTGCAAAAATCCAGTGAAGAGTATGCCTTAAAAAGCAGAATTGGACAAGTGGGAAAAGATGTACAAAACTTTACTGAATAAGAAAAAAATCCTTAAAAAGTTGAATTGGCTAAATGGAAAAGGAGTTACAAATGCTCACTGAAGAAACTCTTTCTTTAAAAATTAGAATTGGGCAATTTCAAGCTAATGACTCCATGAGACATTAGCAAGCAATAAAACAAAACAAGAAGAATGGGGAAAAAAGAATAAAATATGAAATATCTCATTAGAAAAAGAAATGACCTGGAAAACAGGTCAAGGAAAGATGATTTAAGAATTATTGGACTAATTGAAAGTCATGATAAAAAAGACAAAGAAGACAGCTCTGATATTCTAGAACCACAGGGTAAAATAGAAATTGGAAAAAAATCGACTTATCACCTCTTGAAAGAGATCTCAAAATGAAAACTCCCAAGAATACTATAGCAAAATTCCAGAACTCCCAGCAAGAAGAAAATATTGCAAGCAGCCAGAAACAACAATTCAGATATCATGGAGTTATAGTCAGGATAACACAAGATTTTGCAGTTTCTTCATAAAGGATCAGAGGGCTTGGAACATGATATTCTGGAGGGCAAAATAGCTAGGACTACAAAAAAAAAGGATCACCTTCTCAGCAAAACTGAATATAATCCTTCAGGGGAAAAATGTATATTCAAAAAATAGAGGACTTTCCAGCGCTCCTGATAAAAAGACAAGAACTGAACAGAAAATTTTATTTTCAAATATGAGACTCAAAAGAAGCATAAATCTTATGCAATAAATATAAATCATAAGGGATTCAATAACATTAAATTGTTTTCATTCCTACATGTGAAAATTTTATTGTAACTCCTAAAACCTTTCTCATTATTGGGGCAGTTAGAAGGAATATACATAGATAGAGAGCATGAGTAAAAAAAAAAATTGCAAATTTCTCTGATAAAGACCTCATTTCTTAAATATCTTGAGAACAGAGTCAAATTTACATAAATAATAGCCATTCCTCAATTGGGAAATGGTCAAATCATATGAACAGGCAGTTCTCAGATGAAGTAATCAAAGCTATCTATAGTCATATAAAAATGCTCTATGTCACTATTGATTAGAGAACTGAAAATTAAAACAACTCCGAGGTACCCACACCTATTAGATTGGCTACTATAGCAGAAAAGAAAAATTGCAGAATTTGGATGGGATGTGGGAAAATTGAGACACCAATGTGCTGTTGGTGAAATTGTACACTGATTCAAATATTTTGTAGAGCAATTTGGAACTATACCCAAAAGGTTATAAAACTGTACATACCTTTTGTCTAAGCAATACCATTACTAAATCTTTATCTCCAAGAGATTAAAAAATGGAAAAGGGCTTATATGCACAAAAATATTTATAGCAGCTCTTTTAGTGGTGCTAAAAGATTGGAAATTGAAGGGATATGCATGAATTAGGGAATGGTTGAACAAGTTGTATATGATTATAATGTAATACTATTGTGCTATAAGAAATGACAAGCAAGATGCTCTCAGAAAAATGTGGGAAAAAATTACATGAACTGATGTAAAGTGAAATCAGAAGAACCAGGAGATCATTGTACAAGGCAACATAAATATTATATGGTGATCAACTGTGAATGACTTTGCTCTTCTCAGGAATACGATGAACCAAGACAATTCTGAAGGACTTATGATGAAAAATGTTATACATCTCGAGAGAAAGAACTGATGAAGTCTGAGTGCAGATCTAAGCATACCTTTTCTTTGCTTTCTTTCTTTTTCTTTTTCTTTTTGGTCTGTGTTTTCTTTCACAAAATAACTAACATGGAAATTTGATTTGCATGATGATGCATCATAACCTATATTGAATTATTTGCATTCTCAATGATGATGGGAGAGGTAAAGGAAAATATTTGGAACTCAAAAAATTTTTAAAAAGCAAATGTTAAAATTGTTTTTACATATAGTCAAAATAAAATATTAAATTAAATATATATTTTTTAAAAGATTTTTAGCTGAGGGGGTAAAGGAGAATAGACACATATGTCAAGGTAGCTATGTGCTACATTTTGCATTTGGGTCTTTTAAAGTTCCTATAATTATTTGTTGCAGTGATTTTTAGGCTGCCTTTCTCCCAAAGTTATTTTTGCAACAAGAAAGGACTGTTATGTTAAATAAAAAATAAAAAAGTTAGAATCGGCCAACTAGAAAAAAAGGTATAAAAACTGATTGAAAAAAGTAATTCCATAAAAATTAGAATTGGTGAAGTGGAAGCTAATAATTTCATGAAACACCAAGAAACAGTAAAATAAACTCAAAAGAATGAAAAAATTGGAGGAACATATGAAATATCTCATTGGAAAACAACTGACCTAGAAAATAAATTGCAGAGGGATAATTTAAGAATTATTGAAGTGTCCTGAAAGTCATGACAAAAAAGAAGAGCCTAGACATTATATTTCAAGAAATTTTCAAGGAAAACTTCACTGATATCCTTGAAACAGAGAATAAAATAGAAATTGGAAAAAAAAAGTCCATCAATCACCTCCTAAAAGAGATCTCAAAAAGAAAACTCCCAGGAATAACATAGCTCAATAGCAGGGCTTCAAGACAAAGGAGAAAATATGGCAAGCTGCCAGGCAGAAATAATTCAGGTATCATAGAACCACAGATAGAATAAAGCAAGACCTAGCAGCTTCTACATTAAAGGATCAGAGGGCTTGGAATATGACATTCTGGAAGGCAAAATAGCTAGGATAACAACCAAGAATAACTTACCCCACAAAACTGAGTGTAATCCTTCAAGGTAAAAATGACATTCAATGAAAAAGAACTTTCAAGCAGTACTGATGAAAAGACTAGAGCTCAATAGAAAATTTGACTTTCAAATAAGACTCAAGAGAGGAATAAAAAGGTAAAGATGAAAGATAAATCATAATAGAGTAAGTAAGTCAAATTGTTTACATTCTTATATGGAAGATGATACCTCATAATTATTAGGGCAATTAGAAGGAGTACACATAGACAGAGGGCATAAGAGTGAGTTTACTAGGAAGGAATGATTTAAAAAAATAAAATTCAATGGTGAGAAAGAGGGATGCACTGGGAAAAGGGCTAAGGAAGTGAAAGAAAGGGGAAAAATGATCTTATGTAAAAGAGGAACAAAAGGAAGAGCCTTCACAGTGGAGGGGAAGATGGGGCATGACAGGCAATGCTTAAACCTTACTCCCATCAGAATTGGCTCAAAAAGGGAATAATATATTCACTCTAGTTGGGTATAGAACTTTGTCTGACCCTAAAGGGAAGTAGGAAGGCAAGGGAATAAAAGAAGGAAGGGAACTGATAGAAAGGAGGACAAATTAATGGAGGCAGTGGTCAAAAGCAAAACAAACTTTTGAGGACAGAGTAAAAACAGAAAGAGGGAGGATAAATGGGGAAAATAGGATGGAGGGAATTACACAATAATCATAATTGTGAATGTGAATGGGACAAACTTTACCCATAAAATAGAATCACATAGCAGAATAGATTAAAAACCAGATCTGACAAGATTTTCTTTACAAGAAACCCTCTTGAAATGAACACAGAGTAAAAATAAGGGGCTGGAACAGAATCTATTCAGCTTCAGCTGAAGTAAGGGGAAAAAATAGACAATCAAAAACTACTCTTCAAATTCCAAGATATATAGTGGTTAAATTGACAATTCTACTTTAAACAAATTTCACAAGTATCCATGAAAAAGACATTCAAATACAAAATAGAGAAATTTCAAATACAAGACTATTTTGCTTTCAGATAGAAACATCAATAGAGAGTAGGGTAAAGTATTCCAAAGGGCAAAGGAGCTTAAGCAGTACCTCCAAATGGCATAATTTTCCAAAACAAAATAAAACAAAACTTTAGTAGCTTATTGACTAGATGATAAGATGAAAAACTCCTTGAAAGTCTATACGGTCTGGCTTCCACTTACATTTCTTGACATCTCTAATCATCTTTATTTACTTTATGTTCCAGCAATGAGGACCTATTATCTAGTCCCAGAACTCAACATGTTGTTTCCCATTTCTGTGCCTTTGTATTGTTTATCCTCATGTCTGGAGTGCACTTTCTCCTTATGCTACCTCTTAGAGTATCTAGCTTTTTTTCCAACCTCAGATCAGTTGTCACTTTGGTTAAGAAACTTTTCCTGATTTCCCTCCCATATTCCCTTCAGGAAGGAGGGGGGAAAGAAACAATTATGTCATAAGTTCCTCCTATCTTCCAGTCACTGTGCAAAGCACTTTATACATCTCATCTCACTCACAAGAGTCCTGGGGGTTGGTGCTATTATCCTCATTTCACAACTGAGGAAAGATGAAGATAGTTTAAGTTATTTCTCCAGGGTCACACAACCAGTGTCTGAGTTAGAATTTGAACTCTTCCTAACTCCAGGCCTCATACTCTAACCACGGTACAACCTAGCTGTCTAAAGACACGGTGGCTGCACCAAAGCTGTAAAAGTCAAACTGTAAAAACTTTGCTGGTGAAGCTATTTTCAACTTTATCTTTTGAAGAAGATTTGAAAAATGAGACTGTTCTTGAAATCTTGAGAAAAATAATCAATGGTAACAAGAGTGATTTTTTCAGGTATTATAATGAAGAAGAGGATGTGCTCGTTATGAAATTTCATACTAAAATATTGTAAATATTTTATATTTATATTATATCTGCTTACTGATTTCATCTGTTAAATTATAATAATTATTTTAATATTTGATGTTATAAAATTAAGGCATTTGCTCTGTATCAGAGTTACTAAACAATAGCTAGAGGGACAGGTCTGAGTTCAAATCTGACCTCAGACACTTACTAGCTATGTGACTCTGGGCAAGTAAACCATTGTCTGCCTCAGTTTCCTCATCTGTAAAATGTGAATGACAGTAGCACCTACACCCAGGATTGTTGTGGAAATCAAATAAGATAATAACTGTAATGCATTTAGCACAGTGCCTGGCATGTAGTAAGTGCTATATACATTTTAGCAATGGTTATTATTACTATTATTATTATTATTGGGAAAGTAGATTTCTTCAGTTCATCAGATTTATAACACTTAATGAATTGGACTTGAGCTAATTAGTATGAAAGCGGTTACAATTTCATTAGTGAGAGAGAAAATATCTAAACATATATCTGCTTCACTCTAGAACTCAGAAGGGTAAAATTTAAAATGAGAATAAATTGAGTGTCAGATTGAGCAATGTGTCAGTTCCTTGATCCCATATTTTTCTTGCTTACCATGATACCTATAACATATGAGAAAAAAGGTAGATTTGAGAATGTTGTTCACATTTATATACAATTAAATGGACAAACAATAGTCTTACCTATGAAAACAAAACAAAACAAAACAAACGAACTTGGATAGACACTGAAAATGAACAGTGAGTAAGTTAGATCACACGTTGACCAGGAAAAAGAGATCGAGCTGAAATTGCCTTTGACAAACTGGAAATGCATTACCCTTTTGACTTGGTTTCCTTATATTGATAGGATACTGTATTCATATGACGTGGCTGAGCATGATGTTGCTAATGACTCAGTACTTAAGTAATACTAAAATTTTCAAGGATGGAGGCTATATCCCTAAGTACAGTCCAAAAAGGAGGACGTCTTTTTTTAATGTGTGTTTATGGGGGTGGATGGAACAGCTAATTAAGATTCTGACTCCAAAGGACCTTCCTTTTGCAGTGGCCTGGCATTTCATGAAGGACCATCCTGGGGAGATATACTGTTGCATTGACTTTCTCACCCAGGAAAAAAAGAAAGAATGTAGGTAAATATCCTTCCTCCAAGGAAACATTCAAGGTTGGGAATTCTCACTTGATCTTGTACACAATTTGGTGGAGTGGTATGTGCTCAGGTTTAAGGGTCAATAAATGTTTTGAATTCTTTGTCATTTGCGAGGAATCTTTCAGATTAAATATAATTTTCTCCCCATTCATGATAGTCTGAAACAGATTATCTTCTCCAAAATTTTGTACTTTTTCCTGTACTTCCTGGAAGAGAAATTATGAGATTTATAAGATTCTGGGTTACAAGTACCACTTTTTATCATACCCCATTTTTTTTTGTAGCAAATATCCACGGAAAAGCTCCATCACCAGAGTGGGTAATACTTTTTCTGAACCTCTGTGACCCCTTTAAAATGAGAAGACCCTTACTGGCCTATCAAGATCTGTGAAATGATAGATTCATCAGAGATCATTAGTACATGATGAATGGTACCATTTTCCTAGAATTCCCATTCAAGAATCTCAAATTAGATTTTCTTCTCTTCAATAGCCTCTCCTTTCCCTCTTTAAGGCTTCTTTTTTCTTTTATTTAAAATTTTATTTCCCCCCAGTTACATGTAAAAATGCTTAACATTTGTTTTTAAAATGATGAGTTCCAAATTTTCTCCTTTACTCTCTCTTTGCCCCACCTCCTTGAGAAGCCAAGCAATTTGATATAGGTTATACATATGTATTCATGCAAAACATATCCATAAAAAATTCAAGAAAAATAAAGTTAAAAAAAATGTGCTTCAATTTATATTCAGACACCACCAATTCTTTCTCCGGAGATGGATAGCATTTTTCATTGTAAGTCCTTCAGAGTTGTATTGGATTGTTATATTGCAGAGAAAAGCTAAGTCATTCAGAACTGATCATCTTATGATATTACTGTTACTCTGCTTCCAGGGTGGGGGGTGCACTGTCCCAAGCTTCCGGGGTTTTGTGCACCTGTTTTCAGAAATGCTTCTAGGGAACTGTAAGTTTTCATTTTTTTCCAAGGTGGTATGATATAAGGAGAGATGTTTACTAGTCTTCTGGCCTGTGCTTTGGTCTGTGAGCAACCACAAGCACTCTTTTCTGAGCAAGAACTTAGATAAGGGTCCCCCCTCCACTGCTACAGGAAGCTCAGCTGTGTTGGTCCTTTTCACCCTGGCACTGCCACACAGTCTTGGATCTGAGCATGTACAAAGCAACAGAGCCCTGCCTCAGTGCTAGGAAAAAGATTCCAGTAATCTCTTTCTGACCAGCTGTTTCATCCCCTTACTATCTGTGGGCTGAGAGCTCGAGCTTGCTCCTGATTCATTCACTTCCAAGGTCTGCTCCTGGTTTGCTAGGGCCAGGACCATGTTGTTATGGTATATTCTAGGCTGTACTTCTTTTTCACTCTGGTACAACAGACCTTTTGTGCTGACCTTACAAGTTGTATTGGGCTGGAAATTTGTTTCACTATATTTTTTTGTGCATTTTACTGCACTGAATTTGTTTAGAGTCATTTTTAAATGTACTTGGAGGGTTTGGAGGAGAGTTCAGGGGAGTTCCTACCTTTCTCTGCCATCTTGGCTCAGCCTCCTCCTTAGGTATTGTCATCCCACCACAAAAATATATTCCCTTACAGCCTTCTGTTTTCCCATCCACCTCCAAAGAAAATCCCAGAATGTTAGAAATGGAAGGAACTTTATCAAGTTCAGTCCTATCATTTACAAGGAGAGGATCTCTATGGCCAGATAAGATAAAGAGGCTTAGAATAAAGTACCATAACAAATAAGTTAGAGGACAACAACAACCAAGAATTTAACAAATTTTCTGTCTCAATTCATTCAGTAACTTATACAACAATTTCCATTATTCAAAAACCATTTATTGAATACCTACCACTCCATGACTGGTACTATGCTAGGCTGTAGGGATACAAAAAAACTTAAAAAGTCCCTGACCTAGAGGGGCAGGGTAGGGTAAGAGTACATATATACATTGAATATTAAATTTAAAATATGTCAAGTCATTTTAAGTGGGGGACATAAATCAGAATAGGCTTTCTGTAGGAGCTACTGCTTGAGATAAGTTTTGAAAAAAGCTCCTCTCAAACAATCTACATTTATCAACACCTTCCCCTCATCCAGCAAAAATAACATATTGCCCTAATACGGTGGAAAAGGAGCATTTCAAGAATGCTTTACTAAGACCTTGACATATATTATCTCTCATGACCTTCACATGCCTTGAGAGTATAGGTATTAGTTCAATGAAGAAGGCTTGCAGAGTTATGGTCACTGACACAAAGCTAGTTTTAGAAGCAGCATTAAAAATCCAGGTTTCTTGAATTTCACTGTTCGAGATGTTGTTCACCAGTCCAGAATTACACATAATGCATGTGTGTTCACGCACACACACACACACACACACACACACTCACACAATGTCTATATTGATCTATACATATCCAAATCTCTCTCTCTCTCTCTCTCTGTCTCTCTCTCTCTCTCCTCTCTCTCTCTCTCTCTCTCTCTCTATCTATCTATCTATCTATCTACATAGGGGACCTGCCAGAGGCTAGGTCTGACCCAGCATAGAGTAATACTCTGACATAGAATAATACTAGGTCTCAAGCCTGAAGGTTCTAGGAAAGGTGTTACTCTGTAAATAAAACCTACAAACACTAGAAAGGAAACAACGCAAATCCTTCTAAGGCTCAAGTGCCCTAAGGGTGTTTTAGGGTTTCTGTAGGGAGAGAGAAGATTAAAGATAACTAGAGCTATGGTAATCAGTGGCTTAAGATAAGATCTCAGTCCTGCACTGTTAGAGGAAAAGAAAATAAAGATAGGGTGGGCCCACTAGTATACTCCTTGGAAAAAATAGGAATCAAGACTCAGGACTGGAGCCACATCAAAGGGCCATGCAGGAGACCAAGACAATCTTAATCATCTCATTGTGGTCTGCCAAGAATACAGCAGTACATAGACCACCTCTTGATGAGTAGTGCTCAAGAAAAAGACAGACTGGCAGAATTCAGCACCTACAGATGAACCACCAAGAAATTAAAACAGAAGTCAGTGATTTAGGGTCAAATACCAGCCACCTCTTCCCAAATGGCAACAGCATCCAGACTACAGAAGACACAGTGCCAAAAAAAAAAAAAAAAAGGTAGATCCCAACCCCTTCAAGAGTGCCATAGAAGACAGTCTAGTCCCAGCAAAAAGTACTGTTCTAAAAACAATGGTTGGAAATATTATCTAAATAGGACGAAAACTGAACTCAATAGTGTGTATTAAGAGAAGCCCTAGTTGGTAAATATATGGAAAAGTAGTAACTCTACAATCATAAGCAAAACCTCAAGGCAAAAAAAAAAGTCTTCAACACAAGTACTCTTAGAATTGCTAGAAAAAAAAAAGATTAAAAAATGAAATTAGAGTTTTTTAAAATTTCTGTAAAAAAATGGAAATAGAGAAAATAGAGGATTCCTTGGGAAGAACAAAAAAAGGTCAGTCAGAATTCAATACTTCTATGAGACAAGAAATATCAGGGAAAAAATCATAATGTTGAAAATATAAGAAAAATATAGCTAATATCAGAAATAACCAACCTGAAAAACAGGTCAAGGGGAGAAAATTTAAGCTTCAGACTTCCTGCATACTATGATGCAACAAAGCCTTGGTATAGTATTTCAAGAACTATTAAGAAAATTGCCCAGCTACATTAGAATCAGAGTACAAAGTGAAATTATAAAGAATCTGTTGACTGCATCCTGAAAATAACAACAATAAAATCAATATATCCAAGAATGAATAGTCAAAATTTATAAGTTCAAAATCAAAGAAAAGATGCTTCACCTTGCCAGAATGATTTCAGGTACCAAGGTAGCAGCGCAGTCAGACTATGCTACCGCAAAGACTGTGATGCATCTGCCAAAAATGAGATAAAATAAATAAAAGGATATTCCAAAAGGCAATATATTAAGGCTTACATTCAAAACTGACTTACCTTGTCAAACTGAATATATAATCCTTTAAAGGGTATGGAAATGGATTTTTCATAGAATACTTTAAAAAAATTACTGATGATAAGATCAGGGAGGAGTAGACATTTTAGAACAAAAATAGGAACCAAGAGAAGCCTAGAAAAGTATATATTTACATTTGAATATAATTCAGTGTGAACTCTACCTCCTCCTACTTTAAAAAACTCTTATGTTGCACCCAGAAATACTCATGACATCAATAAAGAACATTGAAGTGGGGAAATAAACTGGATGGTAGACAGGAGAACCTCCAAGCAGCCTTGTATTAAAAATTAACTTTAACTGCAGGTCCCGAATAAAGGGCATACCTATGCTGAGGGAAAACAAAAAAAAGAAACAGCAATGCCTAACAATGCATTCTGTGTGAGCACCATCTTTTTTGGATCTTCTTCCTGCCTTTCATCCAACTCAAATTATATGGCATTGGAGACCCCAAAGGAACTTTCAAGTGTTCTCAGAGGGTAAAGGAGGTTGTTTAGGGAAGACCATAATCAGTTTGGGAAGCTTTCTGAAATAGTCTGAAAACAATTTAAAGCAGTTTCTTAAGCAATCTGATTATCAAACACGATGGGGGCCATTATCAATTCAAGAAAGTCCTCAGTCAAGCTGATGAGTTTATAATGTTGACCATTAGACAAATCCAACTGATGGGACATAGGGAATATCTTTAGATTCGTGGGTGATCATCTGTCAGATCTTTAAAAGCTGAGCTGACCTCATTCTTTGTGTTGATACTTAGGTTTTCAAGTGGTACTTAGCGCTGGAGGACAAATACTCAGCAATCAACAACTTACTTTTCACTTTTTTCCATGGGCTTCTTCCAGGATATAGCTACAGGGTTCATTTCTCCCATCCTTTGTGACCAGAAGTAGTAATGGCAATGTCTAGCAGAATCACATGGCGATGAGAGACATGTGCTTACACACACAGTGTTAGGAACTAAAAAACTGATTCTTGAACCTCTGACATTCTCTGGTTTCTACTGCCTAATGGCCAGGTATGCTCAATTTCACCCTTCCCCAGTGCTCTTCCATATACTTAAGAGGATTTGGGGGTGTCTAGGCTCTCTGCAAATGTCTCCTATCCCCACTGATGGTGTTCCTATATGTAATGGGGCCCCCTGCACCCTAATTCCATTTAGCCACTAACAATCAGATTATGTTTTGCAAAAGAATATTTGTTTCAAAAGGAATAACCACAAATACACAAACAACTTACTTCCAACACCCAAGAAGCTTATTTGTCTTCAAATAGCACCTCAGGCTCAGGAAAGGAAAGGGGATTAGGTTCATATCTCAGTTCTTACAGAAGATAGTCCCATTTATAGTACAAAATTATCTTTGGGGTCAAGTCATAGGCACTCTAGCTTGCCTTCCAGGAGAACTGGCTAGCAGCAACATCCCACCCGCAGTCCTGGCTTTCATGTCATGACTGAATTCTCAAGTCTGGTGGAGATCATCACCTACATCTTAAACTGAGGAGGGGAAAGAGAACAGAAACAAATATTCCCTAGTCATATTTCTCAGACTTGGGGTAAAAGAGTGGGAGAAAAGGTAACCCTCCTTTCAATTCATGGACACAGTAGGAAAGAGTATGGAAGAAGTGATAAGTGGTCTCATTCTGGCCAATTTTAAAGTTGTAGGCCTTCTGGCTATGCAGTCAAAGGAGGCTACCTCAACTCCTCTGATAGGGGAACACTGAGTACGTCCATGTTAGGCAATCTGGGTATTCTCAACAGGCAATGAATTCCCTTACACTTATCAAGCATGGTCATAGAATGTACCCTTGGCCTTCCAACAGATGGGAGATTTCTGGCAGAGCATTAACTTTGAGAGTTGCTTCAAAGGTAACTCTAAATTTCAGAGTTCCTGAGTTTGAGTTCCAGGCACTATATGTTTCCTGAATGTATATTCCCTAATGTATATACCTGGATGTATTCTCATCTTTTCCAGAGTAACTAGTCCATATAGTTAACTACATCAACTTATTTGGAGCAGAAAGCCACACCAGAACTCATATATGCCAGGTGTTGAAGGCAATGGGAAATGCAGCTAAGCAATAGCCAGAAATGACCAGCAAGGCAGCATTCAGAAAGGACCAAGAGGCCAAAGTCAGCAAGACCAGGAGGAGGATATCACAATCCTTAAAGCATTTGAAGCATGTGCTGACTCATATGCTCTTTAGCATTCTGTGTTCTTGCTCAATATTCCTCTTTAATAGTATGTTCACTCACAGTGTTGTTGCTAGGTTTCTTTGTGGGAGAATGAACAATAACTGGAGAGAAAAGATGCTTTCTTCCCATGACATCTCAGTAAATGCCTTAGCTTTGTGCTCATTATTTCCTCTGACTTGACTCTTAAAAGTCCAACAGCACAGTAGGACCTTCTGAGCTACAGTTCTAGAAGTATAGACCCATATATACTTGAAGTATATATAGCCATCCTCTTGGTAACACTGCAAGTTGAGAGGAACCCTCAGGTTGCTATATAAGATATATGAGTTCAGAGGAAAAGTCGGGTAGAATTTGAGAAATTTTTTGTTGGTAGCATAGATGTTTCTTCTGAGAGGGAATCAAATTATTTCTAAAAATATAGTGAGTAGAAACAAAGACCTGAATTTTAGGAAAAATGGGTTTTATATCCTAGCTCCATCACAAGATAGCTCTATGACCTTGGATAAGTTATGGAACTTCTCTTGATTTCATCTTTCTCATCCATTAAGTGAGAGGCTGAACTAGATATATTCTTTCAGCAAAATTAAGTATTTTGTAACATGTAAAATACTTTCAAGGGAGAGAGGAAACATAAAAATGATTGAAATTTCTTCCTTGCCCTTAAAGACGTCATGACCTAGTGGAGGATGTAAGATGTGTGCTTATTTGTATGCACAAAAACATGTGCTACAACATGAAGTTAACTCTGACAAGTGATACAGGAGAGTATCTGATAGTAGGCACAGGAGTTCAAAAGAGGGAGAAATCCCTTCTAGCAGGGTGTTGGGAAGAAAAAGGAGAATAATATGCTTTCATATCAGAGCCACCTCTCCTGTCAAGGTGGTTAAAATCTTGAGAGTCTAAGCCAGTGGAGTGATAAGATTAGGAAGGATATTCCATGTATACGAAGGCAGAGAGATAGGCAACAGAGGGATATATTTGGGTTGTTGTTCAGTTATGTCCAACTCTTCATGATCCCATTTGGGGTTTCTTGGGAAAGATATTGGAGTAATTTGCCATTTCCTTCTTCAGCTCATTTTAAAGATGAGAAAACCAAGGCAAACAAGGGTAAGTGACAAGGGTCACACAGTTAGTGTCTGAGTCTAGATTTGAACTCAGGAAGAGGAGTCTTCCTGCTTCAGGCCTAGTATTCTATCTACTGTACCACCTAGCTGCCCAAATATATTTGGTAGATAGAAGTACTTCAGTTTGTCTGTAGAATAGTATACATATGGGGAGATAAGATAGAAATTAAAGAGTAAGACCAGATCAGGGAGCACATTGGGTGCCAGGCTTGAAGTTTGGAATTTATTTGATAGGCAATAAGAAGTAAGTGTACATTTTGTTTTAAGTGGGAGAGTCACATGATCAGAATCTATTTTAGGGATATTCATTTGGCATGATATATAAGAGGGAATGGAAGAGGAACAGATTGGAATCTTTCAAAATCTTGTTCTAACCTACCTTTCCAACATCTCAGGCTAACATCTCTGCATTTTGGCTTACCTCCAGCTAAAATCAACTCCTTGTTATTCACTAAACAGATTTCCACCCTTTCCTAATCCCATGACTTTACTTATTTCATTTCCTATGTCTGGAATTACCTCTGACCAATCTCCACCTGTTGAAATCTACTTTAAAGTGTAGTTCGAAATGGATTCTCCCGACAGCTTAAAATGGTCTCTGCCAACTTTGAGTGCCTGTAGGGCTTTCTAGATTGTGTGTGCACTCTTTAACTATTTTTTCCTAAATATTCCATTTTACAGATTTTTGTAGCCAAGAAAAGCAACTCCATTTTGTCTGTAGTTTCTCAATTTTTTTTTCCAGACCCTGTTCATGTTGCAGCTCCTGCTCTGTCTGCGACCTTCCTTTCTATTGAAACAGCACATATCTGGAACAGACCTATCTATTAGCACAGAGTTGCAGAAATAGCTAGCCCAAACAATTGCCTTTCCTGTTATACATCCCTTATTCCTATCCCCAGTAACAAACCCTGTCCAATCAAGAGGTACCCCTTACCCAATTTACCTCCTGCCTAATTAACACCTATATAAGCCTTGTCATTTTCTTCCTTTGGGAGAGCTTCTGCCCTAGGAGCTCCCTTGTTGGAAAACTCAATAAACCCTCCTGGTTTCTAATTTTTCTTGTTCTGGTATTGATTTATTCTGGTCTCACAATTTTACCTACTCATTATACTTACGTCTTACTTGTTATTGTTTAGTTGTTTCAGTTGTGTCCAACGCTACATGAACGTGTTTGGGGTTTTCTTGGCAAAGGTATTGGAGTGGTTTGCCATTTCCTTCTCCAATTCATTTTACAGATGAGGTAACAGAAGCAAACAGACTTTCCCAGGGTCACATAACTAGTAAGTGTCTGAGGCCAGATTTGAACTTAGGCCTTCCTGACTATAAAATTTTGTGCCTTGGATTTTGTGACACTCTCCTTATGTATACTTGTGTACTCTCCTCATTTCTATATTGAACCATGATTGATCCTTTTTTGCCTCTCCACTCTTTACTTGTGATTTTCTCTCCAGCTTCAGTCTTCAGCTCCTCTGTTCTTCTTTCTTTATGAATTCTGTTTTGAGCACTCCTCCATTCCTAAGATCTACTTGTAGCCATATCTCCAACATATATCCTAAGGTACCTCCCAAATGCCAGTTCCACATCTCCAGATGCCTACTAGATATCACCTGGATGTCCTGTCATTAGCTAGTTCAATGTATGCAAAATAACTTATCTTTTTACCTCCTCAAACATTAAAACAAATGAACAAGTAAACAAAAATAAAAACTCTGAGCTTCCAGGAGTCCCTATTTCTGTTAATGGCATTATTCATTTTCATCATCACACAAGATCAACCACCCAGTGGCATCTGTGATTTTTCCCTCTTCATTTCATCCATTGCCAGTCACCAAATCCTGTAAGTGCTCTTATCAAAATATTTTGTGGTCATCACCACCTTAGTGATGTTTAGGTAAGGCCCTTCTCACTTCTGTACTCCTTGAACGACTTAGATTTTCTGCATTTAATCTCCTTTTCCTGACTTCAGCCCTTTTTACTCCAACTATATTCTATCCTATATTTGGCTGACAATTTCATCTTCTTGAAAACCTCTTTTTATAATATCATCCCACTGCTTCCTTGCCTTCATACTATCTATTGAATTAAATTTCATCTCCTTATCCTTCTACATCAGGAGATCATACCATTCCTCTACCTAATCTGCTATTCAAGCCAAGCTGATCTGCTTATTATCTCTGATCATTCTTTATGCTGTTAAATTTCCATGCTCTTGCTCATAGCATTCTCGTTATCTGGAATGCCCCCTTTCCTCCCTTGCACATAAAAGTACTATTTTTTTTAAGACACAGCTCAAGTCATTCCTATAGTACACAACATGAAGTCAATCAGCTCATAGGGTAGTCAGAATTATGGCTGTGGGTTTCAAAATTCAAAATTACAGAATTGTTGGGTATTGATGCTATATATTGAAGAACACCAAAGAAATATGAGATGTCTTCCCAGAAGAGGAAACCTTCTTGAAGAAATCTGTCAGTCACTGACATAAATGATAGGACTCCTTCTGAGAAGAATATGAGTCAATAGCATTTGGTGGGGTAGGATGTCTTACAGTTTTCCTCAAGCAATCTTGAGGTGCACTTCATTATGCATCTCACATGCATCCCAGTCTCACAACATATTACAGGATTTTGAATGTAAGAGATGGAAGGGATATTAGAGATAGTTTAGCCAAACTTTCTTATTGTATAGTTGAGGAAACTGAAGGCCAGAGAAGGAAAGCAATTTGCCCAGCATCCCACAGCTAGTCAGTGACAAAACCAAGATTATGGACAGAGCTCCCTGACTTGGGGGGTAATTGAGGGAGCCACAGATTATCCTTCCCACATATTGACAGCATACTTCAGGATTTGAAACTCTTTTCCCCATGAATGACTTCTCAAATATTTCATTTTGGATAAGCTTTTGTTCTGGGATCCTAGTTTGACTCTCCAGGGTTCACAATTGAAGCTGCCTGTCCTCCTGGGAATTTTGGGATGGCTCATTATGTATCTGACCCAAACTAAGACTAGGCTGAAACAGTGTCCTATGTCAACTATCTGACCCTTTTTTGGTAAATGATTTATCTAGAGAGTTCTTAAGCTGACATATTTGATGATTAGTACGCAAAGGAAGTGAAGACTCCATCCCAGTTGGTGTTGCCCAGGTCATAGAATATGCCCAAGATGGTTTTGCCCTAACTCCTAAATCTGTCTGAAATGACTCAGCTCCAACTTCTGAGTCAACTAGTTAGATGTTTCCCAATGTCACAAAAGTCTCTTCTTCCAGAGATATTCCACTCTGGGGTCCCCCAATAATATACATGAAAAGTCCCTTGGCTCTATTGCTTTTACTAAACTTAATCCACTGTCTTTGGCCTGAGCCTCCTCTGTGGCCTTTACTAAACTACATTTCCTGTCTTTAGTCTGAGTCCCTGCTAAGTCCCTAAAAACTGGGTCATGCAGTTCTGATTCTTGATCTCTCAACATCTTTGCCATTATAGAGGGTTAAGAAGATAAATCAAATGCGTATGTTCTTCACAGTCAGATATTAACAATGAGACATACCTTTGAAAATAGTTTAAATGTTTTTCTGCCACCTATTATTTATATTGTGGATCACCTGCCACCAGAAACTCAATTTCTCCCAAGAAACCATTTATTTTTGAAACCTTTCAGCTGGGCCCTCATTTGATTCCAGAAATCAATTAACCTCTTTCTTTCAGTCAAACATTTATATTGACCAAAAGTATTGGTAAATGAGACTTCTTCCCATATGAGCATCATCTTGTGTCTTTTGCTAGGGTTTTTGCCTCTCTCGTGGATCTTTCAGACATTATCTAAAGTAGAGGAGTGACTGGACCTATCAAAAGTTTGGAATGATATTATAGTCAAATCAAAAAGCATAGGCTGTGATATCATTCAGAGGAGGGATGGTTTTCTGTCATTTTAATACTCTAACATTTAGCATACTGCTTGGTACATAGTGGATACTTAATAAATGTCCGTTGACTTATTAAGGCTTAGAATTAGTTGATGTTGACTGCAGATGAAACAAAGAAAAATTACTAACAACATCAAACTTTTATGGATGGGATAGGAGTGGAAAGTGTTCCTTTCCTGAAGGCCCCAATTAGGTTACTAATCATGATACAGCTGAACTTCATAAAGATCCTTTCCTATTGTGAAAGACCTAGACACCAAGAAACATGTCTATTGTGCAATGAAATATTCCTTTTGGTAAGTTGAAGTCTTGTACCAGTATCTTCCTTTAACCTGAGTCCTCCTTTTCCCTCCCCCTAGCCTCAACAGTGGTTATAAAACACTCTTTCAATTATGACTCAGATATATTTTACTAAACTTATTGGCCTCCTACCTACTCTAGGTACATGAAAAGTTCAGGAAAAAACATTTTGAAAATATGTTGCTGTAAAAAAGTCTTTTTGAGGCCTTAGTTCACCTAGCTAAGCACATGTAGGAGGAAGTATAGAAATTTGATAATAGGGTAACCATCTGTCTTTGCCTTTGTATTTATAGATTACTTTTTATGTATGTTGCAAAGGATTGGGTTGGATACCTGAAATGGGATCTGATGGTAATGGCCATAGTAAAACTGCAGCACAGATGGAGAGAGAGAGAAAGAGAGAGAGAGGTAGAGAGAGAGAGAGAAAGAGAGAGAGAGAGAGACAGAGAGACAGAGACAGAGAGACAGAGACAGAGAAAGAGATAGAACAAGGAGGGGGAGGAGGAGAAATTGAATGTTGAACCATTGGAGTTTTGGGGCAGGTACAAGGCCTTTTCTTTTGAAGTAGGATGTGGAAGATACAAAGTTTTATTTTTAGTTTTAGTTTATTGCTGGAGGATCCATGGGTAATAGCTGGTATATAGAAACCTGTTACCAACTTTAGGAAGACTGCCTGAATTATAGTCATTGAACTATATAGTCAGGCAATGTTAATATAAATCAGTGTAATGGAGGACTACCCCCATTATAGTCAGTGAATTCCTGGTAAAAGGTGGGAATTTTACTGTACAATTTCAATATAGGATGTTAGACTTAGAAGTCTTAAAGTTCATTTTATGCAGCAACCTTATTCTACAAACGAAGGAACTAAGATATAGAGAAGTTAAATGACTCGCCTCATATCACAGAGGTAGAAAGGGCAAAAGATAAATTTGAATTTAGGTCTTCTAACTCCCAAGCCTATTGTTTTTCTGTTTCAGTCAATCAATAAACAAGTATATATTAAATGCCTACTATGTGTCAGGCACTGGGGGAAATGTGGGAGATACAAAGACAAAAACAAAAGAGTGCTTTCCCTCAAGGAACTTACATTCTACTAGGTTATAAATATAGGTCATTCATGGTACCACAAGTAGAAATAGTTAAATTATAATTACATGTTTAGATGAAAAGATTTTAACTCTGTTTTGGATAAATACAATGGATAGTACTGCTAGAACATCTAAGTGGTGATGTCTTGTAGGCAGTTAGAAATATGAACCAGGAGATTATTTTTTTAAATGGTTAGGATTAGAGATGGTTATTTGGGAGTCACCTGCTCAGAAGTGGTGGTTAAAGCCCAGGGAGTGAGTTAAATTTACAAGGAGGAGATTGTAGAGATGAAAGAGAAGACAACAAAGCACAGATCTTTGGGTAGCACAGATATTAAAGGTCCTGAAGGAGGAAAAGAGCGAGGGTAGCAAAGCAGACAAAGACTAGTTGGTTAGTTGGCTAGCTCATGAGCAGGAAAAGCTGGTAGAATATTGGAGATATGGGGAAGCTATACCTTGCAGGGAAAGTACCTCATGTAAAGTAGGGCAGAGTAATTAAGGATACCTTTCCCATGGTCTTGCTGTCCTCTTTAGTCTGGGTTCCATTAGAGTTCCCGAAAGCTTTAATATTGAAATATAATATATTATCTTACTTTTAAAAATTAAAATCAAAATAGATAGTGTTCGTGAGCACTTCAGTGCTTAAATATATTAAATTAATAAAAATAAAAAATAGATAGCTAGATAGATCAGATAGCTTTTGAATCTTTCAGTTATCAGAGAGAGGTGTGCAGATGGCAGGTGTCATTTGAACTCCTTTCCAAGGCAAAAAAGTAACATGCATATACAAGGACTCTTCCTCAAATAAGCAGCAAAGAGGAAGAGAGGTAGAGAGGAGAGAGAGGCAAAGGAGAAGAGGAGACAGAGGGTGTCACAGTGGGATTCATCGTAGGCTTCTATCTATGGCTTCTTCTTTACATATTCCCTGTGACCCTTGTACTTGCAGCTGCAACTTGCTTTCTGCTGGTTCACTGTAATTTACTTGGCAGTAATTCTACCCCAGCAGAGGGCACATGATTGCTACTTGGCAAAAGGAAAAAAAAAGACATTATGAAGCTTAATTCCAGGTTCCCTCTCTTTCCTCAGTATTACACTTTCAAAATCACTCATTCTGTTTGCTTTATTTTAGGCACCAGATATCTGAGACTACAATAATTCTCTTTAACCCAAATGTACAAAAATTACTCTTACCAGAGATACTGATCAATCCTTGAGGGTCCTCTCCATTTCTAGGATTTTTGTATTCAGATCTACTTCTTGCTGTCCCACTCATTATACAAAAACTCAACATTGGCTTTTGGCTTATGGGAACCAAAAAATTTTTGCTTCTGTTTTATGGACATTATATTTACCTCCATCCATGAAGTGTTCAATGGGAGAAATGACAAAGCATGAACTGAATGTATCCTTGCTTGCCCAATTACAGAAATGGTCATTTGTCAGGAAAAATCAAAAGTTTTAGATAATTAAAAAGCATTGAAGGATTTATAAACATTCTACCTATTCTACATTTTAATAATTTTGAAAGTTAGGTAAACTAACATCTTAGAATATTTAAGCTTTCATATATATTAAATATGCACACATACACATGTAAAATATTTGGATAGGAAAAATTAGAGTATATAACTCAATCAATAAACATTTATAGAAGGAGTGGAGCCAAGATGGCACAGTGAAAACAGGGATATACCTGAGTTCTCTTAAATTCTTTCAGATACCTCTTGAGAAGTGAATCTGAACAGTTTTGAGAGAGGTGGAATCTACTAACAGAGTGTGGCAGGTTTCCAAGCCAGGAGAGTCCAGAAAGAGAGGGATCTGTTGTATCTGGCTGTGAGATGACTGGATGCCAGAACCACCCCGGAGCACTATGCCAGAATGGGAGCAGGCCCAGCCCACTGCAGCTGCGGTGGTGATCCCCAGGCCTCTCGGCACAGGATGGGAGTCTGTTGGAGCTAGTGGAGACAGAAGTGCAGCACCTGCAAGGGAAACATTTGAAACTCACTTTCTTGAACTTCTGGGAGCCATGATGACTTAGTAAATTCATAAGGGCTCTCATCCCTCCCTTGAAGAAACACAGAGAATACTGCCTTTGGAGAAATTCTGGAATAGAGGAGCCAGAAGTGGGGGTTCAAAAGTCTTTTAACTCAGGAGGCTGTGGGCCCCTCTTGTGGTAGCCAAAGGAGGTCAGTGCAAGGAGGGAGGCAACCCAGCAAGCCCTACCTTAGCAGACCAGCAGGAGTTCCTGAGCCCCAGGAGGGGGCAGCAAACAAGCACCATCACCAGGACCCTAGGTTTGCCTTTGCACAGCCAGGGGAATTAGCAGACACCAATGCAGACCTATGGCTGAGACAACCCGTGCTATATAGCACAGCCCTAGGGAAAGAGAAGACTTCCTGCAGCCAGACCACCACTCCCCCACACCTCACACAGTGACCTCCCCACCTGGGAAACTCAGAAAGACTTCACTGGGCCTCAATCCTTGGAACACACAAGACAGTTTCAGCTCAGCATCAGAGGAGCTGTAGCAGTATATAGTTTCTAGCAGACAAAATCAGAGACCACAGTACACAAATCCAGTAACCAGGCTCCTAGCTCCCAACACAAGAAGTTTGGGACAGAGTCCCTTGGGCCTCAGAAGCAGAGATCCACTTAAAAATCCAGGAAAAGGTAACTATCATGAAAAAAAAAAACAAGCTAGAAAAGTTTAAAAAAAGATCATATATCATGGGGACAGAGAAGTTTGAAATACAAATTCAGAAGAGGACAGCATTGACACTCTGCCCACATCTGAAACCTCAAAAGGGAATATGATCTGGTCTTAAGACCAAAAAGCATTCCTGGAAGAGTTCAAAGAAGATTTTAAAAGCCAAATTAGAGAGCTAAGAGGAGAATTAGAGAATCTAACAGGAGAAAATGAACTCTTGAAAAGTAAAATTGGCCAAATAGAAGAGAAATGCTGAAACTCTGAAGAAAATAATTTGTTAAAAATTATAATAGGGCAGGTAGAAGCTAATGACTCTATGAAGCATCAAGAATCAGTCAAACAAAATCTAAAGAATAAAAAAAGAAGAAATGTAAAATATCTCATTGAAAAACAACTGACCTGGAAAATAGATCCAGGAGAGATAATCTAAGAATTATTGGTCTTCTGGAAAGCCATGATGAAAAAAAAAAGAGCCTGGACAGTATCTTCCAAGAAACCATCAAGGGAAACTTCCCTAAGGTCCTAGAACCAGAGAGTAAAATAGTCATCGAAAGAATCCACCAATCACCCCCTGAAAGAGATCCCAGATTGAAAACTCCAAAGAATATTGTAGCCAAATTTCAGAATTATCAGGTCAAGGAGAAAATATTGCAAACAACCAGAAAGAAGCAATTCAAATATCATGACATTACAGTCAGGATCACACGAGACCTTGCAGCTTTTACATTAAAAGATCAGCGGGATTGGAATATGAAATTCCAAAAGGCAAAGGAGCTTGCACTACAACCAAGGATCAACTATCCAGCAAAATTGAGCATAATCTTTCAGGCAGAGATGGACATTCAATGGAATAAGAGAATCCCAGACCTTCCTGATGAAAAGGCCAGAGCTCAATGGAAAATCTGATCTTCAAATATAAGACTCAAGAGAAGCACAAAAAGGTAAACGGGGAAAATATTAAAAAGGAAAAAAAAAACCTCGTTATTCAACAAGGGCAAACTGTTTACATTCCTGTATGGGAGGATGATATTTGCTAATTTTGAGAATGGTATACATAGTACAATGTCTAAAAGGGATATACATAGAGGGTGTGGGTATAAATTAATTGATGAAATGATAAAAAAAAACTTAATTAAGAGATGAAGAGTGATTGTTATGGGAGAAAAGATAAGGAGAAGGTAGAAAATGGTAAATGACATCATATGAAGAGGTATAAAAACATATTATACTAGAGGGAAAGAAGGGAGGGAGAAGGGCAGTGTTTGAACATTACTCTGATTGGATTTAGTTATAGGAGGGAATAACATCCTCTGTTAAGTATAGAAATCAAACTTACCCTACAAGCAACAGGAACAGAAAGGGGAAAGGAGGAGGGGGCAGAGCCAAGATGGCAGCTGGAAAGCAGGGATTAGTGTGAGCTCCCTGCCAAGTCCCTCCAAAAACCTATAAAAAATGGCTCTGAACCAATTCTAGAATTGTAGAACCCACAAAATAGCAGAGGGAAGCAGGGCTCCAGCCCAGGACAGCCTGGATGGTTGCTGGGTGAGGTTTTTCACACAGGGAGCTGGGAGTGGAGCAGAGCCCAGGGTGGGCTGCGCAGACCAACCAGACCAGGAGCCAGGCGGAGTGGGCACTAGTGCCCTGAATGAGTGTGCTGTTGCAGTTGCCAGACTTCTCAACCCACAAATACCAAAGACAACAGAGAAGAACTGCAGAACCCACAAAATAGCGGAGGGAAGCAGGGCTCTAGCCCAGGACAGCCTGAATGGTCTCTGGGTAAGATCTATCATGCATGGAGCTGGGAGCTGGGAGCAGAGCAGAGTGAAGCAGAGCACAGCGTGGGCCACGCGGACCAACCAGACCAGCAGCCAGGCAGAGCATGCCCTAGAGCCCTGAATCAGTGAGCTGAAGCAGGTACCAGACTTCTCAACCCACAAACACCAAAGACAACAGAGAAGGTTAGTGGGAAAAGCTGCTAGGGACAGGGTGATAGAGTTTGCATTCAGCCACCGTCCTGGGGGCAGCAGAGGTGGGGCAGCTACAGAACTACAGCTGCAGTTGCTTCTGGCCCCAGGCCCACCTCCTGGGAGGAATTAAGTGGTGGATCAGAGCAGGAGTGCAGAAAATGCATAAGATCTGAGTCCAGTCCTGGTTGGGGGTTCTTGGGGAAGGAGGAGTGCTGATGTGATGTGGCAGAGTTGGCTGTAATAGCTCTGAAATCAACAGCACATCCCCCCAAGCTTGGAACATAGTACTCTTTACAAGCAGTCATACCCCGCTGAAAAGCTCAAGGGTCAGGTTAGTTGGCTGGGAAGATGGCCAGGCAGTAAAAATGCTCCCAGATTCAGTCTCAGACTTTGGAATCTTTCTTTGGTGACAAAGAAGACCAAAACATACAGCAAGAAGAAGTCAGCAAAGTCAATGAGCCTACAACAAAAGCCTCCAAGAAAAACCTGAACTGGTCTCAGGCCATGGAAGAGCTCAAAAAGGATTTGGAATAGCAAGTTAGAGAAGTAGAGAAAAAAGTAGGAAGAGAAATGAGAAGGATGTGAGAAAACCATGAAAAAACAAGTCAATGACTTGCTAAAGGAGACCCAAAAAAATACTTAAAAATATACTAAAGAAAACAACACCTTAAAAAATAGACTAACTCAAATGGCAAAAGAGCTCCAAAAAGCCAATGAGGAGAAGAATGCCTTGAAAGGCAGAATTAGCCAAATGGAAAAGGAGGTTCAAAAGACCACTGAAGAAAATACTACCTTAAAAATTAGATTGGAGCAAGTGGAAGCTAGTGACTTGATGAAAAATCAAGATATTATAAAACACCACCAAAGGAATGAAAAAGTGGAAGACAATGTGAAATATCTCCTTGGAAAAACCACTGACCTGGAAAATAGATCCAGGAGAGATAATTTAAAAATTATTGGACTACCTGAAAGCCATGATCAAAGAAAGAGCCTAGATATCATCTTTCAAGAAATTATCAAGGAGAACTGCCCTGATATTCTAGAAGCAGAGGGTAAAATAGAAATTGAAAGAATCCACAGATTGCCTCCTCAAATAGATCCCAAAAAGAAATCTCCTAGGACTATTGTTGCCAAATTCCAGAGCTCCCAGATCAAGGAGAAAATATTGCAAGCAGCCAGAAAGAAACAATTTGAGTATTGTGGAAACACAATCAGAATAATCCAAGATCTAGCAACTTCTACATTAAGAGATTGAAGGGCTTGGAATACGATATTCCGGAGGTCAGTGGAGCTAGGTTTAAAATCAAGAATCACCTACCCAGCAAAACTGAGTATCATGCTCCAAGGCAAAATATGGATTTTCAATAAAGTAGAGGACTTTCAAGCTTTCTTAGTGAAAACACCAGAGCTGAACAGAAAATTTGACTTTCAAACACAAGAATCAATAGAAGCATGAAAAGGTAATCAAGAAAAAGAACAAAAAAAAGAAATCTCAAGGCACTTACTAAAGTTGAACTGTTTTGTTTACATTCCTACATGGAAAGATGATGTGTATGATTAATGAGACTTCAGTATTAGGGTAGCTGAAGGGAATATGCATCTATATGTATGTGTATGTATATATGTGTATATATATATACATATATATATATCTGTGTTTGTGTAGGTATATATGTATTTGTATATATATGTACATATATATGTATATATATATACATATATATACATATATATACATATATATATATATATATATATATATATATATAGAGAGAGAGAGAGAGAGAGAGAGAGAGAGAGAGAGAGAGAGGAGAGAGAGAGAGAGAGAGAGAGAGAGACACAGAGAGAGAGAGAGAGAGAGAGAGAGAGAGAGAGAGAGAGAGAGATTGAGGGCACAGGGTGAGTTGAAGATGAAGGGATGATATCTAAAAGAAATAAAATCAAATTAAGGGGTGAGAGAGGAATATATTGAGAGAGGGAGAAAGGGAGAGATAGAATGGGGTAAATTATCTCGCATAAAAGTGACAAGAAAAAGCAGTTCTGTAGGAAGAGAAGAGAAGGCAGGTGAGGGGGAATGAGTGAATCTTGGTCTCATCAGATTTGACCTGAGGAGGGAATACCATACACACTCAATTGGGTATCTTACCCCACAGGAAAGAAGGAGGAAGAAGATAAAAAAGGGGGGATGACAGAAGGGAGGGCAGATGGGGGAGGAGGTAATCCAAAACAAACACTTTCGAAAAGGGACAGGTTCAAGGGAGAAAACTTGATAAAGGGGGATGGGTTAGGAAGGAGCAAAATATAGTTAGTCTTTCACAACATGAGTATTGTGGATGGGGTATACTTAATGATATGCATGTGGCCTATTGTTGAATTGCTTGACTTCTTAGGGTGGGAAGGGAAGAGGGGAGAGAATTTGGAACTCAAAGTTTTAAAAACAGATGTTCAAAAACGAAAAAAAAAAAGGTTTTGTGTGCAACTAGAAAATAAGATACACAGGCAATGGGGCATAGAAATTTATCTTGTCTCACAAGAAAGGAAGGGAAAAGGGGATGGGAGGGGAGTGGGGTGACAGAAGGGAGGGCTGACTGGGGAACAGGGCAACCAGAATATACGCCATCTTGGAGTGGGGTGGGAGGGTGGAAATGGGGAGAAAATTTGTAATTCAAACTCTTGTGAAAATCAATGCTGAAAACTAAATATATTAAATAAATTTAAAAAAAGAAAGGGGAAGGGAAAGGGGGGGATAGCTGGAAGGGAGGGAAGAAGCAGTAAGGGAAAAGGGTAAGATAAGGGCAGGGCTGAGAATGAGGGAATATGGAGGGAGGTGGTGGTCAAAAGCCAAATTCTTTTGAGGAGGGGAAGGGAGAAATAAAAACATAAATGGGGGAGGGAATGGGATGGAAAAAAGGCACAGATAGTAATCATAACTCTGAATGTGAGTGGGATGAACTCTCTCATAAAACGGAGGCAGATAGCAGAATCGATTAAAAACCAAAATCCTACAATATTTTGTTTATAAGAAACACATTTGAAACGGGGATACACTCAGGGTAAAGGTAAAAGACTGGAGTAGAATATATTGTGCTTCAGTTAACGTACAAAAAGCAGGGGTACAAATCCTAATCTCAGACAAAGCAAAAGCAAAGATATATCTTATTAAAAGAGATAAGGAAGGAAACTGTATCCTGCTAAAAGGCGCCATAGACAATGAAGTAATATTGTTACTTAACATATATGCACCAAATGTTATAGCATCCAGATTCTTAGAGGAGAAGGTAAGGGAGCTACAGGAAGAAATAGACAGTAAAACTTTACTAGTGGGGCACCTTGACCTCCCCCTCTCTGAACTTGATAAATATAACCTCAAAATAACAAGAAAGAAGTTAAGGAGGTTAATAGCATTTTATGAAAGTTAGATATGATAGACCTCTGGAGAAAACTGAATGGGGATAGAAAAGAATATACTTTTTTCTCAGTGTTACATGGCATATACAAAAAATTGACCATGTACTAGGGCATGAAAACCTCACAATCCAGGGCATAAAGGCAGAAATAGTCAATGCATCCTTTTCAGATCATGATGCAATAAAAATTATTTGTAATAAAGGACCGTGGAAAGATAGACTGAGAATTGATTGCAATCTAAATAATCTAATCTTAAAGAATGAGTGGGTTAAAGAACAAATCATAAACATTTATAAAGCACTTTTTATGTGCTAAGAACTGAGGATACAAAGAAAGGCAAAAACACATATTAGATAGAAGGTAATAGTATAGGGAAGGAGGCACTAGCAGCTGGGTGTAATGACAAAGATTTTCTTCAGAAAGTGAGGATTTGAGCTGAGTTTTTTAAGGAAGGGAAGGAAATTAAGAGAATAAGGAAAATATTCCAGATATGTGAGAGAATAGTTCAAAGGCATGGGTTTGGAAGATGGAGAGTCCTGTGTTATAAACAGTAAGTGAGCCAGTGTATCTGGGCCATACATTGAGGATATAGGAATATGTATAATATACCTAGAAAAGTAGAGAACAGCTAACTTGAAAGGGCTTTAAATGCCAAACAGTATCTAATTTTGAGCCTTCCTAATTGGTCAGTGCTCTGGCTTTCTGAGTGAATCCCAAGATCTTCAATAAAGTCTTCTATGGTCCTTTCTCAATTCCTATCATCCCTTTTGGTTTATAATCACCTTAGATGGCCAATTAAATTCATGTTTTCTGGACAGACTACTGCCTTCCCATCAAAGGGAGTTGTCTAAACAAGCCACTCTAATAGCTAGGGGATAACAAGATATAAATTTCTTGCCCTCTCTTTATTGCCTATACCTGTACTACTCCACCCTCCTTATCTGCAGCTGCAAGGGCTATGTGAACTATTTGAATCCTTTTCAAGAGACATGTCACTTTGGGAACCTGCTTCTCTCTAGAAATTCTGAACCCTCGACTGTTAAACTTGGGGTTACTCATGAGAAAACTCCCAATGTGAGTGTTGCCTAAAAAATCTTCAATTTTTCTCTAGAAAATTTATATTCTGTGTCCAGATTCTAACCCTGCCACATGCCTTTTTGCGATAGAAATTCAGTTTCCATGACTCTTGAAACTGGAGTTATTGATGATACAGCCCCTAAGCCTAACATTGTGTGAGAAATCTCACATCTCTGTTTAAACGTGTGGATTCTGACATCTCACAGCTCAAGAAATGAAAAATTCCCCTTTATACATGGGAGTTTGGGTTTCAGGAACAAAGTTCATGAGGTTCCATTTTCCATTAAATCAGCAAGCCCATATCTGCATCTATCATGTGTTTCTGCAAGAATTCAATTATTGACTCAATGACTACCCTTTCTTGGACTTGGAATATTCATTTTCAGAATCTTTTCCCTCTACCACCATCTCTGCAACCTAAAGTCTCAGAGGTGTCCAGAACACCAAGAGATTTAATGACTTGCCCAGGATCACACTGACCCTATATGTCAGAGGAAGGACTTAAAGCCCAGCCTTACTGTCTAAATTCTCTATCCACTACACGATATTTAATTTTTTAAAGTTGGTGAAATAATAGCATATTTTTATAGCACTTTGCAAAACATTTTATGCATATTTTCTGCTTTTATCCTCACAACAATCCATGATTAGAAAAAAAATGAGTCATAGAGAGGTTAAATGACTTGACCATTGTCCCATGGCTTATAAATAGTAGGATTAGGACTCAAACTGAGGTCTTCTGACACTTTCAACAGTGTTACACAAATATCAGTTAAACTGATCAGCATATATTTGACCAAAGAATGAGAATGTCACCAAAAAAAATGACAGATTTATATGAATCCTAATAAACAACAACACTTGTTTCCCTCTCTAATCCTACCTTTAACTCCTCTTGATATCTGTGTTAATTTTTCTCCCCTGACATCAGATTCTTGATGCTGCTGGTTTCATTTGTTGCCATAGCAAACTACCCTTCGCCCCCAACATTAAAATCCTTGTTGCAATACTGAGCAGTAGAGAAAGTCATTTACGTGTCAATATGCAGAATGCTCTCTTAGGTCAAAGACATTTCTCATGATGACAAAGACATTCTGAAAATGTTAGATTTTCCCATGTTTTCCTCCCCCCCCAAAAAAAAACACCTGGTTCTAATATTCTTTAATGTATTTGTACGTAGTAAAAATGAGAAAGTACTGTACGAATGTACAATATTATTCAACTCTCTCAATATCTTGCATGCATCTAATTATTTCCATGTTCCCTCTCCATTCCAATGTAAGTCCCTTGAGGGCAGAGACTGTTTTACCTTTCTTTGTATCATCAATGCTTAGCACAGAGTGTGATATGACCTAAATCTTGATAAGGGGCTTTTCTAAATGATTATATTTTTTTTCCCAATTATATGTCAAGACAATTTTTAGTATTCATTTTTATAAGATTTTGAGTTCCAAATTTTTCTCCCTCCCTCCCCTCCCTGCTTCTGAAAATGGTAGGCAATTTGATATGTTATATATGTGCTATCATGTAAAACACATTTCAATATTGGACACAGTTGTGAAAGAAGAAACAGATTAAAAAGGAAAAAAAATGGAAAAAAGAATAAAGTAAGTGAAAAAAGTATGCTTTGATCTGTATTCAGAGTCCACCAGTTCTTTATCTGAATGTGGATAACATTTTTCTTCATGACTCTTTTGTATTGTCTTGGATCACTGTGTTGCTGAGAAGAAATGAATCATTATCATCACATAATGTTGCTGATACCATGTACAGTATTTTCCTGGTTCTGCATATTTCACTTTGTATCAGTGCTGTGTAATCCTGATTGTGGCTCCCTGATATTTGAATTGTTTCTTTCTGGCTCTTTGCAGCATATTTTCCTTGACTGATAGTTTTGAAATTTGGCTATAATGTTCCCTGGAGTTTTTATTTTGGGATCTCTTTCCTGAGGTGATTGGTAGCTTCTTTCAATGCCTATTTTATCTTCTGGTTCTAGGACATCAGACAGTTTTCCTTGGTAATTTCCTGAAAGATGAAGTCCATGTCTTCCTTTTGATTATGGCTTTCAGGTAGTCTAACAATTCTGATATTATCTCTTCTAGATCTATTTTCTAGATCAGTTGTTTTTCCCATAAGGTATTTTATGTTTTATCTATTTTTTATTTCTTTTGAATTAGTTTTTTTGATTCTTGATGTCTCATAGAATCATTAGATCCCGCTTGCCAATTTGAACTTTTAGGGAGTTGTTTTCTAGCTTTTGTACTTTCTTTTCTGTTTGGCCAATTCTATTTTTTAAGGAGTTGTTTTCTTCCGTGGATTTTTGTATCTCCTTTTCCTTTAGGCCAATTCTACTTTTTAAGCAATTGTTTTCTTTTTCCAAACTGTTGACTTTTTTATCATAATTCTCCTGCATCACTCTCATTTCTTTTCCCAATTTTTCTTCTGCCTTTCTTAAATGATTTTTAAGTCGCTTCTTGAGCTCTTCTATGAGTTCCTTTGGGGCTTGAGACCAGTTCCCATTTTTCTTTGGGTTTTGCCCATAGATGTTTTGACATTGTTGTCCTCTTCTGAGTTTATGTCTTGGTCTTCCCTGACCCCATAATAACTTTCTATAGTCAGATTCTTTTTTATTTTGCTCATCCCTTTTGGGCCTTTTTCTTTTCTTTTAAGTTTGATCTCTACTCCTGGGGTGGAAGGGGGATTGTCTCAGACTTCTTGTGCCAGAGTCTGCTAGCCCTGGCTATTTGCTGTTGCTGTACTGATGTTGCCCTGAGGCCTACAGGGGACCCTTATGTCTGGTGCTACAGCTGAAGGGGTGGTTTGGGGGGGGTGGCTGGCACTGCTGGAGGCTGTAGGGGTCTGGCAGCTTATGTGGTGCTGAACCAGAGTCCTGGTGCTGGTATCTGGCATGTGCTGAGGCAGGTAGCATGTTTCTGTATTTCCCCGGGGATACACTGAATCACATGAAGGTTTTGCTGCTGGAGATTGCCTGTTTGCCTGGAGCTATCCTGTCTCTCACGTGTGGAATCTGCCTGTTCCCCTGGCTATGCCAGCTCCACCACACTGGGGCTCAAGATCTACCCTATCTATTAATTTTTGCAATGGTATGATGGAAAGAGGATTGTACTGGGATTCTATGGACCTTATTAAAATTTCAGAATATCATATTCCAAGCTCCATGATCTTTTAATGTAGAAGCTGC
Source organism: Trichosurus vulpecula (assembly GCF_011100635.1). Taxonomy (NCBI): domain Eukaryota; kingdom Metazoa; phylum Chordata; class Mammalia; order Diprotodontia; family Phalangeridae; genus Trichosurus; species Trichosurus vulpecula. The sequence continues at coordinate 161,040,469 of NC_050574.1, read as the reverse complement.
TAGATCTTGTGTTATCCTGACTGTAAATCCATGATATTTGAATTGTTTCTTTCTGGCTGCCTGTATTTTCTTCTTGACCTTGAAGCTCTGGAGTTTGGCTATAATATTCCTGAGAGTTTTCATTTTGGGATCTATTTGTTGAGGAGGTGATAGTTGGATTGTCAATTCTATTTTACCCTCTGTTTCTAGAATATCATGGCAGCCTTCCTTGATCATTTCTTGAAAGATATCCAGGCTCTTTTTTACTAATTATGGCTTTCAGGGACCCAATAATTCTTAAATTATCTCTCCTCAACCTATTTTTAGGTCATTTTTTTCATGATATAGTTCACATTTTCACCAATTTTTTTCATTCTTTTGATTTTCTTTTATTGTTTCTTGACATCTCATAAAATCTTTAGTTTCCACTTGCTCAATTCTAATTTTTAAGGAATTATTTTTTTCAGTGAGCTTTTGAACCTCCTTTTCCATTCGGCCCATTCTCATTTTTAAGGAGTTATTTTCTTCAGGGTATTTTTGTACATTTTCTCCCATGTGGCCAATTCTGATTTTTATGGAGTTCTCTTCAGTGGATTTTTGTGCCTCTTTTACTATTTGGCTTATTCTACTTTTTAAGGTGTTATTTTCTTCAGTATTTTTTGTGCCTCCTTTACCAAGCTGTTGAATCTTTTTCTCCCCATGATTTTCTTGCATAACTTTCATTTTTCCTCCAATTTTTCCTTGCCTCTCTTATTTGATTTTTCAAATTCTTTTTGAGCTCTTTCAGGAATTCTCTTTGGGGCCAATTCAGTTTTTCTTTGAAGGTGAAGATATAGTAGTTTCATTTTATTTTTTCTGTAATATCTATTACCTTGTAATATCCTTCTGACCAGTTGTTTGGCTCCTTTACTATCTCTAGCCTGAGAACTATAGAACCCATGCTGCTACCACTGATTTAGTCACTTTTTTCTCCAAGGCTGCTGCTGGTTTGCAACATGGAATATTGCTCTGATGCATTTTGTGATGGAATGAGCACCACTCTCACCCTGGTGTAGCAGACCTTTCTTCCCAACCTTCTAAATTGTCTTGGGCTGGAAATTTGTTTTACCCATTCCTTTCGTAAGTTCTATCACTCAAGAATTCATTTTGAGGGTTTTTAAAAAGATTTTGGAGGGGAATTTGGAGAGCTCAGATGAGTGTCTGCCTTTTGTCTTTATCTTGGTCTAACCACTTCTACCAGGAATTTGAGTTATTAAAAAAAGAATCATTCTTCTATTTGGCATCTTTGAATGGTCCCTTTCCTGTTTTCCTTTATAGATTCTTTGTGGATTAAGTGATTCATCAAGATCACATCTCAAGTTCTTTTCAATGTCCTTTTCTTGTCAACTTCCTTTGTTTTTTTTTTTTTTTTTGTGAAGTAACATTGCTTTTAATTCTCTGTCATTTTTCTTTTTGTACTGCAAATTAGTTTGCACAATTAGACAATGTGGCTTTTGGTTGTTGTGTCTTTCTTGCAAGGACTTGTTTTTGGATTTTTTTTAAGCTTACTTTTCCTGTAAATTCATTAAAAATAGACCTCAATAATTTATAATCATATAATTTTAATATATCAGATATAGACATAATTATATAGATTTAGATATGAAATTTCATCTGTGTAGGGAATCTCTGGTATGGAAACTCCATTCACTAATATTGATCAACTACTAATCTGTAGCTTTTAGGTTCATGCTTTTACACAGTTACCTGGGACAAATAGATTTTCAGTAACTTTCACCTGATCATGCAATTAGTATGTGTCAGAGACAGGATTTTAACTTAAATTATCTTTTTCTGAGTGACCCATCAAATATTCTATATTGCTTTTTATGACATATACATACATGATACTGATACATACTGATAAATATTAAACAATAATCATCTGAACTAATCGAAGTAAGGCAGAAACAGGGCCTTTGATTTCCCCAATCTCACCTTTCCTTAGGGGTGACTACAAACAAATAACTATGTACATAAAAGACATATACAGTATAATGGAAGGTGATAGTAGAGGGAAGTGACTGGAGAGAATAATGTATAGAAAATGGGAACTATTTCATGCAGAAGAAGTAGTTTCTGTTTAGAGAATCCAGGGATGCTAGCTGGCAGAGGTGCAGAAGGCGAACATTCCAGGCATAGGGAATAAGCAGAAAGTTAAGAGATGGAATGTCTTTTTGGAGGAACAGCAAGTAAGTCACCAAAGCTAGATCATAGAGTAAATGGGGGAGTAAAGTATAGAAGACTTAGAAAGGCAAGAATGGGAAGAGTTGTGAAGAAGATTTAAATGCTAACAGAGGATGTTTTTGTTGTTGCTATTTTTTTTAACCTGGAGGTAATGGTGAGCTAGCATTTCATTGAATGATGACTGTGGTCCTGTTGATGGGGTTGCAGAGGAATGCATGACATGGTCAGACTAGAACTTAAGGAAAATCACCTTGGCAATTGAAGGTTAGATAGGAGGATTGGAGCAGAAATTTGTGGCATAGAGACCAATTAGAAGGCCATTAAAATAGTCCAGGAAAGAGATAATGAGGTCCTAAAGTATGGAAGTTGCTGCATGAGTAGGGATAAAGGAATATGTGTGTGTGTAGAAATGAGAATAATTTGACAGCAGATTAGATATGTGGTGAATGTGAGTGAAACAAGATGACAACAAGGTTTTGAACCTTGCTGAATGAGAGGATTGTGATGTTTCAGATAACAATAGGAAAGTTGGAGAGATGGAAGAATTTGTGAAGGAAGATAATGAGTTCTGTTTTGGAAATGTTAATTTTGAGATGTCTTGCAGGAAATTCCATTCAAAATGTTCAAAAGGCAGTTGGCTATGCATAGGATTTAGTTAGTATATGACAGGATTTAGTCAGTATAAAGAAATCCTGAGGAGGAAACTCCCTTTGCCAACTCTGATCAATGTCTCTTCTGCAATCCTAAAGAGTTACCAGGGCATCGAAGGGTTAAGTGATGTATCCAGGATTACACAGCCAGTATGTGTCAAAAGTAGGCTTGAAATCAAGTCTTCCTACCTCTGAGGCTTGTCTTCTGTCCACTGCATTAGCCTTTTACTCTGTAAGTTTTACTTATGTATCCATATATATGTGTATATAGATATACATACATCTTTTATTTTTTAATGCTTGTCATTTTTCAAAGAACCTTCAAATACATTTTGTATTTACTTTATGAGGTAGGTACCACAGATATTAGTCCCATTTCATGAATGAAGAAACTAGAATGGTGAATTTAAGTGAATTAGTTAAGGTACGTCCATTAGTTTGTGGCAAAATGGGGAATATATTCTAGGCCTCCTTGGCTCTTCATTCATAGCCCCTTCCACTAACCTATATTATGCTATCTATTGATGTGCAGAATCAATAGGGTTATTGTAGTAATCAAGTTTAGATAGAGTTAGTCTGAGGAAAATTCTTACAAAAGGTAATCTGTTCATGTCTGGAAAACAGAGAGCATGATTTACTGGAAAGGAAGAGCAGGACATCATAGCTTGTAGCTAGATCTTGTCCCTTATTAAATTACAAATATAAATAGGATTAATAATTTGAAGGCTCAGAGGAAAAGATAAAGGTAAGTCATGTAGGAGACTCCATTTGCTTGGCTGGAGTTAATGGAAGGATGATAACAGTTGGGTCTGATGTGTGTGAGATACAGATAGCAATGAGTATGCATGGTTTTGATTAAGAATTTGACTTTGATTTGAGAGTCAGTTGGTAGCTACTATAGATTCTTGGGAAAGGGAATAATGAGCAGCATTATGCTTGAATATAACAAATACTTGCTTGAGATAGACTTGCATCTTCTCAATGTTCTGCATAATGCACTTGAAGTAAGCTCACCAACCTCATTTACTTTTTCAGATCCTTGATGAAAATGGAGCCATTTTAGTAACCTCTGACAATGGTCGCATATGTTAGCATAGTCTTTTAGATAGTGACATCCCTTTTTACCATTCTGCCCTTTCTCCCCTCCTTCCTCTGACCCAAGTTAGTGGGTTACTCACTCATAGGGACTATAGCTATGTCCTGATTACTGTAAATAATGAATCCCTGAAGTAGTCATCACATTATTTGCATTTGCATTGCATATTTCTATTGGGTTGGAACAATTACATAATTTCTAGCTATGAGTAGTGCAAATCTGAAAACCTGGGCCCACTTCATGGGATTCATTATTCTGACTGATCAATAGAGACCTAGGTGTAACTCTTCCTATTTTGGGGGGTGCCATTTGCCTGGGAACTTCATAGACTGAAAGATGAGTAAATGGTTATCTAACTAGGCAAACTCATTATTGCCATATAGTCTTTAGAAATAGCATCCATATTAGTGTGAGCTTTTCTTCAGAAAATTCAAAACCCTGAATTTTTAGTAGAACAGTTGAAGGGAAAATACAGCTAACAATATTTCAAGGGCTTAGAATATTTGGAGAATGGAGTATTCTGCCAAACTAGGTTTGCTGATTCACTCATGCTTAACCAGGATTAGGTAATTCAATTCATATTTATTGCCCCAATGTGGTTATTGTCTGAGTTTTGATAGTGACTTTTGATTTTGTGCCTTATCTGAAACTTTCTGATTAAGAGAATGATGCTAGGTAGTGCAGTGCATAGAACACTGTGCCTAGAGTAAGGAAGAGTTACCTTCATGAATTCAAATCTGGCCTCAGACTCTTAGCAGCTGTGTGACCCTGGACAAGTCTTTTATCCCTGTTTGCCTCATTTTCTTCATCTATAAAATGAGTTGGAGAAAGAAATGGCAAACCACTTCAATATCTTTGCCAAGGAAACCAAGTTGGGTCACAAAGAGTCAGACATGACTGAAATGACTCAACAAGAACAAAATAAATACCTTTTTAGGATGAGCTAGGTGGTGTAATGGTTAGAGCAACAGGCCTAGGCTCAGGAAGACCTGAGTTCAAATGTGGCCTCAGACTCTTACTAACTGTATGACCCTGGACAAGTCATTTAAACTTATTTGTCTCATTTTCTTCATCTATAAAATGAGCTAGAGAAAGAAATGGCAAACTACTCCAGTATCTTTGCCAAGAAAATCCAACAAAGAATTGGATATGACTGAAATGCCTAAACAATACGACAACAAAGATGACTAAAACAAAAACATTCAGAGAGAATTCCCATCTTGGGAGCTACTAATATTCAAACCTCAGCTACTAAAGAAATCCCCTATCATCCTAGAAGTGTCTTTTTTTTAAAATAATTATTTAATTTATTTAATATATTTAGTTTTCAGCATTGATTTTCACAAAAGTTTGAATTACAAATTTTCTCCCCATTTCTACCCTCCCCCCCACTCCAAGATGGCATATGTTCTAGTTGCCCTATTCCCCAATCAGCCCTCCTTACTGTCACCCCACTCCCCTCCCATCCCCCTTTTCCCTTCCTTTCTTGTAGGACAAGATAAATTTCTATGCCCTGTTGCCTGTGTATCTTATTTCCTAGTTGCATGCAAAAATTTTTTTTGTTTGCTTTTGAACATCTGTTTTTAAAAACTTTGAGTTCCAAATTCTCTCTCCTCTTCCCTTCCCACCCACCCTCCCTAAGAAGTCAAGCAATTCAACATAGGCCACATGCATATCAATTTGTAAAACTCTTCCACAATACTCATGTTGTGAAAGACTAACTATATTTTGCTCCTTCCTAACCTAACCCCCTTTATTGAATTTTCTTCCTTGACCCTGTCCCTTTTCGAAAGTGTTTGTTTTTGGTTGCCTCCAGCCCGATCTGCCCTCCCTTCTATCATCCCCCCATTTTTATCTTCTTCCTCCTTCTTTCCTGTGGGGTAAGATACCCAACTGAGTGTGTATGGTATTCCCTCCTCAGGTCAAATCTGATGAGAGCGAGATTCACTCATTCCCCCTGACCTGCCTCCTCTTCCCTTCCTACAGAACTGTTTTTTCTTGCCACTTTTATGCGAGATAATTTACCCCATTCTATCTCTCCCTTTCTCCCACTCTCAATATATTCTTCTCTCATCCCTTAATTTGATTTTTTTTAGATAATATCCCTTCATCTTCAACTCACCCTGTGCCCTCTGTTTATATATATATATATGTATATATATATGTATACATACACACACATATATATGTACATACACACACACACACACACACACACATATGCATGTTACCTTCAGCTACCCTAATACTGAGGTCTCATGAATCATACACATCATCTTTCCATGTAGGAATGTAAACAAAACAGTTCAACTTTAGTAAGTTCCTTGCAATTTCTTTTTCTTGTTCTTTTTCTTGATTACCTTTTCATGCTTCTCTTCAATCTTGTGTTTGAAAGTCAGATTTTCTATTCAGCTCTGGTTTTTTCACTGAGAAAGCTTGAAAGCCCTCTATTTTATTGAAAATCCATATTTTGCCTTGGAGCATGATACTCAGTTTTGCTGGGTAGGTGATTCTTGATTTTAATCCTAGCTCCACTGACCTCCGGAATATCGTATTCCAAGTCCTTCGATCTCTTAATGTGGAAGCCGTTAGATCTTGGATTATTCTGATTGTGTTTCCACAATACTCAAATTGTTTCTTTCTGGCTGCTTGAAGTATTTTCTCCTTGATCTAGGAGCTCTGGAATTTGGCGACAATGTTCCTAGGAGATTTCTTTTTGGGATCAATTTGAGGAGGTGATCTGTGGATTCTTCCAATTTCTATTTTGCCCTGTGGCTCTAGAATATCAGGGCAGTTCTCCTTGATAATTTCTTGAAAGATGATATCTAGGCTCTTTTTTGATCATGGCTTTCAGGTATTCCAATAATTTTTAAATTATCTCTCCTGGATCTATTTTCCAGGTCAGTGGTTTTTCTAATGAGATATTTCACATTGTCTTCTACTTTTTCATTCCTTTGGCTCTGTTTTATAATATCTTGATTTCTCATAAAGTCACTAGCTTCCACTTGCTCCAATCTAATTTTTAAGGTAGTATTTTCTTCATTGGTCTTTTGGATCTCCTTTTCCATTTGGTTACTTCTGCCTTTCAAGGCATTCTTCTCCTCATTGGCTTTTTGGAGCTCTTTTGCCATTTGAGTTAGTCTATTTTTTAAGGTGTTGTTTTCTTCAGTATTTTTTTGGGTCTCCTTTAGCAAGTCATTGACTTGTTTTTCATGGTTTTCTCCCATCCTTTTCATTTCTCTTCCCAATTTTTCCTCTACTTCTCTAACTTGCTTTTCCAGATCCTTTTTGAGCTCTTCCATGGCCTGAGACCAGTTGATGTTTTTCTTGGAGGTTTTTGATGTAGGCTCTTTTACTTTGTTGACTTCTTCTGGCTATATGTTTTGGCCTTCTTTGTCACCAAAGAAAGATTCCAAAGTCTGAGACTGAATCTGAGTTCACTTTTGCTGCCTGGCCATGTTCCCAGACAACTTACTTGACCCTTGAATTTTTCGTTGGGGTATGGCTACTTGTAGAGTAAAGAGTACTTTGTTCCAAGCTTGAGGGGATGCACTGTTGTTTTCAGAGTTATTTCTATACAGCCAGCTCTGCCATACCAGCACTCCTCCTTCCCCAAGAACCCCCAACCAGGACTGGACTCAGATCTTATGCAGGCTCTGCACTCCTGCTCTCATCTGCAACTTAATTCCTCCCAGGAGGTGGGCCTGGGGACAGAAGCAACTGCAACTGTAGTTCTGTAGCTTCCCCACCTGAGCCGCTCCTGGGGTGGTGGCCAAACTGCAAACTCCTTCCACTCCGCACAGCTTTTCCCACAAACCTTCTCTGTTGTCTTTGGTGTTTGTGGGTTGAGAAGTCTGGTAATTGCCACAGCTCACTGATTCAGGGAGCTATGGCCCGCTCTGCCTGGCTCCTGGTCTGGTTGGTCCTGCTGCTGCCCTCGCTGGGCTCTGCTTCCCTCCTGCTCCCAGCTCTGTCTGTGGTAGACCTCACCCAGCGACCACTTAGGCTGTCCTGGGCTGGAGCCCTGCTTCCTTCTGCTATCTTGTGGGTTCTGCAGTTGTAGAATTTGTTCAGAGCTATTTTTTATAGGTTTTTGGAAGGACTTGGTGGGGAGCTCAGGCAAGTCCCTGCTTTCCAGTAACCATCTTGGCTCCACCCCCTCCCCATCCTAGAAATGTCTAAGAAAAATAGAGATAAGGAGCAGTCTAAAGGAAAACACTTTATCCTTTTAGTTTACAGACAATTGAAATGCTAAATTTACCCTGTCCCAGTTGGTCATAGGCATTTCTAAGTTGAAAATGATTTGCTAATGATTCCTCTTTGGTCGGATTATTCAACCAACTTTTACTTCACTTCATTATAATATAGTCTAGTGCATACCTCTCTGTCTTTTCCACAAGAATATCATAACAAATCTTATCATGTTTTCCTAAAATATAAATAAACTGTGTCAATAAGGTCCACTCATCATCTTGATCTAGTAACTGTCAGAAAAAAGGAAATAATGTTAGCTTGGCATGAACCATTCTTAATGGTACCATGTTGGCCCTTAGTGACTACTACTTCCCTTTCTGAATGCTCAAAACTCATCTCTTTAGAGATGATATTTAGATATATTTTAGAATTAGTTCAGGCTTCAAAAATCCATTTTTGGTTAAGAGCCCTTGCAAATAACTTTGAGAGAATCCAGGCAAATAGCACTCACTAGATTTTCATTATCTCTAGCCAAAACTCAATTTTTTTTTTATTTTTAATTGGTTGTCCAGATTTTCTGATACTTCTTAACCAGTTATTCATTTTTCTTATCTCTCTACCTTTCCGTTCTGAAGCCCATACCTTTGCATAGTAGCACTGATGAAAATACCAATTGTGTCCTTCATATCATCAGCTCCTTTCCTGGGATTTAATAATCACTAGTGATGTTTTCTAGCTTTCTGCTTAGAGCATCCTTTGTCCTCATGACAATCATCTTCTGTAAGTTGTTAGGTTTGATAAATATCAAGTGTCATAAGGTCAAGTGCTGGGTATATGCCCCAAGAGGACACTCCACTTTTCTTCACATTAGATTGACAGATAGTCTTCTTGGTACTCCTTATCAGGGAATCAACCACCACCACTCACCTTCTCATGTTGTCACAATTATTATATGGTCTGCCTTCTCTTTGATTCTATATATCCACGGTATTATTCACTAAAGCCTAGATATTTGCTTCCTCCTCACTCCTGAGGAGGAGGAAGGGATTGAAAGGAAGAGAACATGCATTTTTATATTACCTTTTATGTGCCAGGTTCTGTGCTAAGTGCTTTACAAATATTATCTCATTTGATCTTCACAACAACCCTGTGAAGTAGATGTTGTTATTATTCCCCTTTTACAGTTGAGGAAACTGAGGAAAATAGAAATTAAGTGACTTGTGTGGGGTCACAAAACTTGTAAGTGTCAAAGGCCGGATTTGAAATCAGGTCTTCCTGACCTCTGGCTCAGCTCTCTACCCACTGTGCCACCTAGCTTCCCAGAGAAGATCAACTTGCACATGCTCTACATACAACTTCACTATATTACCAAAGATTTAAATACCCAATAGTCCTTTCCCTTGCCCCTTTTCTTTTATGTTACCTGGTCTCCTACTCTCCAATCTTCTTCCCAAAATTGCTTGCACACTGATGTTCTTTTCCTGCTTTGTAATCCCTTTCATTTATTTTCATTCTGCCTTGGAATATTTCATTCCTCTTGATAATATGAAGAGTGGAAAGGCATTTCTCCAGCCCTTTAATTTCTTCCTCTAATGTGGATTTTGTATCTACCAAGCTTTTTCTGGTCAATGGTAGACATAGTCTATAATTCATGAAAAATTCCCCTACTTTTCATACTTTCTGGGCATGTGATACCTTTTTCTCTGTTACTATACTAACTGTCTTTGAGAACTTTCGTAGCAAACTATTTTCTATGCAAGTTAACCCTAGTCTTAGTTACAGACTTCTCAAATGAAGTTTTATATCTTATTTGTCATTTGTCTTGACCCAAGTATGGCTGCTGCTCTGATTCCTCACTCCCTCATTCCAATTTCACTTCCTCATTCCTATTCATATTCCAACCTGTGGCCTTGCTATCAGGGGCCATCTTACAGAACAAATCAATACCAGTTGTGGTTGACTAAACTCAATGTCCTTCATGACATTTCTGTAGCTATACCTAAATGCGGATGACACAGTCACATTATTTCACTTAACTGTTCAGTTCACAAAAATATGATTACACCAGAGTGGAGAAAATGTTTGAAGAGGAAAAAGAGAGGTTTAAAATTGGGAATAGGTAAAAAATTAATAACCTTTTGCTTTTAATTCACAGGAAAATGGGCTCAATGGAATGATGAGACCTCCTTTCAAAAATCATAGACAGACAAAGAACAAATAAACAGCAAATTACAAATGACTTATTTGAAATATGCTAAAAAAATGGAGTCCTACTTGTAATTCTCATAGAATAATAGTAATAACTCAGATTTGTATAGCAGTTTAAGATTTATTAAGCATTTTTCTCATAGCAACTATGTGCTATTCCGTTTTTATGGGTAAGGAAACTAAGGCTTACAAAGGTAAAGACTTAAATATAAAAGGTAAGATTTGAACCTAGGTCCTCTGAAACCAAGTCTAGTACTTTGCCATATCAAAGGTAAACCCATGAATTTTTCAGTCTCATACTTGGGGAAACAAGAGACATATGAATTTTCAATTATGTCTTTAAAACTTCGGACCAATCACTTACCTAACATTTTTATTCCATTTTTACAAAATTGAAATAAGGCAGTACTCACCTACTTTTAAGGGATGTTGTTAAAATTACTTACATTTGCTCAAAGTGACCATGGATTAAAATTCTGATTTAAGTGATAAGTATTTCATTTTTATTTGGTTACTGACATTATAAATGAAATACAAGCTCAGCTTTGGACACCTCATTATCAGAAAGATATAGCTGAACTCATTGGAATTTCAGAAAATATTTTTTTTAAAAAAAGTATGATTGATGCCCTGCATGAAATGACTTATGGAGAAATGGTAAAAACAACCCCAACAAATTCCTAAATGTGTGATGGAAAATTTATGAAAAATGTGTGAATCATGGGTTTCTCACATAAGGACGACTGTTTGATGTACTTTCTAGTTAATTGTTTCCATGTGCAGAAGTGAAAGCATTATTGCCTGAGCTAGAGTTGACTGATGAGCTTGGTCACACACCAAATTTGAAATGCAGACCATGATAAGTGCAATGTTAAATAGAATGTAATCTCTTTTATATTTTTATGGGTACTTGGGAAGGATATTAAAAAAGTGGGAAATATAAATTTAGGGAAGTTAGTATATTGATTATGTTATTACTTGTAAAAATTAATATTAATTCTAGTAACACAGCACATTACCAGGCCCAAGGACACATTTTATAAAGGCCTTCATATATACTAGGAAACCAACAGAGATTTCCAGACTGGGAGATAGAGTATTGTTACAATTTTTCCTTAACATCAATATGGGCATCTGCCCAGATGTTAAGTAACTAATAACTTCAGGTATAAAGATTATTACCATTTAAAGGGATCTTGATGTTGTGATTGCTATTGGGGCAAGATCTAGATCATTAAGATAGTTTCTGTAAAAAACATCTTCCTCTTCCTTGTCAGTGTCCTATTAAGTAATAGGGTGTGGCATTAGGGATGGATAGATTGTTCCCTAAGAGGATAAATTTGACCAAACAACATGTCTTAGTAACCAAAAGTACAACATTCTAGGATGCATTCCTTTGGACTAAGTCAGTGTGGTTGATTGAAATACAAATCCCTTGAGGAGTTTAGTACTTTAAACCATTATCAGTCACAAACTCTTTAGTGTGGATGAGGATCAAGACCAAGAACTAAAAGCAGCTTCTTGCCCAATTAATGTACAGAATTTCTAAACTTAGTTAAGGAGAAATGCAGAAAAAGAAAAGACCAGAGCGTAGGACTATGTCCAAAATCAACAATTAATCAACCAGAATTTATTAAATGCTTCCTATGTTCTAGAAATTGTGCTTTGTGCTAGGCAGTAAGGATATATTTTCTTCCCCACCACCCTCCTCCAAATAAAGAAAGATAGTTCTTGCTCTCAAAGAGCTTACATTTGTCTGGGACAATGCATGTACATGAATACGCAATTACAAGCAATAAAGGAAAAAAATGTAAAATATTTACAGAAAAAGAACATTACTAATAAATAGGAGAATCTAAAAATGTCTCTTGAAGGTAGGTATACTTGAACTGATCCTTAAAGAAAGATAATGATTCCAAGAGGCATAGGTGAGGAAGGAGAGTATTTCAGATATGGGAGACAACTTGTGCAAAAGCACAGAGGTGGGAGATGAAACAGGATGTATGGGTAACAGCAAGTAGGACAGTTTGGCTAGAGCATACAGTTAATGAGGGGAAGTAATTTAAAATAGGTCAATAAAAGGACCCTAGAATCAGTCAATAAACATTTGTTAAACACCTGTTATGTGTCAGACACTGTACTAAGTGCTGGGGATATAAATACAAATACTGACAGGTCTTGCCCTCAAGGAACTTACAATCTAATGGGGAGAGAAAACAGGAGAGGAAGCTGAAAAGAGGAGAAGATACTCCATACAGAGGCATGATGAAAAGTTCCAAAGAAGTAAAAAAGAAGTGTAGCTCTTGGGAAATTGGAAGAAAATTGTGCTGAGCCCCTTCTTTAAACAGAGCCTCTGAAGCTCATTGTTCTACCTACCCACTAATCAATCAATCAATAAAACATTTTTAAGCACCTAAAATGTTCCAACCATTCTGCTAAGTCCTAGAGACACAAAAAGAAGCAAATGACAGTCACTGCCCTCCAGGAGCTCTAATCAAAGGGGCAAAGGGTATTGATGAGATGTGAGTATCAGGTAGATTCAATCTTGCAGCGTGATGAGATTTCCCATTGAGGAATTTCCTGGTGAAAGGAAGGTATGTGGTAGAGGTCCAAAAAAGTACAAAAGCAGGGGAGTTTATGAGAAATGAGAGAAAAAAAAACCTATGCTGAGCCTCCTCCTTTTTTAGGGGCCCTGGAGCCCATGGTTCTACCTGCCTGTTCAATTAGAGGGGCAGATTCCTGATGAGATGTATCAGGCAGATTCAAGACAGATTCAAGAGAAAGTTAGATCATGAGAGGCGTTATATGTCAAATAGGAGTTTCTATTTTATCTTGTCACCAAGGAATCATTTCAGCCTCCTGAGCTGGGGTCAGACCTGTGTTTTAGGATTATTATTTTGGATTATTAGTTTGGCAACTTACTGGAACATGAAATTGAGGACTGATGGGCCGAATGCTAGGAGACCAATAAAAGGCAGAAAAGGCAGACTTTGGTGGGGGTGCAGCAGTCTGGAAATCAGGGACTTTAAGTCACTTTGGTGTTTGGAGGGGATAGAAGAGGGACAAAAGTGCTGAAGACAAATTGATTACTTCAGAGCCTTTCTTGGAACTTTGGGAGTAGCAGGGTCCTAAACATAATTGGAGCCAGCAACCTATGTGGTGTGGGTGGAAGGAACCAAAGGCTTCAACTCCATTATTATATTCCCCACTGACCTGCCTTGGTGTTTGAATTTGTGCTCTCTGCCATTCTGAGTTAAATCATTTTTATCCTCAAGTCAAAATGAAAACATTTAATCTTTCATCCCATTAAGTTTTTAGCACCCATTAACACCCTGAGAAGCAGCCTTGAGGTAGGAAATAGAGAGCTAGCCTAAAAGTCAGGAAGAACTTGCTTCAAACCCTCCCTCTGACACGTAGTAGTGGGGTGATCATGGGTAAGCCATTTATCCTCTCAGTGACTCCAGAAATTCTGTAAGGTAATTTCTAGTCTCTCAGTTCTGAATCTGTGATCCTAAGATCTGATTATATGGATAAGTTGTTGATCTACATTAATAGAGGGAATTTACACACCAGGAGCTCTCCATACCTACAGAATCACAGATTTGAACTAGAAAGATAGATAGGCAGATAGCTAGCTAACTAGAAAGATAGATAGGCAGATAGCTAGCTAAGTAGCTAACTAGATAGATAGATAGCCATATATCGCTCTAGGTCTAGATTTAGGTATACATCTATCCATATCATACTATCTTACTGTAATATATTAATTTTATCCAGGACTAGAGATCAAAAGTTCCTTTCAATGTTTAATAATAGGATGTTATGATCCTATACCTTGACAGGATTCTGAAAGAACAGAGGCATAACAAGGTTCATTTGTAGGGTGATGGAATTGTCAGAAAAAGCTTGGAGTCTGAGTACTAGCACTGCAGTGGACTGTCCTGGCAACTTGGGAGTAGCATGAGAATGTTGGAACTTGAGCATGAAAAAGAGAAGGCCCACAAAGATGGAGATCACAGAATTCCTTGAAAAGGAGATTAAATAACTCTGAAGACAATACATGTCAATTTTGCAGTTTGTTTGCATGTGTATGTCTGTGTGCATGTGTTCCTGAATGAAGCAGACAGAACCTACTTGAGGGGCAGGGGCTATGCCATCTGTCTTTGTATCCTTCCCAGGGTATAGCACAGGGAGTTAACCAAAGTTAATAGTTGTTAAAGGACACTTTTCCACCACTTTTTTAAAGTATAGGTAATTAACAAAATAGAAATCAATCCATGGTTTGTGGCATTTGCTGATTTCTGAGTGGTAAAGATTCACATTGAATATATCACTAGCTGGTTTGAGTTGGTTCCAGCACACCCCTGGATAAAGGCATGGCTTCCTCTTTTGACAAGCCATCAGTCTTGGCACCCTCAGTGCCATTTCTAGATTCTGATAGTTGGCCCTGTAGTTTTATGGGAATGTACTTTGAGAGAGATTTTTTTTTTCTGGGCTAGAGAAAGCTCTATAATATGACTTCTAACTAAATTCTTCTCACTATGTTCACTTCTCAGACATTCCATATTCTATTTTTAAAGAAAAATCTACATTTTCATAGATCACTACTCCTTACTTAGTTCATCAATTCTGCTGCCCAGTCCTGCTTCTTTTTTTTTGGGTGGACCAATTGGGGTCTGGGTTCTAACCTGGGTTTTGCCATTGATTAATCTGGGCTTTTTATCTCATTTCTCTGGGACTTGATTTCCTGTCTATAAAGTGAGGACTTAGAGTAGGTTCCCTTCAGTTTAGAATTTGTTAATTCATCAGTGACAAAATAAAATATAATTAAAAAAAGTTTAAATGTTCTGGGGCACCAAGAAAAGGTGGTCAGATATCAGTAGGATAGCAAATTAATAGTCTATAGAATTCTCATGGAAAGTGAAACAGTGGTAAAATTGTGGAACAATACGATGTGTTGCAAAGAGTTTTTGGATTCTGAATCTGAGGACTAGACTCTGCTACTTACTCCATGTGACACAGACAAGTCACTTAACCTCTGTGTAAATCTTATTTCCCTCATTTGTATAATGAGAGAGTTGGAACAGGTGATGCCTTCAGAACATTTCCATTCTAAATCCAATGATCACTAGGTGAAGTGTGTTTCCTCTTACCAGTCTACAGAGATGTAATGGGAGCGGGGCTACTGATAATTTGTCACTGTCTGCCAAATTTAGGGGTGTCAAATTTAGATGGCCAGATACTGACAATATTCACTTC